>NC_132863.1:7127946-7437857 GCF_048164855.1 Canis lupus baileyi | reverse complement strand
CTGACCTGTGCCCCTTCCTCTGATTTTCACTCAAGTCCTGGTGTCAGAGAAGAGCACCTCTGGGCCAATTTATTATAACGTTTCCCATTTTTCTCCCTGCCTCACCCCCTCCTCACAGGCCTACATCCTGTTGGGACAGTTCCTTCTGATGCACAAGAATGAAGCCGAATTTCAGAAGTGGCTCATTTGTTGTTGTGGTGCCACCGAGAGTGAGGCCCAGGAGAGTTCTCACTGTCTGAAGGAGTGGTGCTCCTGCTTCCTCTAGACACACACCTCCTTGCCCTGATGCCTGGGTAAATGGCGCACTCTGCACTGGCACCCAGGCTTGGGGTCATTATTTTTGTGTTTAACTTTAAGGATACACGTTCATCATACAGAGTAGTGCAAGAATATAAAAGAGGACAAACAAAAGACAAATGATCCCCAAATTCACTATCTCAAAACAACTGTCATTCACCTTACATGAATATCATGCCAAATATCTTGGCGTAAATTTTTATAAAAGAATCTTTTATTTTTAAATGGGGATTAAGTTTTAAGTCAGTGTATTGGTTATCTATTGCTGCATAGCAAATGAACCCAAAGCATAGCAGCTTAAAACAATTTTATCTTACACAGTTTCTTAAGGGTCAGGAAATGAGAGTTACTCAGCTGGGTGGTTCTGGCTCTGGGTCTCCCATGAGGTTGAAAACTGCCAGCTGGGCAGCAGTCATCTGAAGGTTTGACTGGGACTGGAGGATCCACTTGTAAGTGGCTGAGCACACATGGCTGTTGACTGGAGGCTTCAGCTGCTCTTGGCGTGGGCCTCTCCATAGGGCTACATATGGCATAGCATGTAGCTTCCCCCAAAGCAGCTGACCCAAGAGAGAGTAAGAGAGTAAGCAGGAAGCCACAGTGCCTTTTACGACCTCGTCTCTGACTCATACTAAATCACTTCTGCCTTGTTCTATTTTTAGAAGCAAGTCATTAAATCCTTAAGAGAATTAAACTTTCTTGAAACAGCTACCAAGATGGTGGACATATTTTTAAGAGCATCATAGTCAGGTTTCTGATGTATAATTTATATTCAGTAAAACTTGCCCTTTTTAGGTGTGTAGTTCTATGACTTTTGACAAATGCACTTTCATTGCCCCAAAGAGTTCCATAATGCTCTCCAATAGTCATCCTATGCCCCTCCACAGTCCTTGCCAACCAATGCTCTGGTTTTGTCCTTATAGTTTGGACATTTCCAGAAAGCCAAACAAATGTAATCACACAATATGTAACCTTTTAAGAGTACCTTCTTCCATTTAGCAAAATTCAGTTGAGATAAATTCACTATTTGGCCTTTATAAATTCAGGAGAATTTTGGCAGATGTTGTTGGTGCCTGACCCCATATCCTGTTTGCATTCGCTTTTCTAGTAGGGTCCAGTAACTTCCTTCAGCAAGCACCTGCCAGCAGAGATCTTGAGTTGCAACAGTGGGCATCCACCCATGCACAGGGCAGGAAGGCAGTGCTGGGGAGTTAACACCCACTAGTGGGTGGAAGTTGATGGGTAAATGCCTCAGCTTCCTTGTGTTTTGGGTGGGACAGCTCTGAGGTGGTATCTCCCAGCTCCCCAGCAGGGTTGAACCCAGCTTCCCACAGTGACCCCCTGCCCTTTTAACACCTCCATGCATTTGCTTTCTTTCCTTCCCACTCTAGTATCAGGGTTTCCTGGGATTATCCCTCAATGGAATATTTAATTTTAGTCTCCGTCTGGTTTGAGAAGAACCAAACTTAAGGCAAAAGTGTTAGAATTTAATTTTATTTCAACAGAAGAAGAGAAGTGGAACTGAAAGAATTATCAAACTTCCTTGAATTTTTTTCTTCATTACTAGATAAGTCTTTTCTAAATCAATTTATTTCAAGTATAAAGAATAATATGGGGAAAACTGTAAGAGAGATTAATATCATTAGGTATATATTTTAAAGTGTTTTAAAATATTAGATGGTATAAATTCCCACTTTATAAAAAGAAAAGTAAAAAGAAGGTAGTACTCTTAATTCTCATTTTTTAAAATTGGTTTTAGTATTATTCTTAACTTGTCAAGATTTATAGCATTTACACACTCCCTATAAGCATAATCCCTGCAGTTGTTCAGTCCTAGTTATATATTTAAGAGCTAATCATCAATTCTTGTTGGTATAATTATTTAAAAAACCATAGCTTTGTCACTCCTGAATTTTTTGTTTTGATACATCTTCCTGTTGGTTGAGTCAGATGGTTATATTAGTCAGAATAGGTCAGATTATGCGGCTGTAACTAACAATCCCCTAATGCTTAGTGATTTAGCCAACAAATGTTCATTTCTCTGTTAAGCTTCATATATAACATATGCCATCAGGAGAGCTGTATCTGTTGTAATCTTTCTGAGAGTGAGTTAGATAGAAATTCTCTTTCAATACATGCTTGGGTTGCCTGGCTGACTCAGTCGAAAGAGCATGCAACTCTTGATCTCAGAGTCATGAGTTTGAGCCCCATGTTGGGTATAGAGACTACTCAAATAAATTTTTTAAAAAATGCTTCCATGAGCCTCGGTGTCCATCGAAAGATGAATAGATGAAGAAGATGTGGTTTATGTATACAATGGAATATTACCTAGCCATTAGAAATGACAAATACCCACCATTTGTTTCGACGTGGATGGAACTGGAGGGTATTATGCTGAGTGAAATAAGTCAATCGGAGAAAGACAAACATTATATGGTCTCATTCATTTGGGGATTATAAAAAATAGTGAAAGGGAATAAAGGGGAAGGGAGAAAAAATGAGTGGGAAATATCAGAAAGGGAGACGGAACATGAGAGATTCCTAACTCTGGGAAACGAACTAGGGGTGGTAGAGGGGGAAGTGGGTGGGGGGTGGGGGTGGCTGGGTGATGGGCACTGAGGGGGGCACTTGATGAGATGAGCACTAGGTGTTATTCTATATGTAGGCAAATTGAACATCAATAAAAAATAAATTTATTTTTAAAAATGCTTCCATGAGTACCACAGCAGTGGCAAGGTGCCCTGGTGAATTACACATTATATTTCAAAGCCTCTACCCAGACTGATATATTCTACTTATGTTCACATTTCATTGTGAATGAAACAACAAAGCAAATCACATGGTCATATTTAAGTTCAAAGGGTCAAGGACCCTTCTGAATTCAGAAGCAGCAGAAATGTCTGGTGACAGCACTAATCAATACCACAATCATCAATCTGGTTCAATAATTTTTCCCTGGGTGCCTCACAGGTGTTACATTTCCTAAGTTCATAATGTGATTAGGATATTTCCATTGGGATCTGTTTAACTCTTTCTAGCTCTGCTTCTTTAGCTGTTCCCAAAGAGAGTCCAAGAAGAAGAATTCCAGGTGAGCCATCTGACTGGCCCAAAGATTTAAACAGCTCCATCTCTTGAGATATCAGGTTCTGGCCACCCAGAACCCTTCCCTGGCTCCCTCCTGTCTAGCACACACTTGGATTAACCCTCTACTGAAATAGTCATGGGATTTAGAAGTCACTCTTTTTTTTTTTTAAGATAAATTTATGTGTTTGTTTGTTTTAGAGAGAGAGCACTCACATGCACATGCAAGTGGGGATGTGGGCAGAAGGATAAGGACATTGAATTTGAAGCAGACTCCACACTGATTATGGAGCCCGGCAAGGGGCTTGATCTCATGATCCTGAGATCATGGCCTGAACCGAAACCACGAGTCAGATTCTTAACCAACTGAGCCAGTCAAGTGCCCCACAGTCACTCATTTTTTAAGACAAGAGCTAGTTGGCTCTAGGGAAAGGAGAATGGGAAGTAGTCCTGTCCCTCACTCTATTTCCACATACCTCCCATATTGCTGAAATTCATCCCTTTAATCAGGTTGATGTCTAGGATCATGTAGGAAGATAACAGAGCTGAGAAACTTGGGAGGAGATGGGCTTCCAAGATTAAGGAGCCTCTACAGACATTGAAAACCAGAATAGATGTTCCTTGTGTAGTGTAACTGGTGAGACACTGAGGATGAACCCTGTTCACTCATGATTTACTTTACAGACAGTAGGAATGCTCCCCATCAGCCATTTATTCATTTGTATTGATTTTAGTCTTTCTCATAAATAAAATTATTGGCTTCAAATTCTTCACCTTCTCCCTGTATTTTCCACCTTTGTCAGGTGGTTTTGCAGTCCCTCCCTCTAGAGGCAGATTAACTCTCAGTCCCTTGACTTAGACTTGACCATGTGACTTGCTTTGGCCAAAAGTATGAGTCTGAAATGAAAGCATGCCAGTTCTGAGCTTCACTGTGTATTTCTACTTGCTCTCTCATGTCTCTATCAACATTGAGAGAAGAACTAGATCCTTGGATAACTGCTGCCCCTTCAGGGTCCTAGAATGAAACCCAATGAAACTGATCTGAGCCCAACATGCAGCAAGGACCCGAGGCCAGGCAGACCTGAAGTTTGATGAAAAGCTGCCAAGCAGAGCCCACCCTGGTCAGCCAACTCTCAGCCAACTCACAGATGCATGAGCAGGAATAAAGGATTGCTATACAAAGCCACTAATGTTTGGCACAGTTTGCTACGCAGTGATATCTAACTGATACACTCCTCCTAGTCTAACATGTCCTTACCCCACCAAATGGTGCTGCATTAAAGCCCAACCAAACCTTTCAATAGAGCAGCAGTCCAGAGTGTGTGAAAGAATATTGCCTCTGAAGGCAGCCAGGCACAGGTATGAATTCCAGCTGTGCCAATGCATTGGCACATTATCCTGGTAAGCTACTTGATCTCACTGAGCCTCAGTTTCTTCATCCATAAAATGGGGGCAGGAAGGTAATTACCCTGCCTTGAAGGCTAGATTAATTGAAATAGTATATGTTAATGACATGGTTCATAGTAGAAGCTCTGTCTTTGTTCTAAAGGCTCTCCTCTGAGTCTGACCCCCTGAGTGCTTGGTTATGTCTTGATACTTGGGAGAGAATTCATAGCTGTCAGTTGGAAGGGAGGCCAGCTATCAGCCTACCCAGTTCTGTTCCAGTATACGAGTACAGAACACTCTACGCTCTTTAGGGACCACACATTCTTTAATGAGTGGGTAAGAAAGGACAACCAGTACAAATCAGATTTTGACTCAGATCTTACAGGGCCACATCAGCCCACTGATCCCCAAAGGCATTTTCAAGGACACTTAAGAGGGGTGACCATGTACATGTGTCCTCAGCCAGGTCAAAGGCTCATCTACTTGGCAGGACAGTTTTAATGATTTGGGAAAGGATTGGTGCCTGAGAACATTTACCAATCATTATGGATTTAAGCAGCATGTTAAACGGAAGCCAAACCATGTGGAAGGAAGAGGGGTCAAGTATTGACTCTTAGCCCAATATGTGTAGTTCGGAGTATCTGTGAATCAATAAGTGATTCCAGTTAGTATTTATGGAGAGTCCAAGGCTCTGAGCATGGTTAGGTGCTAGGGGAAAGGCAAAGGGGATAAGAACAAGTTTCTCTGGTTTCAAGCTTAATAATACATTAAGCTTAATAAGAGATGATTGGGAGAAGGGAGGGAAGAGCAGCCAACGTGTTAGGAGGTAGATATATTTTAGCTTGCATCATCCCAGAAGTATACCTCAAGACAAAGGCCTGAAGGAAAGCTTCCTTTTCCAGGAATCTCCCAGAAAATTCCATTATGGGAGTGGGCAGTATGGCAGGAAGGAGAAAGCAACCAATAAAGATCTTCCATCTCTGGCACCATGGACAACTGGACCACATCCCACCCAGGGAACTCTGGGAGCCAGTGTAGAGCATGCATTCAGTCACCTCACCCTGGGGTAGCTAAATACCTGCTCTTATCAGTCATTTGTTGAGGACTGCTCCCACAGGAAATTAATCCCTTAGCTCTTGAACCTGCCACATGGGGAAAGTGAACCTCACCGAGAAGGAGGTCAGGCACTGGCAGCTGGAGGTCCGCCCAGCCGCATGCACTGAAGCGGTAAAGGTGAGGGCACACAGGGTGTGGGGCACCCATAGCTCCTGGTACAGGCTGGGTTTTGGAGTAGGACAGGCCTGGCTTTAAAAGCAACCCATCTCTCACCAGTGGAGCGGTGGTAAGCCTTTTTGGAGAGTCACCCTGTCGGCCTCACTACTTATCTGTAAAAGGGTGATGATGATAGTATCTTTACTCAAGCCCTGGGGAGATGAACATTCCTGGCACTTGAGAAGAGCTTCATGAATAGTAGCTCTAAAAGCCTAAGTATTGGGATGCCTGGGTGGCTCAGTGGTTGAGTGTGTGGCCTTTGGCTCAGGATGTGATCCCGGGTCCTCGGATGGAGTCCTGCATTGGGCTCCCCACTGGGATCCTACTTCTCCCTT
Organism: Canis lupus baileyi; assembly: GCF_048164855.1. NCBI lineage: Eukaryota > Metazoa > Chordata > Mammalia > Carnivora > Canidae > Canis > Canis lupus. The sequence goes on along the minus strand of NC_132863.1, from coordinate 7,431,489 downwards.
CACCTATGTCTCTGCCTCTCTCTGTGTCTCTCATGAATAAATAAATAAAATATTTTTTAAAAGCCTAAGTCTTAAAATGTGTAGCACTGATGGTATATTGTTATTTATAGAAAGGAGAGGTAGGATTGGATGAGAGTAGTCAGGAAAGGCTTCTAGGAGGAGGTGACATTTGAGCTTGGTGTTAAAGGGGGAGGTCAGGATTGAATAAAGGGGGAAGAAGGGAGTGGGAGAAGGAGCTATGAGGGGAAACAAAACCAACAGGCCCAGAGAGAGTGAGTTGAAGGAACCTATTGCAGGTTCTCTGTCCTAGCAAGGTTAGTGCTCAGCAGCAGTGAGTGGGGACAGAGACTTCATCGGTACTGATGACCCAGAATAGGTTATAGGAGCCTTGCTCCCTGCACCTGAGAAATCCTGTAGTAGCTGGTTACTACAACCAACAACCCTTTACTCTTCCTTGTATCCACACCCTTTACACAACTTTGCAGCTCCTCCTGCCAAGAGGCAGAGTCTACCTCTCTTCCTATTGAATCTGGACTAACCTCGTGACTTGCTTTGGCCAAAAGAATATGGTGGGTATGACACTGTGACAGTTGTGAGCCTAGGCTTCTGCTTGCTCTCTTGTACCCCTGTGATGCCCACACAAACAAGCCTGTGCTAGCTCGCTGGAGAATGAGAGACACATGGGCCACTTGTCTCCATTGCCTCATCCAACAGCCAACTGCCAGCCAGCCATCAGAGTGAGGTCATCCTAGACCAGCCAACCCATCAGCTGAAACTCAGATGCATGAGTGAGTCTAGCTGAGATCAGCCATGCCTGGCCTAGAGCTGGAAAACCACCCAACTAACCTACAAACTCATGTAAAGAAACCCTATTGTTTTAAGCCACTGTGTTTTGGTGGTAGTTTGCTATGCGGCTAGAGCTAACTGCTAGAATTCCCATGTGAGGCTTCAGAGTGTGCAGCATCCCAGGTGTAAGATGGAAAGCTCCCACTTCTTTTTTAGAGGGTACCCAGACTAATATAGTAGTAAATGGTGATAATGGGAGGGATCCCATGGCTCATACACAAAAGCCAAGCAACCAAGGTGGGGTGGGAAAACCATGGAAGCTAAGCTTTGAACCAAGTATTTTATAAAGAGCATGGCTCAGAGTGGAAGAAGGCAGGATGAAACTGTGATTATCTAAGAGGGGAAGACAAGAATTATCAATGGTGTGACCAGTTGTGGAAGACGGGTGAATAAGTAAATAATGAATAAATGAATAAAATATTTTTTAAAAGCCTAAGTCTTAAAATGTGTAGCACTGATGGTATATTGTTATTTATAGAAAGAAGAGGTGGGGATGGATGAGAGTAGTCAGGGAAGGCTCCTAGGAGGAGGTGACATTTGCGGGTGATTAGTCTTGGGAATTTCTGAAAGACTCATGAAGGTAAACCTTTTAGCAAGTGTTTCTGGAAATATGTGTGTATGTATGTATGTGTGTGTGTATGCCTATATATGTGTGTGTAGATCTACATATATACACACATACATGTATATATTGCATATACGCATATATGTGTATATATGTTTCTACATACATGCATGTATATATGAGTATGTATATGGGTGTGCATATGTAGATATACAATTTTTAAATGTTTCCTGCTCTAAATACAGAAATGTGGAAATAGAAATGATTGAACCCACACTGCAACAGGCACTTTGCTAGCACCACAAATTCTCCCAGGGTGAGTGGAGGCACTTTTCTCTATCTTATAGACGAGAAAACTGAGGACCAAAAAAGTCAAGGGCCATGGCCACACTAATCTTATGATTTGCTTCAAACCGGGTCTGCCTGGCATTAAAGCAGTGCCTGCTGCCTCCAGAGCCACCCTTGATGGTGGAGAGGGGGGCATATCTGGCAATTCAGATGTGTTCTCAGTGACACATACATAGCACCTACCAGGGACATATGGGCATTAGAGGGGATAAGGGAGGCCCATTCAAATGGCCATGGGAAGATGACCTACAAGAGACTGCGCCTTAGTCCTTGGGATGTATTCTGTGTGGCCAGCCACCACCCCCGGATCCTCCCATGTCACTGGTCTTACATCATGAGCTGTTGCTCTAGGCAGAGGGGAAAGCTCCTCTTGAAATTATTTGGCTTGGAGACTTAGGGACCCCCTTCCTCCCTCCCCCCCCCCCCGCCCACTTTCTAGTTCTCCCCTTTCTTTCCTAAGATCAAGGTCACTTTAGAGAAATGGAAGTCGCTAGTTATCTTTACAGACTCATCCTTGCCTATTTCTACCAGATGCTTCTTTGCTGTTGTTTGGTTTTCTCTCTATAGTCAATTCTCTGGTTTATGATTGAGCAAACTATGCTATTGTATTGCTTAACCTGGCCCAGTGACTGGATCTTTTTGGACCAGAGTGAGGAGCTTCTGGATAGTGCCACTGAGTGGGCCTGGGAACCATGGACAAATCACTTGACTTGTCTGTGTAATGAGGAGAATATCTGATTCTCATGTCTCCCAGCTTGGCTTTGAAGAGAGCTCAAAAATAAACATAAAGACATTTTAAACATAAAAGGAGATAGGGTGGCTGACAGCAGTGTGAGGGGTAGTTACTGCCCTGTTTCGTTCTGGACAACAACTACAGATGACTAATGGAAGTGGCACCTCTTCAGATCTCACCGTTTACACACATTAGTTGGTACCAGCTAGGTTGTGCTGTGACAAAAAAAAAAACACAAAGACCCCACAGAGCTTTATGTTCAACTCACGTCACATGCCCATCTCAGGTCTCCTGGGACCAGTCTGTGTTGCCATGACTCTAGGACCCAGGCTGACAGAGCAGGCCCATCCTGAACATTTGAAGTTTACCTCAGCAGAAAGAGCCCTAGGGAGGGCTCACACAGGCAATTAGGTACTCTGGCTCAGAAGTTACATGTCACTCTCACTAACAAATCATTGGCCAGAGCTAATCATGTAGTCCCACCCAGCCCCAACGGGACCAGGCAGTACTGTCTGCTGGAAGAGGGGAGAATGGAAAATTAGGGCAAACATCACAAATCACTGCCAAATCACTTTTTGGGAGGAGGTGGGTGATACTCACAGAAAGTCCCCAAGAAGGTTCCGTTCGATGCCATACTTGTCATTTTGCAAATTTGCCACCATCACTGAAATATAGGAGAAAATTGATAACCCCTCCTCCACCAAAAACTACCATCCAATTTTTTTTTAATTTTATTTATTCATGAGAGACACAGAGAGAGAGAGAGAGAGGCAGAGACACAGGCAGAGGGAGAAGCAGGCTCCATGCCAGGAGCCTGACGTGGGACTCAATCCCAGGACTCCAGGATCACGCTCCGGGCTGAAAGCAGGCACCAAACCACCGAGCCACCCAGGAATCCCCTACCATCCAATATTTAATTGAATTTCTTTCCAGTCTCTCTTCAATGGCATGGTTATACATTCATTAATAACAGCTTTATTGAAATATATTTCATACAGCATAAAATTCACCCTTTAAAAGTGTACAATTCAGGGGTTTTTAGTATATTCACAGAAATTGTGCAAACCATCACCACTATTTAATTTCAGAATATTTTTATCACCCCTGAAAGAAAACCTGTTAGTAATTGGCAGTGGCCCCCCAACCCTCCCACCCAGCCCCTGGCAGCCACTCATCAACTTTGTCTCTGTGGATATGCCTATTCTGGACCTTCCATGTCAATGGAATCACACAGTACATAGTCTTTGGTGACTGGCTTCTTGCACTGAACATCAAGGCCCATCCGTGGTGTAGTGTGTACATGTGTCCATGTTTACCGTGTACGTATGTACATTTTAAAAAACATATCTATGTTTTTAACTGATCCTATTAAACATCAGTTATCCTCTTCCTTTTATGTTTTGTTTTCTCTCATGAGTAATCTTTGAAAAACAGTTTTTACCATTTTTATAGCAATTCATTAGACTTATGTGCAGTACTGTGTGTTGAATTGCGCCCCTAGTTTTGGACTCTTAGGTGTTTGCTGGCTTATTTTTAGCATTATAAACAAAGCTTTTATGAGTAGCTGTACATTTCTTATTGAATGAATGAATGAATGAAGCCATAAATATAAATATGTATAACATTTCTCATTCTTCCCTTAAGGAAGATGCCTAAAAGTGAGTCTAAATGAGTGAATAAACAGGGACATTTTTAAGGCTTTTGATTTTAAAAAAAGATTTCTTTATTTGAGAGGGGGGAGGGACAGAGAGAGAGGGAGAGAGAATCCCAAGCAGGCTCCTCACTGAATGCAGAGCTCAATGTGGAGCTCAATCTCAGGACCCAGAGACCATGACCTGAGCCAAGATCAAGAGCCGGCCACTTAACTGACTGAGCCACCCAGGCACCCCTAAGGCTTTTGATTGTTAATGCTAATGCTTTTCTAGGAAGCTAAGCCAATTTGCTAAACGTGGTTTTGAGTTAATTCAACCACATCTTGCTCAGAGTTAACACAAATTCCTTACCATGGCCCAGGAGGCCCTGGACAATCTGGGCACACTACTTCTCTGGCTGCCTCTTCTCTGCCCCACCTGCTCTCCTGCTCCAGCCACTGGCCTCTGTTGGCCCTTAACCACCCGGGCCTACTCCCCAGCAGGGAGCTCAGGGGCCACACAATGGCTGTTCCCTGTGCCTGGAATACCCTTCGCTGGTCTCCCCATAACTCATTCACTTACTTCACCATCAGAGCTGGCCTGGTGCTGGGCCTGGAGGAAGCACTCAATAAATCTGTGTTGAATTGTGCTAATGGCTAGCACTCAGAGCCTTCCTTATAAAACCAGTGGCCCACTCAACCCATCTCCCTAGATGGCAGTGGAAGCTCTGGATTTTAAACAAGTCCTCGTCAGTGGTTCCTTCCTGACTCAGCTCTAGAACAAACTAGACAGGTGGCTACCTCTAGAACTGTTTGTTCCACCCTATAGTGAAACCTGGAAGGGGTGAACCCTGACAGAGAAGCCACCTTCTCTGGTGACTGGGGTTACAAAGATTTGTTTCTGAAAGGAGAGGAAACTTTACCAGGGCCCCCACAGCAAAGAGCCCACCAGGGGCCCAGCCAGCTCCCGGCCCCTAAACTGCTTCTGGGACAGACCCTCAGGTAGTGAAATCTCACCAGCACTTCCCAAGGAGCAGGCTCCCCATGCCCAAAGAGGGACATAGCCCATAGGCCTCCACAGAGTGGCTGATTTCCTGCATAGCCTGTGCTGTCCCACAGGCAAGGGTCCGGAGAGGAAACTCACGGGAAGTTGGGGAATCCCTTCTTTCTCCCAGTCTGCAGGGAATCCCTCAGGAGCCTCCCATTGTGGGACATTTCCGGCCAGGTTCCTGGGGTTTCCACTGCAGACAGAAGATCAAAATTTCCAAGCCCATACAGCAGTGTTTTTAAAGGGTCTGTAATTCAATGGGCAAACATGTCTCATAATTAACAACTTTAGAGTTAGGCCTGCATCAAGGAAGGCAATTCAGAACCAGTCGAGATCCCAGAGTAGTTCCCAAGTCACCTCCACCAGCAAGCAGGGCCAAAGAGCTTTCGCTCCTAATTTGCCCTACCCAGGCCCCTTTGGACCCAGCCACTGGGTGGGCGTGGCTCCCATTACTGGCTCAGAGCATTCTGGAATTCCTCCATTAGAATGGCCACTAGTGCCCAAAATGTTTTCTTAAATATTCTCAACATGGCAAATCTCTGTCTTCTGAAAATCCATTTGAATTTTGGGAAGAATGGAGTTAATTAGAGCAAAATTATAGAAATATGATGGGTAATCAAGTTATAGAGCACGATCTTTTAAAAAAAATGTTTTGTTCAAGTGTAACAGACACACCAAGAGAATTTTCAGAAACGGAATACCACCAGGTGACCACTATCCAGATCAAGAACAGAATATTACCAATAGCTCAGAGGCCCTTCATGCCCCTTTCAGACAGGTTTACCTCCCCTATGTCTGTTGTATTCACATCTAGCAGCAGAGATTGTGTAGACTGTTCTTGAGCTTGATATAGTGCAATATGTACACTTCTGTGTCCAGCTCTATCCACGTTACATGGGATTTATGTATGGTATTCATGTACAGTATTCATGTATAATATTGCAGACAGCAATGGCTGTATGCTATTTCGTTGTATGAATAGACTAATTTGCTTATTGACTATTGCAAATGATGCTACTTAGAACATTCTTGTATGTGTCTTTTGGTGGAATGTATGCACTCATTTATCTTGAGCATATGCCTCAAAGTGGAATTGCTAGATAGTGGGCTATGTGGAGCTAAGATAGTAACTGAAGCAGCTGGGTGTCATACAATAGGGAATGGTGGGGAGTGTGGCAAACTGGAGCATCTCTACCTCTTGAAAGAGAGCAGCTGACACTGAGCTCCCAGCTGGTGGTGGCTATATTGTGATCTCCTTCAGTTTTTTTTTTTTTAAAGATTTATTTATTCATTCAGAGAGAGCGAAGAGAGAGGCAGAGACACAGGCAGAGGGAGAAGCAGGCTCCATGCAGGAAGCCCGATGTGGGACTCGATCCTGGGTCTCCAGGAACACACCCCAGGCTGCAGGCAGCGCTAAACCGCTGCGCCACCGGGGCTGCCCGATCTCCTTCAGTTTTTCAGGAGTTGCCAGAAACCCAGATTTTCATGTGAGGCTTCCCAACTTTTTAATGTTGTAACAAATTCAAAAAGTTTGAAAAATATTGTACAGGGCAAAACATGTGGATAATTGTAATCTGCCTTATAGCCAGGAATTTGCTACCTCTGGCAAGCTAAACAAAGATGTGGTCAGGGACCCCAGGGACCTCAGCCTAGTTGTGGTCAGAGGGTGGGGGAAGTGGAGAGAGCTTTCTGAAAGGTTTGATCCCTGAGTGGGGTCTCGAGAAGGAGAAATGAGGGCAGGAAGGTGGGGAAAGAAGAGGGAGGTAATGTCTAGCACAGGAAGAGGTAACAATCTGACCCATGCATGGGGAATGATAAGAGAGCCTTGGAATTTTGAGAGATGGTGTACCTGCAGTGCAGGATACATGTGGGGATGGAGACTTCTCCATAAAGACGAGAGTGTCAGTAATAGTTTACCATATGCCAGGCATTGTATTAAGCACTCCTGTGCATTTTTCATTGCATTGTCATTAGTAGAAGTTAGAAGCATTGCTTGATTTGTAATGGAGAGAATAAGACACAGAGAGGTAAGTTGTTTACCCAAAGTCATATACCCAGTAAGTGAAGAAACCTAGACGCAATTGGAACCTTATTGCAGCTAGGTGGGGTGGGACCAAATCAATCAACATCTCATGTGTCATTCCCAGATATTTAAATTTTGTCCTGACTATGATGGGAGACACTGGAGGGTTTAAGCAGGGAGGGTCATGTCGCTATGAACACAGCATGGAGAAGGCAGGGGGAGGGAAAGTAGAATCAGAGATGATTGCAGGAATCTGGGTAAGAAATGGCAAAGTCTCAGATAGGACAGTGTTGGGGCATAAAATTGGGAGAGATTTAGGAGATATTCTGTTAACTACTGTCCTTCCCAGACTTGGGGACTGATTGGAAGTGGCAGGGGTGGAATAGAGCAAGAAACACATCTGTAGGAGACACTGATAAGTTCTCTTTTGGACACATTCAACTGGAGGTGTCTGTGTAGTGTCTGAGGACCAAAGTCTTATAAGCAGATGGCCCACTGGTTCTGAAGTCAGGAAGAAGAGGGAGAGGGCAAGAGATGAGTTTTGGTGGTCACCAGAACACAAGTTGAAGATACAGGTAGAAAAGAGGCTGGTGGGAAGAGGAGTGGAGGTAGGACAGATTTGGGGGATCGGGCTCTCTCTGGGAAGCCTGCTTCTCCCTCTGCCTGTGTCTCTGCCTCTCTCTGTGTGTCTCTCATAAATAAATAAAATCTTTTTTTTTTAAAGGACAGATTTGGGGGTGCTGCAGGGTTCAGGGCAAGATGGTGTAGATGGACACACTTGGACATCAAGAAGGAGCAGTCAGAGTTGTGGCAGGGACTCTGCAAGAGAGTGGTTCCATGGGCCATCCAGTGAGGAGAGAGTTTCCAAATGGCAGCATCAATTATTCAGAGGCTGAGCAAGAAAATAACCCAAAAGTCCCTGAGGTTTGGCAACAAGGATGCCACTAGTAACCTTAGTGGGGCTCCTTTGGTGGGGACACTGGCAGATTGGGGTGCACAAGGTGGGGAAGAGGAGGTAAAGGGAAGGGAAATGATTAGGAAGCACAGAGACCAGAAGCCTGCCTCACCCAGGGCCCCTCAGGAGGCTTTGACGCTGAAGGCCTTTCAGCTTTCAGATCAATGCCATGTTTAATGGCTGTTTTTTTTTTAATACATGTATATTTGTGTATCAATCTCCATTATTTGACTAGCTTTTGGGAGGAAGCCTCTCCATTCCTTTATCATCTTCTTGAAGAGTGCTTGCATCTGCTTACAATGCTTATGTTCATGCACACCATTTCTTGATCCAATTTCAGGCTCAAGTTCTTATGATGGTTTTAAATGCTTATGGTGGAGGTTGGGGGTGAGCAGATCCATACTTTTCAACTTTTCACATCACATGAAGTGATCTAGAATGACATGTCCACATCCAGACTGGGAGAGCTATGACATGTTGCACTGCTCATGTCCGCTCCAGCATCTGCCATCAGTGGCTTGACAAGGAAGTCAAGGCGTCAGAAAATTCAATGCAGTGACTCACATCCTCACTGATTTGTTAATATGGGCCAGAGGAGCAAGAGGCAGAGCAGGCAATAGGAAGGAGCCTCTAATTGAGTTGGCATGGAGTTAAAAATGCATTTATCTAAATGCCATCCTTTGGAGAAATTCCTCAGTATTGGGTTTGGCTTTGATGGCTGATACATGAGAACAACCACCTAGGCATGCCCTAATATAGATTCATTCATCCATTCATTTAGTTTTTTTAATGGCTACAAATTATTTTACATTCCTCCCATCAAAAAACCAGGTATAGAGTCCCATTTAACTGCTTTGACCAATAGAGTACCCTGGAGGATCTGCTTTGTGACTTCTGAGGTAGGAAGCTCTAGCCCAGTTCACTGAAAGGCTAAACCACCATATAAAGAATCTGATGGCCCTGAGATCACCTGGCTAAGCATCCATCCAACATTTTTAGCTCAGCCCCACCTCCCAACCATTCCAAGTCCAGGCACCAGCTTTGTGAGTGAGGAAGACCTCTTGCAAGTGGGTTCTCTAGGCCCAACCCAGCCCTTTGAGATACCCCTAACCACTCCAGTCTGCCCAGCTGAGGCCCCAGACATTGTGACAGAAATAAGCTATTCCTGTTGGGTCCTGTCTGAATCTGTGGGCATAATTAAGTGGTATTGTTTTATGTCTCTAGGTTTGGGAAGTCCATTGTGCATAATAGATAAAAATTATCTTGGATAAGAACCTATTATGTATTAGGTGCTATTCCAAGCACTGCAGATAAGCAATAAGCAAGATAGACAAAGTCCCATGTGGGGCTAACACTCCATCTGGGGAAGACAGATAATGTAAACAAACACTGAGTTGGTAACTCGATTCAGAAAAATAAAACCAGGGAATGTAGCAGTGACTGTCAGGCTACATTGCAGGGGGGGGGGGGGGGCGGCGATGACAGGTCCAGGGAAAATCTATCAGAGGAGGGAATATTTGAGCTGAAAGTTCAACGACAACAGGAAGACTGGGGAACAGCAAGTACAAAGGTGCTATGGCTACTGAAAGAGCGGATAGAAGCCAGTGAGAGTGGTTAAGGGAGGGCATGAGTAGAGAAGAGACAGGCTGGGTCAATCCGGCCGGACCTTGTGGGCCATGATGAGGAGGCTGGATGATATCCTAAGAGGAATGGCAAGTAACACGACCTGTAACATATAAAGAAGTGACTCTGGCTGCTGTACAAGGAATGAATTGCAGAGGAACAAGAGAGGAAGTAGGAACACCAGTGAGGAGACGCGGTTAGTAACCCAGGTCAGAGAGGATGGTGGCTTGGACAAGGAGGTCATAGTGGAGATGGTGAGAAGCAGACGAAATGAAGCTATGTTCTAGAAGTATGACAGACAGCTCTCATAAGTGGGTTGATTATAGAAAGCAAGACACAGGGAAGAATCCAGGACAACACCTAGATTTCCCTATTTCCATTTTGGATACTGTTCTAGATATTATGGATGCTATTTTGTGGAGACTCTGGATTCTGTTATATTCCTTTGAAGAATATTGATGCTTACTTGACTGTTTACTTGTTTTCTAAAGCAGTAAACTTGGCTACACTCAAACTCAGCCTTTTGGGAAATTTGAACTGAGTTCAAATCTCAGTTCAGTTCTCCTCACCTGGCTGGGCTGTTGGAAGCCTTTCCCACACATGCATGGTTCAGGGGTCAGCCAGAGACTTGAACAGAGTTAATACACAGAATATGGGGCTGATCCTCACTTTCCTAGGGTTCTCCTCCCCTTCTTAACAGTTGTAGTCACCCATACTCTGTCCTCTGGTTCTTTCAGCCAGAAAAACTGTAAATTTTCTTTTGGAGTTTTAGTTACCCTACATAGTTCAAGCTTGGAGCTGCCCTCAAAACACAGAAATATAAAACGGGAAACTCTGCCTATGCCATTTCTTTACTTCCAAGTATAGAGGCTCCTCCTCTTTCTGCCTGCTTTTGTTCACTCTCCAGTGTGTTCAGGCAGGTTTTTTAAAACTTAAACTTCATGTTTTGAGATAATTATAAATTCATATCTAATTGTAAGAAATAACAGAGATATCCTTTGGGTGCCTTACTCAGTTTCCCCCAGGGGCAGCATCTTGCAAAACTATGGTACAATGCACAGCCAAGATATTGACATTGAGATAGTCAAGATACATAACATTTCCATCACTACAAGGGGTCCCTCATCATTGCCCTTGTATAGCCATACCCACTGTCCTCCCACCTACACCCCTTCCTTAGCTCCTGGTCGCCACTGGTCTCTTGTTCATTTCTAAAATTTTGTCATTTCAAAAATATTATATAAATGGAATCATACAGTATATAACCTTTTGGGGATCTTTGTGTTTGTTTTTGTCTTATTTTGTTTTTGCCTAGCATGATTTCCTAGAGATTCCTCCAAATTGCATGTATCAATAGTTCACCCCTTTATTCCATGACATGGATGTATCTTAGTTGTTTTGTTTTGTTTTTGACCATTTACCTGTTGAAGCACACTTGGGCTGACTCCAGCTTTTGGCTATTACAAATAAAGTTGCTATGAACATTTATCTATAGGCTTTTATGTGGACAAAAGTATTCATTTCCCAGGGATAAATGCTTAGGAGTACGTTGCTGGGATGTATAGTAGTTGCATGTTTAGCTTTTAAAAGAAACTGCTAAACTCCTGTCTGACATGGCTGTACCATAATACATCCCACTGGCCCTGAATGAGGGACCCTGTTTCTCTGCATCCTTATTTGGCACCATTACCATTTTTTATTTTAGACATTCTGATAGGTATATAATGATATCTCATTGTGACTTAATATGCATTTCCCTAATGGCTAAAGATATTTAGCATCTTTTCATGTGTTTATTTGCCATCTGTATATCCTCTTTGGTTAAATGTTCATTTCGGAGCTTTGTCTTTTGGAAAGCAACGCAACACATGTAATTCTAATATCTGTGTTCCCTGCAAGGCTCCATATTTGCAGGTGCCCCATCTTCCACCAGCTGAGGCTGTCATAGGCAGGGCATTGTTGCTCTAGGGTTCAGGAGATGATCATGGGTGTAATCACCCATCAGATCAGGGAGGGGGTTGGATAGAGAGGAGGAAGAAAGTCAACTTCGTGGTATCTTTAAACAGGAGCTGGGCATGGGATTCCTTCTCTCTCTTTCTCCACCTGTCTTTCTTTTTGAACCAGAGCAGAGGCTCCTGATTCATTTCTCAGAATATTGTTCCTTCTATATCTTCCTGAGGCATCCCTTCCCCACAGCCTCTATCAAAGCCACAAAAAGCTGACCACACTGTGTTGCACCTAGTTCTTGCTCCATAAATATTGGGGCTTTGTGGATTTGGTCTCATTGGAATCCCTGATTTGCAGATTAAAGAAATCCAGTTAGAGTTTGCCTGACCCAGAGCAGGAGTTTGTTGGAAGGAATCATTTCTGAGGTATAGTGAGTTAGTGTGGGAAGGGCAGGAGCAAGCCTGGGTCTCTGGCAGTTGGAATCCATAATCCAATCCCACCACTACTCTCCCTCTGGCTCTCATTTCTGTCTCTGTCTCTGTCTCTGTCTCTGTCTCTGTCTCTCTCTGCCTAGCAGCTTTATTCCCTCTGAGCACAGACTTCAACTTCCATAGTGCCACCAGCCCTGGAGCCTCATACCCATGGCACCCAGAAACACAAGGTAGTTTTAAAAGTCCTGGAGGAAGGGGATCTCTGGGTGGTTCAGCAGTTTAGTGCCTGCCTTTGGCCCAGGGCGTGATCCTGGAGTCCCAGGATCAAGTCCTGCATCTGGCTCCCTGCAGAGACCCTGCTTCTTCCTCTGCCTGTGTCTCTGCCTCTCTCTCTCTCTCTCTCTCTGTGTGTGTGTGTGTGTGTGTGTGTGTGTGTGTGTGTGTCTCATGAATAAATAAATAAAATATTTTTTTTAAAATGATGGTGGACTCAGTGGGGGCCAGGGCCTGGGCCACCGTGGCTGGCAGTAGAAGAGGGATTATTTCCGCAAAGTGGGAAGACCTTGTCGATCTAACCATTAGATGCCCTCTCCAAATTTATTGCCAGCTTTGGGGGTTCAGATGAGACCATTAGAAGGCACACGAAGCTCATGCTTTCCTTCCAACCTGGAACATCTGCTGGACTCCAACACAAATGCCACCCAAGCTTGGGAGCCTGAATAGGTTAGCTTCCTCTGTGAACTCCTTCCTGGAGTTACTCTAACCTTTGATGACTTCTTCTATGAATTAGGGTAACGCTGGCTGCTGTAACAAATAAGTCTCTGCATCACAGTGGGTTGCACAAATTTTTTTCTGGCTCACTTAAAAGTGCAATATGTGTATTTGAAGTTGAGGTTGCATTACACATGTTAATTCAGGGATCTAAATCCTCCTTCCATCTTGTGGATCCACCTTTCCCTGCCTCAGGGTCCTCTGCATTCAGCCAAAAAGATGGGAAAAAATAGAATGGGGAAAATATGCCTACTTCTTAACCACCTCACATCTATTCACATTCTCATTGGTGGGAACTGGTCACATGATCCTTCCAGACTATAAACTATTTTGAGAAATGTAGTTTCTGGCTGGATAACTGCTTCTCAGCCACAACTTTATACTATGTAAGGAAGAACATGCAAACATACCTCAGAGATAGTGCTGGTTTGGTTCCAGATCACTGCAATACAATGAATGTCACAATGAAGGGAGTCAAATGAATTTTAGGGTCTCCCAGTATGTATAAAAGTTCTATTTATACCATACTGTAGTCTATTATGTGCGCAATAGCATTATGTCTAAAAAAATGTACATACCTTAATTAAAAAATACTTTATTGGGCAGCCCAGATGGCCCAGCGGTTTGGCGCCGCCTTCAGCCCCGGGTATGATCCTGGAGACCCAGGATCGAGTCCCATGTCAGGCTTCCTACATGGAGCCTGCTTCTCCCTCTGCCTGTGTCTCTGCCTCTGTGTGTGTGTGTGTGTGTGTGTGTGTGTGTGTCTGTCATGAATAAATAAAATCTTAAAAAAATACTTTATTACTAAAAATGCTAACCATCATCTGAGCTTTCAGTGAGTTATAATCACTGGTGACAAATCACCGTAACAAATACAATAATGATGAAAGTGTTTGAAATATTGTGAGAATTACTAAAATGTAACACAGAGACATGAAGTGAACAAATGCTGTGGGACAAATAATACCATAAGACTTGCTAGATGCAGGTTGTCACAGACCTTCAGTTTATAAAAATTGACAGTATCTGTGAAGCACAATAAAATAAGGTATGTGTATGTTTTGGCGGACTGTTGGTTATCTTGCCACCCTTCCCCCAACTGTGCAAGCAGCCACCCACAGATACAAGTGCCTCATTGTCCTCTGTTTCCTGTCTGCTAATCATAATGTCCACAACACCTGGAGTCCTTGTCTCTTGTCACTCCCAGAGACCCAGCAGGCTAATGGATTCATGAAAAAAGATGGTCAGCCTCACCCAATGATTTTTAAAAGAAAATTGGCAAGCTGTGGTCTGCAGGCTAGCTGTCTGGTTGTATAAATGAGGTTTTATTGGAACCAGGTCAGGGACTAGGGACAGGTGAGTGAGACAGGGTCAGGCAAGTGCAGGATTAGGTCCCATCTTCATTTGAAATTTTGACATTTTGTTCATCATCAATTTTTGGAGTTACTTTTGACTTTTAAAAATAGCATGTTAAAATATAAAATATTTTTTATTCTGATTACTCAGTCTCCTGGAACTCCCTGAAATTCACTCCCTGAAATGTTGCACCCAAGGCAGTGCCTCACTTGCCTACCTGTCATGGTTGTCCCGCTCTGAAGAGCCTGGCATCTGGATATGTGCCCAGACCAGGATGAGACTGGCACAGAAAAAGGAGGACGAGGGCCTGTTGCTGGGTCCTGGAAAAGTATTCCATATTCTTTTCCCTCCACCAGCTCTGTAGCCCTGAGAGGCTTCTGGGGCCAGAGGGTCACTGCAGGTGGTGGGAAGGTCCTGGTTAGTCCCCAGAAGGCCTCCTTCTGCCACCAAAGCTCCTGATGCCTCTGAAGATGGCCCTGGGGCCCTGCTTATTTCATTTCCCTGGCACCATTTTGAGCTGAGTCCTGTAAGCTTTCAAACTGAAGCCATATCTCACAACAATTTAGTAGAAAGACACAATTGTCACCAATTTGAAGCTGTAGACTTTTCCAGAACTATTTGGTTTCACTTCCCAGCCCCCAGGGTTTTTTTTCCTTTTTGCTTCACAGCTGATTCTCTCCTCTCTCTCTTTGTCTCTCCCTCTCTCTCTGTCTTTCTCTCTCCCCCCTTCCTCCTCCTCACTTTCCCTCTTCCTCTTTGGCGATATCTTTCCCTATCACTGTGACCTCCATCCCCTCCAGCCTTGCAGTCCGGGACTGGGTTGGGAGAAAGAAGGAATGCTTCCTGTGGGATCGGGCTCTGGCAGTTTCTTTGGAGGTCATGGGGGCGAGGTGGGGTGGAATGTGACAGCTTCCTTTAAAATGAAAATGAGACTGTTTCCCAACCAAATCAACCATTTTGCATCAAACAAGAGAAATACCAAAACCTTAGAAAACCATGTTCCCCCACCCCTGCAAGAAAACAAACCAGTTTCTATGAATTAATAGAAGCTGACCTGCTACACACATTCATTGCATGGCCCTGCAGTTCCCTCCCAAATGCTGAAAAGAAAAGAAAGAGCCATGTTCAAGAAGGTTCACAGAGACATGAGCCATAATCACCCCAAATTAGAAACTACCCAAATGTCCATCAATAGTAAAATGGATAAATAAATTGAATAAATAATAATCAATAATAATCATACAAAGCAGGTGGATAAACAAATAAATGCCACCCAATGGAATAGTCTACAACAGCAAGAATAAACAACCTATAAACGATATACATAGACACCATGTTGAGCAAAAGAAGCTAAACACAAAGCCCATGTTGGATAATTCCAAGTATGTAAGCACAAAAAGGCAAAATGAATCTCTGCTTTCTGATGATGGTGGTTGCCTTGCAAGGTACAGGCTGGAAGGGCACTCAGGGGCTCTGTGACTGGTATTGTAATGGCTCTTGGTCTGGGGCTGTTCGGTTTGTGAAAACGTGGCAAGCTGCACACTTATGCCACATGTATTATTCTATATATCTGTTATTTTAAAATAACTCAAAAGCCAAAAGCAGGCTGTTGAACTTTATGAGTGGTGGAGATATGAGAAGAAAGGAGGGCAAATGCCCTGCAGGCCTCCTGAATGCCCCTCTGGGAGGGGACAGCCCTCAAATTGGCTTACCTCCCACACCTGTTCCACCCCAAGATAATCAAGTGGGGCTGGCCACATAGGCTGGGACACCACTCCTGCCCCAGAACTCAATTCCCCAGCTTCCAGTCTAGCTAAGGCACATGCTCAGTCCAAGCTTAGTGCAGTCCCATCAGTGCAGGGTGAACCCTGTCTCTCCACAGAAGAGGACATGAGCCTTCCTAAAGCAGAGCTAGGACAGGGCTGGCTTTCATCTGCCTGCCAGGGCCACCATGCTCCAAAGCCAACGGCACCCTTCAGACTAGTTCAGCTCAGCCTCTGGGACCACACTGTATTCCTTACAGCCTGGAGAGAAGCCAGCAGGTTTGTGGGGCAGCTTTCATTGACATAGTCAGCAAGTGGTTTTCAAGCACCTACTATGTGTCAGGCACTGTACTAGATGCTAGCAACCCACTCTTGTCCCCAAAGCCCTGACAGATAAAAAAGCAAATACAAAATAAACAAAGTGATTGCCAGTTATGACAGTAGAGAGCAGACCCACCCCTAATATTCATGGACCCCAGATAAGAGTTCAAGTGGAGGCCCCTGGCCTACAGTCCACTCTCTTCTCTTCCTGCTCTATGCTCTATCCTGCTTATTTTTAAAAATATTTATTTATTTATTTATTTATTTATTTATTTGAGAGAAAGAGAGTGTGTGTGAGCAGGGGTAGGGGCAGAGGGAGAGAGAGAATCTCAAGAAGACTCCCCACTGAGGGCAGAGCTCAATCAGGGTCCTGACAGGAGGCCCGATCCCATGATCCTGAGATCATGACCTGAACCGAACTTAAAAGTCAGAGACTTAACAGACTGAGTCACCCAGGCACCCTTCTATCCTGCTGTGAAGGGGCCTTCACACATGTGAACACCCCAGGGGCACAGCCACATTCTACCCCATCCTCTCCACAGATGCAAGAGAAGACACTCAGAGGAGAGACCCCTGTGCAGCTATGTCAACAGAGGAGGGCTGTCAGAGTTATATACACCTCTGGACCCCGGATGAGTGCCTTCCTTTGGCCCCATCTACTTCTTGCCCTTCGGGAGGGGCATGGTTAGGGGAGGGTAAGATCAAGGCTGAGGGCAAAGCTCTTGTTCACCTGGTTCAAATGGCAAAACTGATCATATTAACTGGGGTAGGAGTTACTTAGAGGACAAGAGGGGCCTCTATATGTGGGTTCCAGCTATAAAAAGACCTAGGGAAGAGCATTGTGGGAAGAGGCAGGATGGAGCTTACAGGAAGAAAGGCCAATGACCCTGGAGCAGAGGGAAATGAGCAGGGCAGACCATGCAGAGAAATGAGGGCTTTATTCTTAGGGTCATGGAACCCACTGGAGGGATTTTTATTTTCCATATTGAAGTACAATGGACACACAATAAAACAATAAAATGCCCCATCTAAAGTGTACAGGTCAGTAAATTTTAATATGCATCCCTTCATGAAAACACCATCAGAGCAAGATGTAGAATATTTCTGGTGTCCTAAAGAGCTCCCTTGTGCCCCTTGTTGCTCAATAGTCCCCCCTCAAAGATAACCACTGTTCTGGCTTACATCACCAAAGACTACTTGCCTAATTTTGATCTTCAGATAAATTGGAACTGTATGGCTATGTGCTCATTTATGTCTGACTTCTTTCACTCAGTATTCTATCTCTGAGATGCTCCCATTTGGCCACATGTAGTGGCAGGTCATACTTGTTTGTTGCTGTGTACTATTCTACTGCCTAAATGTACCATAATATGTTTATCCATTCTCTTATGGATGGACAGTTGAGCTGTTCCAATTGGGAGCTGTTATGAAGAAAGCCGCTATAATAACTCTTGGCTAAGTCTTGCAGTGGTCCTAGGTGCCCATCCCTGTTGGGTGTATGCTCAGGAGTGGAACTGCTGGGTCACTTTTTCAAAGTGGCTTGAGAGTTGGGTATACAGGGCTTCAAATCGGTGCCTGCACAACCTGAGGTATATTAATAAAAGAGCTCTAAGAGGTCAGAGTGGAAGAGAGGAGCCCAGTTAGGGGATGATGGGGTGATCCAGGTCAGCAAGAACGAGATGCAGGTGTGATTGGTAGCAATGGAAATGAAGAAGACACCATCCCATTTCAAAAAGAAGGACATGGTGGGCTCACTGCCCAAAACCATATATAGCAGAGTACAGAATCAATTCTTGAACCCAGGGATTCCAATTCAGCCCAGCAGAATTCTCTCTCAGCTCAGGGCCCTGTCCTCTCTCCAGAACTCTTTGAACTGTGCCAACTGTGTTAGCCCCAACTGCTAACAAAGCTGGTACGGGAACTGTCAGAGAGAAAATAGATAGACCTGCTGGGGACAACGAGCTTTCCCTCCCAACCTGGAAGTCACTTGAAATGACGTTGTTTTCACACATTTCTTTATGGCCCCTGTCCAGCCTCCCAAACACCTCATCTCCTTGGCCATTCCCTGGGCTCTTTCTGGGGTTGGAACCCCAGTAGCAAATACCTGAGCTTTCTCAAGCCTTGTTCACACTCTACTCCAGGGACACATGCTGCACACTGGAAAGCTCACTTACTTGGCATCTTTGGTCAGCCAGTGCTTGCTGTTAGTGTTGCACCCATACTTGGCCAGCATGGAGTATGGGGCATGGCAGGCCTCCTCCACTTACAAAAATCAGAGCCAGGAAATGCTACCATGCATGGGCCTCCTATAGGGACTGGTGAAAATTGTTCTACTCTCTGGACAACAGGCTAATTGGAAATGAATCACCTTTATTACTCACTAGGTAGGGGTGATGACTCTCTGTATGGCTTTGGGCCCTCTGGGGGTGTCAATGAAAGATATCACTAGGACTCTTTGAGATAGACACAGAAATCAAATTCCAACTAGTTTTAATAGCAACACAAACTCATTGATTTATGCACCTAAGAAGTCTAGAGATATTGTCTTCAGGAATAGCAGATTCCAGGTGCTCAAAAATATGATAAGGCTCCTACTCTCTTCATTTTTTATCTTTGCTTTTCTCTGTGTTGGCTATACTTTCAAGCTAGCTCTTTCCATGTCATGTGATAGAAAAACATGGCCACCAAAAGAATAAGCATATGTCCTGTTTATTAATCTCAGCCAAAAAAGAAGGTCTCTTTACCATTGTAGTTTGCAGGTTTGGCTTTTTTTAGGCTAACCTGGATCAGGTGTTCAACTTGAACGAATCACTGTGGCCAAGAGCATTGATGTGCTGATTGGCCACCCTGGGATCAGAGGGTGCAGAGACGGAAGGAGAGGGTCCCTGACAGAAAAGTGGGTGGTGTTTACAGAAAAAGGGAAAGTAGATGATGAACAACTTGAAAAGGCAGATTTTAAAATTGTGTCTGGTTGCTTCAAATGCCTACACTCAGGAAAGTTGCTGATAAACTCATTCCAGGTATCCTGAAAAGAGTGGGTGGATGGATGGATGGAGAGATGGATGGATGGATGGATGGATAGATAAACAAATGCACACCAGAACAAATATTTACTGTTCACAAGATTGTAAGCTACTTGAGAGCAAAAATCTAGCTGAGTACCTAGAACATAGTAGTAGGTCAAGGGCTGCAAATGTTAAGAGATGACTGTTATCTTTCCTGTTGAGCCCAAGCAGGCTTCAGAATCCTAATCCTTAGGATGCAAGGGCGCCTGCAGGCTTGTCAGGTAGCAGATGAGGGTGAAAGAGGGTGGCAATAAGACCATTTCAAGTCCTCTTGAGACTTGCCCCTTTCCTGACCCTCACCATTGTCCCTCAACTTCCCTCGGGAAGAGTCAAAGGTGAATGCCAAGGAGGAATATGTGCCCTAGCCAGAGAAATAGCAAGAGAGCTCATCCTGCCCACTTGCCCATGGCTGCTGGAACAAACCTGAGCTAGGCAGGACCGTCACATCCAGAGTTTGGGTGATTACACTGCACTGGGCATATCAGGACTTAAACTGAGTCAAGTCTTCTATCTGAACGAGTGCCTGAGGACATTTTATCACCTAAAACTGAACAGATGAGAAGAGACAGCTGGTGGTTCCTTCCTGGGGTTGGGGAGGAACTGGCCTGGTGGTGTGCATGGGATGGGTCCAAGGAGACAAGAGCAGTGTTGGGATCACACTGATCCCAGTTGCGGAGATAGGAATATTGACAGCTACCAGCTGCCACACCATGACTTGCTGAGCCAGCACAACAGTAGGGTGCTAGCATCTACCTGGGTAGTCTCTTTTTAAAATTGTTATTTTTTTAATTGAAGTGAAATTCACATAATATAAAATTAACCATTTTAAAGCCAGGGATGCCTGGGTGGCTCAGCAGTTAAGCATCTGCTTTCGGCTCAGGGCGTGATCCCAGGGGTCCTGGGATCGAGTCCCACATCAGGCTCCCTGCATGGAGCCTGCTTCTCCCTCTGCCTGTGTCTCTGTCTCTTCTCTCTGTGTGTCTTTCATGAATAAATAAATAAATAAAATTTAAAAAAAGAATCCTAATCCTCAACATAGCACTCCACATGAAACTAATCACCAATCTTTTCAAAGACATCACCTCCCTTCAGAGCCTATCTCAGTTCTCTCATATTGCTCAACAGAAGCATGTTGACATAAAGTAGGTACCTACCACAGGCTGGGCTCATGTGAACACATCAGCTTGTTAAATGAAGACAATTTGCTGCATCCCCTTCCCTATCAACCTTCCCTTTGCCTAAGCTCTGTTAGGTGTTGACATCAATCTATCTCCAGAAAGTATCCACAGACACCTAAGATGATAGTTCCATATCTCTGGCTATCCCAGAACAGGAGACCTTACATCAGTGGTGTGTTGATACACATCTAACACCCCAACTCTCCAAAAAGAAAGGTCCCAATTCGTAGCATTTGCCAATCACCATGGTATAAATTTTCCCACTGTAGCCAATTTCAACCTTCCAAACTAAAGCCTCTGAAAATAGAACTGGGAAGGGATGCACACCATCAGTGCTCATGTGCTGACGTGAGCCACTAAGGGCCCCACAGCCCTTAGAAGACTTGTGTTTCCTGAAGAATTCTAGAACCACATCAGAATTTTCTTTGAGGCAAAGTTTCATCAACAGTCACTCAAGAATATTTGTTTACAATCCAACATAGAAACCTAACTTCTCTTCTAGAAGCTCGAGCTACTTTCAGAATCAAAGTTAATATTACTTTAGACTCCAGAGTGAAATGTTCAAGGAGGGTTATTAGCTGGCTTCATTCATAAGATCTACTCTGAGGTATAACATACCTTCAGCACATCATCAGGTTCTACTCTTAAGTGTCCACATTTAATCCATTTCTTGACAAAACAACTTTTAAAGTTTTCCCCAAAATTTCATTATTGGAAACATTAAATATATGCCAAAGTAGTATGTGGCCATTATGACCTGACTTCAATTATGATCAGCTCCTAACCAATCTTATTGTGTCTACACCAGACCCACTCTCTTTTTCCTGTATTACTTGGAAACAAACCCCAAATGTCATAAAATTCATCTGTAAAGATGAATAAAAAGCAATAGTACTTCAGGGTGTCAGGGTGGCTCAGTCAGTTAAGCATCTCTGCCTTCAGCTCTGAATCCAGGCTCCCTGCTCAGCAAAGAGTCTGCTTCTCCCTTTCCCCCTGCCTCTCCTCTCCACTTGTGCCTGGTCTCTCTCTCTCTCTCTTTTCCCCTTCTCTCTTGCAAACAAATAGTAAAAATCTTAAAAATTAAAAAAAAAAAAAAAAGAAAGAAAGAAAAGGCAGGGACGCCTGGGTGGCCCAATCGGTTAGGCATCTGCCTTTGGCTCAGGTCATGATCCTGGAGTCCCGGAATCGAGACCCACATCAGGCTCCCTGCATGGAGCCTGCTTCTCTCTCTGCTCCTCACTCTGCTTGTGCCCTCTCTCACTCAAATAAATAAATAAAAACTTTTAAAAAAAATGCAATACCATTTTAATCTGGAAAACTCATCTAAACTGAAGTATAAGCC
The DNA here is from genome assembly GCF_048164855.1 of Canis lupus baileyi. Classification (NCBI taxonomy): domain Eukaryota; kingdom Metazoa; phylum Chordata; class Mammalia; order Carnivora; family Canidae; genus Canis; species Canis lupus. Next base: position 7,409,544 of record NC_132863.1, on the reverse strand, counting down.
ACTGAGAATGTCAGAATGCTCAGAATGTCAGGCTGTTCTGACTTGGTGGGCTTTTCACCAGGCCATAGGCTGAAGCACCACGCCGTGACAGTGGCATCTTATGAATTATTGCCCTGGTGGGGAAGTGGAGGTGAAGCTTTTGGGAGTGGAGAGCTGTTGATGGTACCTCACTTACAACCTGAAAACAACTACTGTCTTAGCTGCTTACAAGGTCATTCTTGCTACTACCCTCAGTCAGAGGCTTGCACAAAAGGACATTTGAGTTCAATCCAAACAATGCTCCAACTTTGTCCCAGGCCCGTGAGTCTCAGGTATACAGATCTTGTTCCAGATCAGACTGATTCATTGGGATTTTTTCAAATGGGGGTGGAGAGGGGCCGATGAGTAACTAACTGCAAGTTAGAAGCCGTGGGAAAACCACTGGCAGCTCACAGCTCTCTGGTTCTTCTGACTCCAGTGCATCTGGAGGTCTCCCAGTCTGGATGCCAAGGAGGCAGCCCCTTGGAGGGAGGGCAGTGCGTTCCTGCCCTCTGCCCAACAGTGGTGATGACATGGTGGTCCACAAGCAGCATCTAGGAGGTCAACTTGGGTTTTGTGGCTCTTGCAGCATTATTTAAAAGATGTGGAAATCCGTTGCCAATACTTATCAACTGGGAGGTTTTCCATAAAAATCTCTTGGAGACCAACCCAACAGCTCATGCATGGCAAGCTGTGGCCTTGAGCCTCCATCTCTCCCAGGGAGCTAGTGATGGAGGGATGTTAGTGGAATAAATACCCCAGCTTTCTCTGCCCTCAGGTGGGCAACTCTGTCCCATGCAAGCTTCCCGGCCCTTGGGTGGCCTGAGCCCCAGTTGTACCTGCCCAAGTACACCCTGCCTGGGCTTCCTTCTCATGCCTCTCTCTCCCTTCTCCATTCCTCTCCTCCTCCTTCCAGGAATCGCTTGCACTCAATCCTTGTCTGGTGAGGGAGAAGTCAATCCAAGACTTGTTCCACCAACTCTCAGCCCAGTCCTCACAGTTTATCAGCCTCTAGCCCCACCAGGCCAATTCCTCGGAGCACCCCCATGACCCAATCATTGTGCAAGGACAGCTTGCCTCAGAGATTAAAGTGGCCTCTGCATTCGGGAAAATATTGGGTCAAATAGCATGTCATTTCAGAAAAGCTCTCAAGTACAGCATTCCCTGAGCTCTGCAATTACAGCCTCTTTCTCTGCTTGCTTTAAATGCCCGTGCAAGCAGCTATTTACTCTCTGGTCCGGGGCACCACTAAAGGGCTCATTCTAAATATATCACGACAAACTCACAACCCTCCCTCGACCCAGATGCATATTTGTGAGTCGCCCCAGCCTGCCCGTGGTTGAGTGCCTCCAAGTAAAACCCAGGGTGATGTGAGGTTCAAAGAACACCAGAGACCTCTTCCCAGCCCTCCCTTCTCCCCCCCACCCACCCTCCGACAAGCCGGTGTGGGGGGAGGTTTCTATGCAAAAGCAAAAGTGGCAAGGCGTTGAGACTCATTGTCAGACGGGCTCCAAGGGCAAGAGAGTCGTAGGGTTTAACAATACATCTGAAGCTTAAAATACGCACCAATAAATATTTGGCAAATACATTCTGAAGCCATATAGGCAGCTGGATTGCTTTTCCTTCTTTCCTTCCCTTGCTTCCTCCCTCCTCCCTGCCTCCCTCCCTCTCTCCTCCCTCCCTGCCTCCTTCTCTTCCTTCTTTCCTGCCTTCCTTCTCTCTCTAGGCAAGAGGCACATGCACACACGGATAGGCAAGGACTGGAACCCACCTTTGCGTCTATGGGTGCGGTAGGGTTAATTCCGTTATGTTCTCTCCACCTAATGGAATACTCCATGGCCTTTTCAGAGGGAGCTTAATGCTCTGAGCTGGAAGTACCTCCAAGACGTATTGTTAAGTGAAAGAAGAGTGTGCATCCTATGTCGGCTCCCTGCCCAGTGTCTGGCTCAAAGAAAATAAAGCCAATGATCCTACGTGTGGCCCCCGCCTCTCTAAATAAGACAGCTAACTTTGCTTCCTCCAGGCAGAAGCAACAAAAATCAGAAAAAAAGGAACCTAACAAGAACACAGCAGACAGGGCACCCAGGTGGCTCAGCCAGTTAAGTGTCTCTGCCTTCAGCTCAGGTCATGATCCCAGAGTCCTGGGATTGAGCCTCACATCAGGCTCCCTGCTCAGTGGAGAGCCTGCTTCTCCCTCTCCCTCTGCTCATGTTCTCTCTCACTATCTCAAATAAACAAATACTTAAAAAAAAAAAAAAAGAAAAGAAAAGAAAAAAGAACACAGCAGACATGCTTTCATTCATTCAGGGCCTATTCACCTGTGGTGTGCCAGGCAGTGTCTGAGACTCTGGGGTTACAGCAGAACAAGATAGAAAGAAATCTCCACCCTCACAGGACGTGTATTCTAACCTCGGAGGAGAGGGGATAGATGATCCACAAGTTGAATAAGTAACAGAGGCAGTGTGGGCTAAGGAGGGGGGATGGCAGCAAAGTGGATAGGAAGTAGGTAGTTGCAATTTTAGGATGTCAGGGAAGTCCTCACTGAGGTCAAGGCCTGAGAAGGGGAGGAAATGGGCTCTACAATATATGGGGGAAAAAGCCAGAGAGGCAGCAGGTGCACAGACTCCACCTGGCTCAAGAGGGACAAACCTGTGTGATGATCTGTATGAGCACCTGAGAAACCCCTACCACCACCCCACCACCCCACCACCCCCCGCCCAAGGCCTGGTTCCATCCTCCCTTGGTTTATATACATATGATTGGAGTGGAAATGGACAATTCAACTCCTATACTCAGAGTTGGGCAGAACCAAAAGCCAGACAGGATGGAGGGCTGTGGCTGGTGCTCCCTCATGGCCGTCCCAAGAGAGACAGATACCCCACCGGGACTGACCTCTGCCTCAGGCCCAGATTTGGGGAAAACAAGCTCTGAGGACCAAAACAAAAATAAATATTCCAAGAATACTGCATCCTGAATATCCCTTTATACAGACTTCCCAAGTGTAGGGTCTTCAAGTCACTCATCCTGAAAAATAATCCAATGGAGAAAAGGGGTGGGAGGGGGTGCTTTTGGAGATTCACCGACAGAAGAGAACCTGCCTCAGTTTGTTCAGTGGGGAGAAGCATCTGAGCTCACCAGACAGGCAAGGGCTCTGGTGTCAGAGCAACTGCCCCTCTGTGGGAGTCCATTCAGTGGAAGGATGTCCCTCCTCCCTTTGCCCTGAAAATCTTTCTCTTTGCTGAAGGATGGGGGAGGGGGAAGCACAGGTGCAAGGGGACTTCCTAAAAATGCTGCCTGCACATTCTATGCCTGGGGAAATGCCCAGCAGAAATGAGCGGTTACATCATGTATGAGCACCTGAAGGTGTGTGCGAGAATATTCATAACAGTGCTGCTCACAATAGCCCCAAACTGGAACCAAACTCCCACCAGCAGGAGGATATATAAATAACACGCGTATGCTCACACAACAGAACACAACTCGGTAGGGAAAAGAATAAACTACCGTAACGTACAGGAGTGTGGTTGAACCTGAGACACGAATGTTGACCAAATGACTTCATTTGCATGCAGGTGAACAGCAGGCCAACTGATGGTGACAGAGGTCAGAGTGGCAGCTAATTTGGGGGGTGACTTACTTAAAGGAACAGGAGGGAAGCCCTGGGAGCTGGGGTGCTGCATACTTGGGTCTGGGCCATACCGCCATGTACACGTGTAACATCCAGCAAGCCGCCCACTTCGATTCCTATACTTACTGTCTAGAGGTTATATGCCAATAAAAAAAGCCAACAACAAAACGAAGAGTAAAAACATAAAAATAAAAGTGGGAAGAGAGGGAAGAAGCCCAGAGCTGCCTGCTTTTCTTGTCCAGGTCGGGACTCCCTCAAAGCCTCTAGGAGGTGAGGGTCCTTTACTCTCCATCAGCCCGGCCCAGCCCAGCCACAACTACCTCCAGCCCCCAGTGGGTCCCTCCACTGTCCCTCTGGCACCTTCTCCTCCCACTGTTTACATGGCCATCAGAGATCACACGGGACCTACTTAAGGACCTGAAATGGGCTCTGTCGGAGAGAGGGAGATGGGGTGTAGGGATCGTGGAGTGTCTTTCCTAGGCAGGCCACTCTGTGGTTGACTCTCCTCAATGATTGCCCTTGTCCTCAGGATGCAATCCCAACTTCTTACTGTGGTTTACGGGTCCTTCCAGGTCCAGCCGTAGCCCCCTCCTCCTATCCCACCTGTCTCTCCCCAGCAGAACCCATGTCAGGTCCCTAACTGGGTCGTGTGAGCCCTCTCTCTCACCTTCCCAGTGCCCCATCAGCCTCAGCAACTGCCTGGGTGCTCCTCTGCTCATCCCGCAGTCCTCAGATGGCACCTCTCTTCCTCTGAGGAGTCCTCCTGTGCTCACAGCATTTGTTCCTTATGGTATTTACTGCACCAGTGGACAACCACGTGTTCAGGGGGCTCTATCTCCTGCCCAATTGAGTCCCAGTTAGGGTGGGGACCCATCTCGAAGGACTGCCATGGGGATTATCGTGATGCGTGGGAAACACCTAGTGAGTTCCAGGTACTCAATAAATGCTGATTTCCCTTCCCTGGATCAGGGGGTGGAGAGGTGGGGGTGGGGAAGGTCTGAGGGTATAGGGACTCCCTCTAGGGATCCGGGAAGGGCCTTCGGGGCTGGAACCAGAGCCAAGCAGGCTTTCACGATGGGCTAGAAGTCTCCCTCCCTTTGGGTTCTCACCCACTTTGACTTCTCTCCTTGTCCCAGGGAAGGGAGCAAAGGTCTAGAATGAGCCATTGGGGGGACCTTTGGGAGGACTCTTTATTTCTTTCTTTGCTGTGCTTAAAGCTCCCATAAGCCACTTTGGGTGGTGGCCACTAGCCTGTCTCCCACCGATACCACCGTACCAAATGCTGGCTCTGCCCCCTACTTGGGGCTCAGCACGTTGGGAGAAACGGCTGTGCTCCTGAGATTCTTCTTATGGATTTGGCAAAAGATGACCTACTGGATGAGTTTCAGAGGCTGCCCCTTCCTCACGACATGCTGGGATGGGAGGTGCTGGTCTGTGACCTCTGGCTCCTCTCCTCTCCTGGCCTCCTGTGGCCAAATAAGACAGGGAGAGAGGAAGTGAGGGATAGGGCAGCTGAGGAGGAGGCCAGGGCAGTCGCTTTCCCATCCCCTTGGTGCCTTCCCTTCTGCTGACCCCTGTTTCTGCTCTGCTCCTCTCTTGTTTCCTCTCTCCCTGTCTGGGTTCTTGGATCCTCTTCTGAAAACACCAAGCCCAGTCAACTATCTTGGAATATCCTGACTCCAAGAAAACTGTGTTAAGGGGGTGGAAGAACTCCCAAGGTGGTTGAGTTTCAAGTCGGATTAGCACCTGAAGAGGCTAAAGTCCCTAAGACACATGAGCCCCCGAGACGGTCAAGTCCTACGTGTTGGTCAAGACAACACATGAGCCTGAAGTGGAGCTGGGCCGTAGGGGAAGCTCCTGCCACAGCTGCCCCAGATGGGTACCCAGTCCATCTTCACATTCATGTCTCAGCCCAGCAGCCCCACTGGCAAACGTGCAGCTGGAAGACCAGCACCACCATCCCCCTTGTCCCCAACACCCCCGACCCTCTCTGATCCCCGCGCCTCATTCCTTTCTTCGTTCACTCATTCACCGTTTATTCCCAGCCACTAGCACTTGGTCTGAAACAAGTAGATGCCCACCAATATGTGATGGAGGGATGAATGAAGGGATGGACCTATCTGGAAGGGAGTTAGACAAACATGGATGCTTTGCCCATATTCGTAGGGCTTTACCAATTTCAGCTGCCAGTGTCTGCCTTTCTTTACCCAAAAGCTTTTACTGAAGCCTCAGAAGGCTGCCCTGCCCGTGAGCAGGGCAGGCTGGAAGAGTCAGGGGATTTAATCCCACACCCAGCAACCCTCAGGCAATGGCTGGTGGGAATTGGTATACAAATACCACCCTTTCCTCCCTCCAGGAGGGTCATCCTGAGGAGTGGGCACTATGCTGTCCCCCTGACCCCAGTTTCCCCACACCATTGCGTCTGGCTGCCCACAGCAGTAACCTGCTCTGTGACATACCTGTATTGACTCCTTCCCTTCCCTATCTGCTCCCCCAGGCATCCCGAGTGTCTCAAGGGGCACTTCCCAAATAAATGACTTACGTTTAAATCTTTGTTTCAGGCTCCAAGAGCAGGACTTCTAACAGATGTACGGCATCCAACGCTGCATAAAGCTGAATCTGGGCCTCTACCACCGGGCCCTGGACCCGTGCCTGGACGTCCACAGAGCACACAGTGGGTGGGTGTCAGAAAGGACAGAGCCGGTGAGGATTCACAAACAGAAGAGCCGTGCCTGCCAAACTGAAAAAGGCAGCCAGGATTCCAGGGGTAAAGGAAAATATGAGGCCACGGGGACACAGTAAAGAGTGACAAAAGCAGAAATTAAGGTTGGAAATGAAAAGCCCTCTACGGAACTGTGCCAGATGCCTGGGGGGGACTGGGTCCCCCTCCCTCTGTTCTGGCTTATGAAAAGAGCTGCAGTGATAGGGGGAGGGAGGCTCACTGCTCAAACTTATGAAATGCAGCAGAAGCCTGTTCTCCACATCCTGTTCCAGCCCTGGAAGGCCCAGGAGCTCCATGATGACAAGCATAAAGCATGCACTCAAGTCTGGATGGTGCTAGGAGCTCTGTTTGACTTAGCAGGGATTCCTAAGGGATAAAGTGGAGTCTGAATGCACATTCCCAGGTCCCCTGCTGGGAAATCCATGCCTCTGACCACCTAGGGCCCACAGCTCTCTTTAAGGGTGTGACTGAGGTCCCTCGGTGGTCTTGAAATGGCACATCTGGGATCCCTAGTTAAAGGTGACTCCCTGGCTTCAGAGGAGAATGGGACTGGCACACCTGGTTGACAGGGATAATATGTGGACACCATGCAATGAGCAGTGGGTGCTGGGAAGGGAAGCTGGGAGTCTAGAAAGCACTGACCTTGCTATGCGAAGAGTGTGCCCCACACCCACACGACAGTTGGACTCAACCTCCACTAGGACTTGAGGAGGCCTGGGTGGGGTCCGTGCACTCCCATTTGTGTTCCACATTGAGTCCTAATAGGCCAATCCTTCAGTGGGGCTTCCTGATATGTTCCCAAAATACTAACTACAGATCACTTCTAATTAAAAGGGTATTTACACTGGCTAGGATGCAAAAAGTAATGCCTGGCTGCAGGGTAGCAGTAGGCAGAGAAACTGTGTCAAGAGCAGAACAAGGGTAACTAGAGCCTAAGATATGAAATCTGTATTTCGAGTTTACTCCTTGGGTTGCTGTTGACCGGACTTTGGCTTATCCCTATTTGAATGGCGGTATTGACTCCATCTATGCCTGCACCGTCCAATATGGTAGCCTCTACCCAAACATGCTGATCGAGTACTGGAAATGCAGCTAGTCTAGCTGACATAGGCTGTTAGCATCGAGCACACACTGATCTCAAGAAAAAACTGATTTCAAAAAAAAAAGATAAAATATCTCATTAATAATATTTTATATTGATCACCTGTTTAAATGATAATGTTTTTATATATTGGGTTAAATAAAATATATTAAAAAAATTTTTTTTTATATTTTAAAATTAATCTCACTTTGTTATAGGTTTGTGTCCTGCCCCCAAAATGTGTTGGAGTCCTAACCACAGAACATTATCTTATTTGGAAATAGGGTTGCAGGGGCGCATGGGTGGCTCTGTCGGTTCAGCATCTGCCTTTGGCTCAGGTTCTGGGATCGAGTCCTGAATCAGGCTCCCTGATCAGTGGAAAGCCTGCTTCTCCCTCTCCCTCTGCCACTCCCCCTGATTGTGTTCTCTATCACATAAATAAAATCTTTAAAAAATAATAAAAAGGAAATAAGTTTGCAGATATAAACAATTCAGATGATGTCGTATTGGAGCTGGGTGGTCCAATAATCCAATGTGATTGGTGTCCTTAAAAGAAGAGATGCAGTGATGTGTCTCCAACCCAAGGAACACCAAGGATTGCTAGCAAACACCAGCAGCTAGAAGAGGCAAGGATCCTCCCCTACAAGTGTCAGAGGGAGCACGGCCCTGCTCACACCTTGATTTTGGATTTCCAGCCTCCAGAACTGTGGGACAATACATTTCTGTTGTTTTAAACCACACAGTTTCTGGTACTTTATTATAGCACCCATAGGAAACAAATGCATCTCTTTTTATTTATTTCCATGTGTTGACCAGAATCTTGTGAAGCAAGCATATTATTATTTCCATTTTCCAGATGAGAAAACTGAGGCCCAGAGGAGCCAAACACTGTGAGCAAAGTTGCCAGAGCAGACTTCAGACATGGACTCCAGATACCTGTCTGCAAACCCCAGTGCTCTCTCCAGGGCTGATCAGAGACACACATTTGTTCATCCGACACTGTTTATTGAGCACCTACAGTTTGCTGGATGGGGCTCTAGGCACTCAGTGGAAACACATTAAAGAACACAACAAAGGTCCCTGCCTCCTATGCTTGCATTGTGACAGGGAGAGACAGGCATTAAATAATAAACATCACTAATAAATAAATAAATAAATAAATAAATAAATAAATAAATAAACAAACAAACAAACAAACAAACAAACAAACATCATGAACACGAAAGCTATTTATTGTGTCAGAGTTAAATGCTATGGGGCAGTAGGTAGAACAGGGTATGGGGATGGTAGTGCCAGAGGGGGTAGGGTCAGTGTGCAGTATTAGGGGTGAGGATTGGCCTCACGAGACAGCAAGATTTCAGCAAAGACATGAAGGAGCAGAGAGAATAAGCCATGCTGATATCTACAGGAAGCGTGCCCCAGGCATTGGGACAGCGGGTACAAAACAGTCGCATTAAGACCTGAGACATATCAAGGGAAAATGAGGCACCTACCAGGTGGCTTCTTGGTACTTCTACTGCTTGTTTTGAAAGTTTTCTTCTTGAGGCAACTGGGTGGCTCAGTCGGTTAAGCATCTGACTCTTGATTTGGGCTCAGGTCATGAGATTGAGCCCCATGTCAGACTCCACACTGGGCATGGAACCCGCTTAAGATTCTCTCTCTCCCACCACCCCCACCAGGCACACTCTTTCTTTCTTTTTAAAAAAAAAAAGAAAAGTGAATATTTTCTTCTCACTTCTTCAAGAGCCTTGACCACAAGGCTCCTCCAGGAGAAGAGCCCTTAGAAGGCTCAACTGGGGTTGCTCTGCACGGGTGGACAACTCAGCCACCGTGGAAAGCCTGGTACACAAGGAGGTCAGATGTCTCCCCACCGAGGACAGTACAAGGCAGCTGGTCCCACAGATTCTGGGAGTCCAGGGTGGACAAGTAGAAAACCACCTCCCCACTCCACCCACCCCACCTTCTACCCCCATTGAATGGGGTTAAATAGGCTGCTGCCTTTGAATCTGCAGGAGGGACAGGAACCAGAGACAGAGAGGGACTCTCTTTTTATTTGCCCAGAATGTACCACTTACATTTTACTCACCTGCAGGTATAATGACAACTGTTTCAGTGTCAGTAGTGGGGAGAAAATAGGTAAAAGTTATTTGTTTAAGGCAGCCTAGCCCCAGGTGTGTCAAGCATGGCATGGGGAGTATTTTTGGAACATATCCCAAGAAGAGTCTGAGATCAAGTTAAATATCTCTTCTCCAAGAACAGGGTGTGACTCTGATAGTCCCTGAGCCTCGGAGAGAATGATACTCCTGGATGTTGAATTGTACAGTGTCACCATTAATTTTTTTTTTTACCATTAATTATTTATTCCAGTAAGAACACCATCACTCTTACAAGATGCCCATACAGTGTATTAACCACACTTCCCTGGCCAAGACAAATAACAGAAAGCCAGAAGGCCCGGCGTCCCCACAGGCATCATCAGAGTGGTGTCATGTTGGCCACATGAAAGAAACATGATTTCTAGGGCTCCAGTCATCTTAGCCAGAAGGGGCAGGGCCAAGAGGCAGTTCCATTTCTTGGCAGAGAAGGCAGATATAGACTCTCCTCCCACTTGGCAGCCCATCCCCTCCCTGCTGTTTGCTGCTCACATCTGTCCCCCATTTAGACCAGTATTTCTCAAGAAGATGGTGGCTCTGGAGGGGACCTTCCTCTTAGCTGGGACAGAGGGAAGAGAACTGAGCAAAGTGGCAGCCTTGGGGTGAAGAGCCAGCATCCTCACCCTCGCTCCATTTCCTACCAGCGTGCCCCTCATGCATCCATTTTAATTCAATTCCCATTATGCAGATGGGGAAATAGAGACCCATCGGAGGGGGCCAGATTCTGCCCAAGATGGTGCTGAGGTCCAGACAGAGCTGACTTCTAAGCCCAGGTCTCCCTCTTGTCCCATACTCCCTCTCTCGCTGAGGTCCACCTCCTTGGAACAATGGAAAACAACTCCCAGGAAAATAAAACCAACGGAGACTTCTAAACTTGAGAGAGGCCAGAGAACAGATGGGTTCAACCAGGGGGTCTTCCAACTGTGTTCCCAGGAGCCCCTGGATGCCTCCTAAGGGCTTCCCAGGCTGGGACTCAGGGCCATGACTGCCCACCCCTCCCCCACCGTCCTGACTGCACCACTAGATCTCAGTTCTCATCTGTTCTATACTTTGAGTTCCCACACTGGACTTCATTTAAAGAATGCCTTATCTCAAACACAGGCTTGCAATAGAAAAACAAAGTGTGGTGCAGTCAATACAGCTCGGCATCGCAAAGGCACGAACTACTGACACTCACCAGCATGGATGTCTCTCAAGTGCATTATGCTGGCTGAAAGGAGCCGCATTCGAAAGGTTGCATACTATATGATTCCCCTTAAATGACATTCTAGAAAAGATAAAAGAGTGGGAACAGAAAACAGATCAATGATTACTAGGAGCCAGGGAAGGCATGGCTGACTGTAGAGGGTCATAGGGGCTGGGGTTCATGGGAATGGTCCATGTCCTGATCGCGGTGGTGGCTGCACAGTATACACATTTGTCAGAAGTTACACACCTGTACACTAAAAAGGATGAATTTTACTGTATGTAAACAATACCTCAAACAACCCGACTTAAAAAAAAAAAAAAAAAAAGCCAACTTGGAGATCCCTGCCCAAGAAATCTTTCATTCTAACGTTTTCATGAACAAAAAAAAAATTAAGCTAAAGGTAACAGCATCTGAGTCTGAAGGATAATAAAGGGGATGACCGCCTCCACTGAGGGCCTTCTGTAAATTAGGTAATCTGCTAGTTGTTTCAGTTCACTTATTAAAATTCAAAATTGTATACATGTATTATCCTCACAATAATTCTACGGAGAAGCTAAAACTCAATGGGCTAATTGTGGCAGATTGCATTTTCCAGAACAGCAAGAGATCATGTAAAAAATAAATAAATAAAATAGTACAATGCTATGTTTTAAGCTACTTGGTTTGGGAGGTGATTTGCTATGCAGCGGTAGATAATTGGAACATTGGGTAACCAGCCCAAGGCATCTCCACAGCCAGTGCTCATTGCCGGCATCCCAGATCTGCTGCCTCTCTGTTCAGCTTTGTTCCTGAATAAAGCATCGCAGGTCCCAGCCTCCAGACACAGCCACAGAAAGTAACTCTGAACACACTATTTTTTAGAGCAGCAGGACCCAGCTCTTCTCTGAAAGCGAGGTACCAAAGTGGTGCCTGACCCATACATAGTAGGTGCTCAATAAATACCTAGCAAATAAAAGAATAGATTCCAGGCCCATTCTAGAAGCTGACATAACAATGAAAAATATGCAGTTCCTGCTCACACAGAGACTGCTCTTTAGGGAGGAGAAAAGAGTAATAAGAAGATGATTTTACACACTAAAGGACATGAAGAAAATGAGCAGGCTGTGTGACAGGGAGGGGACTGAATGTGGTATGGAGGTCAAGGAAGCCCTCTCTAAACAGATGACACTTGGAGCCTGAAGGATAAAAAAGATGCCATCTTTGGGCAAGTGAGTAGGTATATTCCTGACAGAGGGAATGGCCAAATAAAATAGTGGAAAAAGACATATACACACACAAACAATTCTAAAAATAGAAAAGAAAGACTCAGGCTGGTGGAAGGAAGCCTCCCTTATTCTAGAGACAAACAACTAAAACTAATAGTAAATGGTAGCATGGAATACAGGGAAGGACATTGGCTAGGAGTCCAACTTTGCCACTAACACCTCACATGACCTTGAGAGGATCGTTTTCTCTCTCTGGGCTATGAAATGGGGAGGTTGGACTAGAATTGGCATTAGGCTGGAGCCAGCTCACATCAGCTTGTGAGAGTACATTGTGCACATCTCTCCCTAGCTCCACATTCAGTGGTATCACACGGGTAGGCTGAAAGTGGCCATTGAGAGAGTATCCACACCATGGAAGCTGGCACGTCCTGTAAATGGAACTGTTTGCTGTTGTTGTTTTAGAGATGGTTGTTAAACACTTACAAGCACACCACTAAACTAAATAGGTGCTTCTCAAATATTTTGCTAAAGTCTCCTATTGTCAATTCAAAATTCACAATTTTACATTCTATACCCAAGTGTATATGTGCTTCCTATTTCCTCACACTCTTGAAAATATGAAATTTTATCCTCCTAACTTCAGGAAGGTGCATGTTGATAATCCTGTGGATTTTTTACATGACACACACACATGCACCCATGCACTTCTCCCTGGCTAAGTGCTGCCCTGTGGTCAAGGTAGGCATTATTCAGTCTGTAAATGTAAGCCCACCACCCCCATCTCTCTCCCTCCCTTTTCTGTTTTTCTTCCAAACCCAAGGCCTTCCCTGACTTGGATTTGAACTTGGGCACTGGGGAGGAGTAAGCCAACCCTGGTAACCCGCTCACAAGTGTATTTGTGCCCTGGAGCTCAGCACAGAAGCTGGCCAGTGTCTGCTCTTGACACCGGGGCCCAGGCCTGGCCAAGCAGACATTCCCACCCTCTCATGACACTGCAGCTATGGGGCTCCTTGCAGCTGGCCCTACCAATGCTGCCAACATCCATGGGTTATTTCTCTACAGACAGAAAGGAATGAGAACTTCCTTTTCCTCCTCTTCTCTCTCTTCCTCGTCCTCTGGAAGTGTGTGGGCTTAGCTCATCACACTGGGGCTAGGTCTGGGAGATCTGTTTTCTGTGTTTTAGACTCGAGGCTGCCGCAGGCTTCCTGGCTGACCTTGGACACATGGTTATGTTTTGTCTGTGCCTATTTTTCCGCTTACCTCACTGCTGGGGATGGCTGGGTGGATGTCTGAGGCAGCCTCAAAAAAGCAGACTACAATAGTTCCAAACACAGAGCTGGTACATGGACTATGGTTCTGTACCATCAAGACAGGGGCAGAAACCCTGGGGTGTCTGGAAAATTCCAGAAAAAAAAATGTTTATAAAGCAACACCATCCCCCAAAGGAGGTTAGAGAACTCTGTGGAGGGGAGAAGGCAGAATGTAGTGGGAATCGGGTCGGAATGGGGGAAGGGGACAGCTGGGTAGTGAAGGAATCGTCTCCTCCCTCTCTTCTAAACTCCTCAAAGCAGCTCTCACTGTCTCTGCTTCCTCAGTCCCCCAGGACCACCTCCCCACCATGCCACCAAACTGGCACCAAGGATGTCAGTGCCTCTTCATTGCTAACCCAATGGCCAGTCTTCTTAGCTAATATCACTACCCACCTCATTTCATTTTGAACAGTCCTTCACTCTCTTTCTTAAAACTCTCTACTCTCCTGTCTTAGTTCAGGTTCAGTCAAAGTGAAATCCAAAACAAGGACTTGGATGCAAATAGTTTATTTGGGAGGTGGTCCCAGGAAGCAGAAGTGAGATGCAGGGAAAATGGGACAAGGAATGAGCATGTTTTCTGAATCCTGCTATGGGCAGCTGGGACTCCATCCCTCCTGGGTCCTCTGAGCAACTTTACAGAATGTACCTTGGAATTGCTTCTGCCAAGGATGAAAGGCAAAAGCATTTAGCTGGGCTCTTGGTGCCCACGGGTTGAGGGTCACTCGCCAAGAGCATTAACTCCCTCAGGCAAGAAAGCAGACAGCCATGGTGGATGCTTGATGTGGGGAGCCACCTGCATGCACAGGAACTGTCCACACTGCATGTAGCTCCACTCAGTGGTGGACTGAGGGATGATGTAGGACACACTGATATCCCTCCTAGACTTGGCCTCCATGACATCTCTCTCCTGTGATTCTCCTCCTACCCTGTTACCATGCCTTCTCCATCTGTTTCCATAATCCTCTTCATTCTGTTCTCACAAGCTCCTTGACCAATTGTACTCCTCTGTTCATACCTGCCCTCTTGCCAGCCCTCTCCTCATCCAATGCCTTTGGCTTATCTCCATTGATGCACTAAGCACACCTTTCAGTTTGTATTTCATCCTCCTCCAAGAAACTTCTTAAAGGCAGGGACAGGACTTCTGGTGGTCTGTTGCCACACAGTACCACACAGTGTTGGGCACATAGTAGGGGCTCAAAAAAGTGTAGTTCCTCTCCCCTTCCCTGTACTAATGGCAATGTTATGGAATCATGTTGTGATTTCATGATAATGGTGATGTTATGGAATTTCCCAATCCTTAAGATCTAATTTGAAAGTTACCTGCTAGTTTCGATTTTCTTTACTTTCTGGAGAAAGAGGGCCCCAGGATGGTGGGAGTTGCCAACCTGGTAGGTAGGATGCTGCCTCTCTGGGATGCTACCCTGAACGTCACCCAACCTAGAACTTCTCTATCCATGATGTTCCCTCCCTGTTTCACAAAGCTCAGTGAATTTAACAATTCTATGTGCCTTCCAGGCAATAGTGCTTATTATAAAGAAATGAAGGTTGGAGATTCCAATTAACCAGTAGATGAGCAGCCATTCCATGCACAGGACCATGCCAGACATTAGGCTTCAAGAAGGAGAAAATGCATGAGGAAGAAGAAGGGAAGAAGTAGAGGGCACCTCTGTCTTTAAGGAGTTTATAATCTAGGTGGTGGAGGCAAGGCTGAGAACACAGACTCTTCTGCCAAGAAATACTGGTGTTGACACAATCAACTGGAAAAGAACTGGCTGTTTGGTAAATGGTGCTGGGTAAACATGAAGAAAAATGAAATCGGATCCCCACCTATCACTTCGCACAAAGATGAGCTCTAGCTGGGTTGAAGACCTAAAATAAGATGCTAACTGCAAGAGAAGACATGGTAGGAGAACACCTTTATGGTCCAAAGGTAGAAAATTAAACACACCCTTAAATGCACAAACAATAAGACAAAATATTGGTGAATAGGCTTTATCAAAACTAAGGATCTCTATTCCACAAAGTTCACAGGCAGATAACAAAATGAGGGAAAATATTTGCAATGTCTCAAACAGACAAATTAGTATCCAAGCCTTGCAGACCCTTTTGCAAATCAACGAGGAAGAAAAAGCAAACCCAATAAAAAAAATGAGCAAAGGACACGACCAGGCAATCAACATACGAGGAAACCTCAAAGCTAACAACTTAAAGAAATACTTAATGTTGCTAGTAATCACACAAATTGAAAATTAAAACAGTGAGATAAAGATTTGGAATAGAAGGACCTTCCACCTACTGGTGCACATGAGTGTGAACTGACATGGTCAACACACTTCTGGCTCTAAAAAGAAGTCATTCATCCTGTGACCCAGAAATTCTGCCCCTGAGTAAATCCCCAGATTTGCTCTTACAAATCTATAATTGGCTGAGGATAGAGCTATGCATCGTGGTGCTGGTGATAGTAGAAGCCAGAAAGAAAATGAATGTCCTCCGGTGGAGAAATTGTGCACACTACATGCAGCTCGGAGGCCCAGCCAACAGTTTGAAGCAACAAAACAGATAGCACTTATTTTGTATGGTGGGGAGCTTTATAAAAGTAATGAGTGGGGGGAAAAAGTAGAATGAGATCTATAACATGAAATCATTTATATAAACTTAAAGGCATGCACCCAAAACAACAAAATATATTTTCAAGCAAAGAAATAGACTGAATGGTGCTATTCCAGTTACTATGGCTCAGTGACAGGTATCCCAAAACTTAGTGACTTAAAACAACCATTCTACACTATTGCGTGGATTCCAGAGGTCAGGACCTTAAATAGGTTTGCCAGGAGATGAGCTCCACATGGGCACTGACTGGGGTCACTAGGTGGTATCTGCGGGAAGCTGAGTGGTCTGCAGGGCTCAAGGCAGCTTGCTGACATGTCTGGCATTTTGGCAGGGGCTCAGCTGGGGCTGTCAACCAGAGTGCCTCTAGCATTTGCATGGTAGTCTCAGGGTAGTTGGGTTCTTACAGAGGCTCAGAGTACCAGCAAGCAAGGAGGAGGCTGTGTGGAAGTCACATGGCATCACTTTCACCACACTCTAATGGTGGAAGCAGTCACAAGCCCACTCAGATTCAAGGAGAGGGACATAGATTCTGGGGTCTTTATGGGAGAAGTTTCAAAGAATTTGCGGTCATTTAAAATCTCCTCTGTTGTCTGTGGTAGGGAAGGAGTACAGGAGAAGAGAATGAGGCTAAAAGAAAATAAATGGGGAAGAAATTCTATGTTGAATGGTGGCTCCATTCAATAAATCCAACTTAATCTATGCATGTGGTCTTATTTGCATAACAAGGATGCAAGGAACAAGGATGTTCATGGAAGAAATTAACATAAGGATCTTAAAATGAGATCCTCCTAGATTAAATAGGTAGGCCCTAACTCCAATGCAGGTGACCTTATAAGAGGGAGGCAGGGGGAGATTAGGTGACAGGAGAGGAGAACACATGGGGGGCAGAGGCTACTGGAGGAAGAGGCAGAGATGGAGCTATGTAGCCACTAGCCAAGGAATGCCTGGAGAAGGACGGATTCTCGCATAGAGGCTCCGGAGGGAGCACAGCACTTGGCAACACCTTGATTTTGGACTTCCAACTGCAAGATTTCTGAAATAATATATTTCTGTTGTTTTAAGTCACCTGTTTGTGGCAATTTGTCACAACAGTTCCAGGAAACGAAGGCATACTGTGACAAAAAAATGTACCAGGATTTTTTAAAGGAACTCTTTCCATCTTCATTTCTCCTGAGGCCTAAAGGCCAAGAATGTGCAAATGAAGGGCGATCCCAGCATGCCAAAGGGAATTCAGGCCAGATTTCCAAAAGTGATGCCTGGAAACCAGGCATGTGACACTTTGTCTCTTGACCACCTCAAGGTTACAAAGGGTTGAACCCAACGTGACCAAAGAATTCTCTGAGGGAAGTGGTTGGTGGCTGTGAGGCCCACCCTCCCAGGAATGGGGTGGGAATGCTGCTACCCTCCCCCTCAACCTGCTCAACCTGGAGCAAAGGAAATCAATGAGACCCTATAGTCTCCTAGTCCTAGGGCCTAGGAATCTGAAGGCCAGAGGTGTGGTCATCAGCCTGAGGTGGGGGTTGGGTGGCTGCCCTGGAGCCAGCCAGGCCCCCATGGATGGCAATGGCAGAGCAAGGGCGCCTGCAGGCTTGTCAGGTAGCAGATGAGGGTGAAAGAGGGTGGCAATAAGACCATTTCAAGTCCTCTTGAGACTTGCCCCTTTCCTGACCCTCACCATTGTCCCTCAACTTCCCTCGGGAAGAGTCAAAGGTGAATGCCAAGGAGGAATATGTGCCCTAGCCAGAGAAATAGCAAGAGAGCTCATCCCGCCCACTTGCCCATGGCTGCGGGAACACACCTGAGCTAGGCAGGACCGTCACATCCAGAGTTTGGGTGATTACACTGCACTGGGCATATCAGGACTTAAACTGAGTCAAGTCTTCTATCTGAACGAGTGCCTGAGGACATTTTATCACCTAAAACTGAACAGATGAGAAGAGACAGCTGGTGGTTCCTTCCTGGGGTTGGGGAGGAACTGGCCTGGTGGTGTGCATGGGATGGGTCCAAGGAGACAAGAGCAGTGTTGGGATCACACTGATCCCAGTTGCGGAGACAGGAATATTGACAGCTACCAGCTGCCACACCATGACTTGCTGAGCCAGCACAACAGTAGGGTGCTAGCATCTACCTGGGTAGTCTCTTTTTAAAATTGTTATTTTTTTAATTGAAGTGAAATTCACATAATATAAAATTAACCATTTTAAAGCCAGGGATGCCTGGGTGGCTCAGCAGTTAAGCATCTGCTTTCGGCTCAGGGCGTGATCCCGGGGTCCTGGGATCGAGTCCCACATCAGGCTCCCTGCATGGAGCCTACTTCTCCCTCTGCCTGTGTCTCTGTCTCTGTCTCTTTGTGTCTCTCATGAATAAATAAATAAAATCTTAAAAGAAAAAACATTTTAAAGCCAACAATTCTGGGGGTATCTGGGTGGCTCAGTCAGTTGATCATGTAACTCTTGATCTCAGTTCAGGTCTTGATCTCAGGGTTGTGAATTCAAGTCCCACATTGGGCTCCACACTGGGCATGGAGCCAACTTCAAAAAAAAAAAAAAGTGAACAATTCAGTAGCATTTAGTACATTCACAGTGTATGCAACCAGCACCAATGATGATTCTGAAACATTTTCATCACCCCAGGAAGGAACCCCATATCCACCAAGCCGTCATTCCCCATTCCTCACCCATGCCCCTAGCCCCAGGCCCTGGAAACCACCAGTCTGCATTCTGTCTGCATGGATTTACCTACTTTGGATATTTTGTATGAATGGTGTCACACAATATGTGACCTTTTGGGTCTGGCTTATTTCATTTAACACAATGTTTTTGAGGTTCGTCCAGACTGCAGCATGTATCTACCGATTCATTCTTTCTGTGGCTGAATAATATTCCATTGTATAGATAGGTCATAGTTTATTTATCTGTTTATCCACTGGTGGGCATTTGTGTTATTTCCACTTTCTGGCTATTGAAAATAGTGCTGCTATGAACACGCGTGTACATGTATGTGTTAGAGAGCTGGTTTTCAATTCTTTTGGATATGCACCTAGGAGTGGAATCACTGGGTCATCTGGCAATTCTTTCCCACTGAGGCTGAACCATTTTGCATTCCCGACAATAATCTCCAAGGAGTCCAATTTCTCCACATTCTTGCCAACACTTGTTATTTTGTTTTGTTTTTTTATTATAGCCATTCTATGCGGTGTGAAGCTGTATCTCATTGTGGTTTTGATTTCAATTTCCCCAATGACTAATGATGCTGAGCATCTTTTCATGTGCTTCTTGGCCATCTGGATGTCTTTGGAGACATATTCATTTGAGTCCTTTGCCCAAGCCCTTTCTTTAATGGTGCTGTCTTTTTGTTGTTGAGTTTTAAGATTATACACACACACACACATACACACACATATATTCTAGATACCAGATCCTTACCAGATATATGATTTGCAAGTACTTTCTCCCATTCAGTAGGCTGTCTTTTCACTTTCTTGCTAATACCCTTTGATGCACAAAAGTTTTTAATTCTGATAAAGCTCAATTTATCTAGTTTTTCTTTTGTTGCACATGCTTTTGGTGTCATATCTAAGAATCTGCTGCCAAATTTGAGGTCATAAAGATCTATCCTTGTCTTTTCTTGTCTTGTGGTTGGTCCATTTTGAGTAAATTTTGTGGACATGGTGCAAAATAGAGATCCAGGGATCCCTGGGTGGCACAGCGGTTTGGCGCCTGCCTTTGGCCCAGGGCGCAATCCTGGAGACCCGGGATCGAATCCCACGTCGGGCTCCCGGTGCATGGAGCCTGCTTCTCCCTCTGCCTGTGTCTCTGCCTCTCTCTCTCTCTCTCTCTCTCTCTCTCTCTGTGACTATCATAAATAAATAAAAATTAAAAAAAAAAAGAAATAGAGATCCAACTTCATTATTTTGCCTGTCACTACACAGTTGTCTGGATGCTCTATTTGACTCCTCATATTAACCTCAGGAGAGAAGCAGTGTTATCAACACCATTTTACAGATGGGGAAACTGAGGTTTTGAGAGGTGAAAAGTTATCCAAAGCCACACAGATAGCAAATGGCAGCACTGTGATTTGATATGGGCCATATCTGAGAACTGGTACTTCTAACCATCGTAGTCAATGCCTCCAATGCCTCTCTTTAGTCCTTCTGATTTCAGAGTGGCCCTTCCTAGTCCTCCCAGGGGCTCCCCTGCCCCCCACCCCCCACACCCAGGCATACCAGCAGAATCCTGATCCACCTCCTGGCTCCCAGCTCCTACCTCACCAGTCTTTGAAGCTATCATTTTCCTGCAACCTTCTGGGGATGGTGCAATTATGAGTTGGGAATCAGAGAGCCAGGCCCACCTTCACGGTTTAGGGTTGTCCAGATACTGTACCCATTGCCAACCCAGAGAGTCAGGCTGGCCGAGGGGGTCAAGATGAGAGGGTGTTTTTTTTCTTTTTCTTTTTTTATCATGTAACATTTAATAATTGCAAATATATTCATTACAATTTACAGATTAGTTAAAGTTATATACACAAATATAATTTTAGCTATAAAATCCCAACACACTGGTTACATTTAAGTCACTGGATCTGTAGAAGCCAATTTAGAGTCTTCTAGTCCCCTAAATTCACCTTCTTTAAATTATACAAAAATAAAATCTGATAGTTTTGATTTCAAGTTAAAGATGAAGAGGTGCTGTTATCACATTGGACGCTCAGAAAAGGAAATTTTACCTGTCTATACAATGCCTTTCACATGCTACATTGATACTTAAAGCACCATTGCAAGACTTAAAATGTGTACAATGTTCAATCACAACTTCTAAGTTTAACTGTGTTCTAACAACTAGGATTGGGATGAAAGGACAAAAAGTTTTTCTCCTTCAGTCCAACTTAAAAACAGCCCTGTCTCTATCACTTCTTTTAAAGAAGGGTAGTAAATGGGAGAATCCTTCACCAAGCTTCTACTCATTTGGTGGTGAGGCTGGAATTCCAAGGGAACAAGTTTCTGAAATCCAGTAGATGTCAAACTATCCCATTATTTTCAAATATGCGGAGGTGCTAGATTTAGTTTTTAAAAGAAGTGAAATAAAACAGTATATACTTCAGTCTGGTTTTAAAAGAATGAATATATATATATATATATATATATATATATATATATATATATTTTGAAAAGCAGCCATTTCACCAACATTGAATGACTTCTTTTTCCAATTTTTTATTTATTAATTGAGAGAGAGTGAGAACGAGAGAGATCACAGAGGGAGAAGGAGAAGTAGACTCCCCAGTGAACTCAAAGCCCAACCCTGGGCTCAATTCCATAACCCCGAGATCATGACCTGAACCAAAGGCAGATGCTTACCTGACTGAGCCCCCCAGGCACCCTAATGTCTTCTTTTAAAAACCTGTTCTGTGTCTTCTTTTTTCCCCCCAGGTCTTGTTTTTTCCACCCTCCCTGACCCCCCTCTCCCCTCCTCACATGTGAAAATGCATACACAAAACTGTATCCCCTTGTGACTCACACCCTGTAAGATGCTAGCTCTATAGTCTCAGGGATAACCTAGGATCATGCAGGGCATGCTGTTGGGGCCCAGTGAATGCATGTTGAATGAGCTGAACATGCATCACACAGCAGTTAGACACAGCAGTTCTCAGTCCTGGCTGACATCAGAATCACCTGAGCAGCGATAGAAAGATACCTAAGTCAGGCTCCCCTCCCCACCCCTCACCCTGAGAAAACCATGATTTGATTGGCCTGGGATCGGGATTGTTTTAATAATTCCAGAGGTGATTCCAACAGGTGTGCAACAATGCTCCCAGGGGATCAGCCCTGCCCAAGCTGGGCTATGAAGCTGTTGCCCAGAGGCCTTGTTGCCCAGAGGCCTCACCTCCCACCAACTGCCCCCAGCCCTTGACTGAGCATTGCACGAACTGGGGTGGCCCATTCCTGGGGGACACAGGGCTTTCTCATGAGCAACTTTGGCTCCAGGCCTCCCCAAAGGCCTTGCTGAACCTTTCTGAACCACATGGTCTAGGACACTCCCATCCAACCTTCATTCCCACAGGTCCGCCAGGCTTATATAATTCCTCAGGAATTCTAGCCAACTTCTCCTTAATTAACTGAGGAGGTGGGTCCCTGGTCTATAATCTTGCACAGCAGCAAAGGAAACAAGTCCCACTACCCTCCCAAGTACTCATCTCCACACAGGGAGTAACCCGCCATCTTAGGGCAGCTTCCCCAGTGCCAAAGATCTGGAACAAGCAATTTATTAAGGGAGTGTTTTCCAGGGACAACTAGTACAGTGTGAGAGGGGCCAGATGGGGAAGAATGGGGAAGCTAGGCAGCGCCGGCCTACCACAGCACCCTGGCCATGTTGCCTATATCCAGACCAGGGGTGCAGAGGCTAGAAGCACAGCTAATCTAAGTGTGGTGGTCAGAACAATGCCCTGCAAAATATCTGCATCCTAATCCATGGAATCTGTGACTATCCTCATTTCTGTGGTTAAGATGACTCTGCAGATGGGATTAAGTTAAGGATCTAGAGATGAGAAGGTTATCCTGGATTACCTGGGTTGGCCCAGCATAATCACAAGGGTCCTCGTAAGAGGGAGAAAGATGTGAGGTCGAAGGCAGAAGTTGGGCTAGTGTGGCCAGGGCCGCAAGCCAAGGGACCCAGGCCTCTAGAAACTGGCAGAGGGGAAAAGAGTGATTCTCCCCTATGGCTTGCAGGAGTGCAACCCAGCCACATCTTGGCTCTAGCCCAGAGAAGCCTACTTCAGACTTCGGGCCTCCAAAGCTGTACCATAAATTTGTATTGTTTAAGCCTCCCAGTTTGTGATGGATTACAACAGCAGCAGGAATGGAACTTCTCACTGAGCATTGGAGGGACACCTGGATCGCCCGGGAGCAGGAGAGAGTGGGAGGCTGTCCCCACTCGCCTCTCTATCCACCTACAGGCTATCCTGAGGCAGCTTCTCCTCACCTCTGCGTGTCTGATGAGGGATGGGGTCTCCTGCCCTGCTCCCCTAAAGCTGCCACCTAGAACTGGCCCCTCAGCAACGAGGTAACCTCAAGCCACCTTGTGGTCATCTGGTCTCGTTGCGTTAGTACCATCTTTTTTTGGTGTGTGAGACAAGGATCTGAAGAGCTGGCGCCTTTGGCTTATGCTTTCTTTCACTGTCTATGTGAATAATTAACTGTCTGAATCTAAAAGTGGATCATCTGTGTTCATTAGCCCCATCAGTCAGGGCCTGGTGATGGCCTGACCTAAATGTGCATAAATCTGACTAAGTCCCAGCCTCAGGCCAACCCTCTGGGGAGCTGGGGCAGGAATTACACCTGGAGACAAAGGAGATGGGTTCTGTTCTCTGCCAAAAGTCATTGGCTACCAGCTGCCCCACAGGGAGACTTAGTCACCCAAGCACCTCAGGCTCTTGATGTGACCAAAACGCTCCCCAGGACCCCAAAGGCCCTAGGTGTGAGCCACTAGCAGCCAAGCACAGGGACTTTGGAAAAGGGATCCCAGCAGACCAGGGAGGGGAAGAAGAGAAGAGAGTGTAGACTTTGCTCTACCCAAGAATCATGTAAGACTCACTGGGTGATAGATTTTTGAGCCCACGGACAGAACACAGATACAGGAGCCCATCCTACGCAGCTGGGGGAGCAGCACCCAGGTCCCAGAGCCTGACTCAGCCTTCCAGGGTGGGAGCTAACACTCCTGCCAACATCCAGGCTCAGAGTGGTGGCTGTCCATGGACCAGGAAAAGGTGGTTGTTTCCCTTCAGGAAACAATACAAGAGCCCAAGCCTGTACATTTCATGCCAAACTGCTCATGGAAGCCAGTGGGCAGCTGGCCATCCCAGGTTCTTGGAGCACAGAGCTACAGCAACTGGCTCGGCCTCCAACCTGTATGCCAGGCAAGCTGACCAGAGTGGCCCTTCGGTGACAGCACAAAGAACAGCCTTTGCCCCTCCTGTCTGGATATACCTTTATCTTTCCTTTTGCTAACCCCATCTCACCGCCCCTCTCCATTCACCCCACTGTATGATTCTGTTCCCTATACCTTCCCACCGACTTGTCTCCTTCTCTCCTGACTTAGGGATGACGAAGGCCCACAGGCACTTGGAATGTTGCTCTGCCATATACAGAACCCTCAGGGATAAAGGAACTTCACTCATGGAAGAAAAGATTGAAGGGAAGGAAAGACGTTCAAATCAGAGGCTGGTTGACTTTTTCTGTAGACAACGTCATAGCAAGTATTTTAGACTCTGCAGGCCACACAGTCTCCATCACAACTACCCAATTTTGCCACCATGGCACAAAAGCAGGCACAGACAATATACAAACAAGTGGACCTGGCTGTGTTCTAAGAGAACCTTTATCACACAAGCCAGCACTGGGCCAGGTTTGGCCTATAGGCATAGTTTGCTGACCTCTGGTTTACATATTCACTGACTCCAGTTATTTAAAATTAGAAGGAACTTTAGAGATCATCCTGTCCAGGAATGACAAATGGGTTTCAACCCACCTGCCAACTCTGCCTGCTTGGTAGTGGCTTCCTGGCTCATTGTGTTGAGAAGGGTTCTGAGGCCAATCCCTACCACAGTGTCATAAAGGAATAGCACCGTATGCCCTGGGCAGGGAGGGGCAGTGGCAGCACCAGTGCCTCATGTTGGCCACTTGATTAACTAAACTCCCTCATCTTCTATATGGCTAGCTCAATTCCAGAGAGGTTAAGTGACTTGCCCAATGCCACACAGCTATAGCCAGGGAGCTGGTCAACCAGCTTCTTAATGTTACTGAGGCAAAATGGAAAGTTATTTATCCTATTGTCTCATTACCATGTCTAAGCCAAAGAGATCCTCATGCCCCCTTTGTGCCAAGTTTCCAGGCCTGGGATCTTGAGAGGAAAGCCACAGAGTCCAGGACCCCATCTAGTCCTTGATTTGTGAGAATTTACATTTTGAGAGGCTTTCAAAACAACCCTAAAAACTTATATTATGATGTCTGAAAAGTGAGGCTGGCTCACAGGGAGTGCCGCCTGCCAGAACCTTGTTCATGGTGGGGCACAAAGTGGCTCCAGAGATAAGCTATGATTTCCCTTTGTAGCAGGAAATGCTTCACAAGCACCGTGGCCCACTATCTCATGAACCCTGTAGGGCTACAGCCAATCTTGAGCCCACATCAACATTGTGAAGCATGAAGCTCTTACTATTTCTCACCTGCGGGCCTATTTCCTAAGTTTCAAAATGCTTATCACTATCAGATAATAACTGCCAGGGCCTTTATTAATGCCAATTAATGATCAACTATAATAAACTTTCAAAACAGAATGCAGGTCAAACTTGTGGAAGAAACTTTTAAAACCCTGAACTCTGCAAATTAAGTCATTCTATTTTAAAAATCAGATTGTCTACTATTAGAGCATCTCTAGTATCAGAGCTTTGCAATTGTTTGAACCTCAGTGTCAAGCAAATGGAGTAGTCCTAACCTCACGGTCCATTGCAACGGTCAAAGTGACAGATTGCAGCAGAGCCCACTTCGGAAGTCACTCGTAGCCTCAGGGGACAGTTCTGGGCCAGGCTACAGGCTTCCTCCTTTGAGCATCCATGTCGCTCTGCCCGAGAGTGTCCTCTATTTCCCCTTCCTCTGCCCCGCCCCCAGCAAATCTGGCCAGAAATGCTGGGGGAGAGACTGTTTTCAGGAGCAGTGACCAAGCAAGGAGGGATGGTGCCAAGTGGTGTAAAGAACTCCTGCGTCCTCATCCCCTATGCACGATTCTGAGATATTGTTTGCAATGATAAAACGACACAAGCTCTCAAAAGGTCCCCAAGGGCACTTGAGTCCTATTTCCTCCTGTCATTAGCACACCCACCATTGGTGATCTTCTCTTGCTTGTGTTACTTACTCCCTCCCGGGGCATCTGGGGTCATTTCTCAAATAAACTACCCATTTACCCAAGTCCTGGCCTCCGGGGCAGCCCAAACTGAAATACGTTTACACTCAGGCGGGCCTGAGAAGTTTGGTGCTTCCCACCTCCCCACGCCAGGGCAGTATATGGGAGGGTCACAACCTGTGGGCGCCGCTGGAGCCCTCACCGCGAGGAGTAAGAAGCGGGGTGGCCAGTGCAGCCACAGGTTTGTCCGTCCGGGATGCTTTCCTACTTTCCTTCCGCTGGTCGCCCTGGGGAGCCCCCACCCAGGACGCGGTCCTCGGGCGGCTGAGAACCGGGACCGCCAGCCCCAAGCTCACACCGCGGGCGTCCTAGGACCCAGACCAGCCAATCGGAATAGCCCAGCCTCGCAGACGCTGTGAGTGGCTCGGGCAAGTCCGGTCGGAGTCCTCGCTGGGGCTGCCCTGGGGGCCCGGGAAGAAGCTGTAGAGGAGCCTCGAAAGCCCAGACCGGAAACTGGGAGGGTGCGTCTCAGCCTGGGAATGCCTGGGAATGCCTGGGATTTCTGCCCCGTGCAGAGGGCTTGTGTGCAGGCAAGGGAGGCTGGGAAATGCCACTCTCAGGGGTCCGGGCGCCTGCACCTGGAACAGAGTGCAGAGGACAGGAAGGGCGCAAGCGCAAATGCTCCTCCCAGAGCAGGTGGAAGGTGCAGAGAGAACGTGTGGGGGGATGGAAGGAGAGCCCCCCAACAGCCGGACCGGACAACTGCGGGAAGGGGGAAGGGGCAGGGGCAGAGGGGAGGCCGCCTTGCTCTTCGGTGCCGCTTCGGCAACAGTAAAAAATGGGGGTCCCGGTGTCTCACAGGTCACTGGACAAATGTCTTATAAGGTCCCTTAAAGGCCCAGGACTCTCCGATCCCAATTAGGTCTTGTCCAGATTCACGATTCCGTGTCTTCCGTCGCGTGGTTTTATGCATTTGGCAGCGGGGTTGGTTACACATTGATCTCCTTGGGAGCTGGGCCCCGGCGACCGCCTCATGCTGCTGCCTCCCAGCCTCCGAGGGCCACCGCCACCGCCACCGCCACCGCCACCGCCACCGTCGTCCGTATTACCTACCTCCAGGCTCCGGGCTTCTGGGGGGCGGGCCGGGGGGGGGGGGGCGGCATTTAAACTCCTCTCTGCTCTTGAAATGTGCCCAGGGTCTTAAAGGAAGGATCCCTTTCAGAAAATGGACAGCCACCAAAATAAATTATCCAGAAAAATAAAACCTCTTTCTCTAGCACAGAAGAAATTTAAGAGCTCATTAGCCTTAGGAATATTTTCTAACATGTGAGGCCAGTAGGCAGAACCATGAATATTCATGAGCATGCTCCCTACCTCTCCATCCTGAAATGAAGGTGTTGGAAACCATCTTTTTAGGTACTGCCATTTGGGGGAAAGGTATATTAACTATCAGTAGGTTTACTGACCCAAAATACTCTAAAAATGAGATTTCTGACATTTTCATTAGAGCTTGTACCATGTTCTGCCACAAGTTAATTCCTGGGGAAGACAATGGGAAAAAACTGGCCAACCTACCAATTTCAGATCAAAAGTCTGGGGTCAATGATAATCCTGGCTAGTTTTATAAACTCTATTGGCCCTATCCCCACTTGGTTTCCCACCCTGGCTTCCATGTTGTTCCTATATTCTCCCACCATATGGGCAACTGCAGGCAGAAGGTCCCATGAGAACCAAACCAACCCAGGTAAAAGGGGGAGCAGAGCCTCCTAAAAGCTGATGAGGATCCTCCCAGGCTTCATGGATCAAGTCTTAGGCTCTTTCCCTTCCTGGGTCTTGTGTGTGTGTGTGTGTGTGTGTGTGTGTGTTTTCAAGGTTGAACTAAGCCAATGGTTTTCAACCTTGTGCATTAGAATCACCTCCAGACCTTTTATTCTGTTTTTTTTTTTTTAAAGAGTTTATTTATTCACGAGAGACACACACAGAAAGGGAAAAACATAGGCAGAGGGAGAAGCAGGCTTCTCACAGGGAACCAGATGCGGAACTCCATCCCAGGACCCCAGGATCACGGCCTGAGGCAAAGGTGGATGCTCAACTGCTGAGCCACCCAGGCATCCCACCTCCAGACCTTTTAAATATGATCACACCCATGCTGCAGACTACTAATCATGGCAGTCTCTGAGGTGCGCTCAGTACTCCGTGTTTTACCATGCAGGTGAAATTATGTGATTTTAACATACAGCCAAGAGGGCTGTAGTGGCTGCTCTCTGAGATGATTGATGCTACCATCAATCCTCACACTTCCTAACATAAATGCGGTTCTCCACAGAGAGGGGGAGCCTGTTCTTCCACTTCTTGAACCTGGGCAGAAATGATGAATGCCGCTTCCAGTTTGGCTGATAAGAGAGGTGGCAGTCTCTCTTTTCTTCCTCGTGAAACATTTGTTCTTGGGATGTTCCCACTCAGAACCCAGCTGCCATGCCATGGGAAGCCCATACCACCTTGAGAGACCCAGTGAAGGTGGAGTCAAGTCAACAGCCCGGCCAGAACAGCTGAGAAGCCCTGGATCAAGGGGAGCCATCCACAGGTAGACAATCTCCTGAGGTACCTAATGTCCCCAGGGCATGGGGATACCAGGCACATCCACAGGGCTCAGCTCCTTCCTGTCTGAGTCCTGCCTCACCCCCACCCTGAGATAAGCCTGGTAAAAGCATGACAGCTTAGGGGGCAGGGCAGCAATGAGAGCAAAGGGGAATCCCTTCTGTTTAGGGAGAAGCTGACCATCAAGTATTCCCTTCTAGGGGAAAAGCGTCTTTGCTTTATTTTCAATTTTACTGTTATTAATTTGTGTATAGTGTGTTATAATTCATAGATTTCCTGGTCCCCCTGGATGCTGGAAAGCAAATATGGTCAACAATTCATTTTGCAGAAGAAGGACCAGAAAGTTCAGACAGGTTATGTGACTTTGCCCAGATGCCACAACCAGTAAAAATTGAAATTGGGATCAATTCTGATCAAGTCCAAGCCAGGGCTTTTTTTCCTGCTATATTCCACTGCCTCTCCATTTTGGGGAGCAAAAAGATCAGAGGGTGTGGGAGAAAAATGCTGTATGCTACTTAATATCTACTCTCACTCTCTGACTTGGTAGCAGGACCCTGACTTTATTCAGGGAAAGGATATATTCAGCTAAACCTACATTTCCCAGTCTTTCTTGTAGTGAGATGTGGACTAGTGACTAAGTGGGATGTAAGCCTTAGCATTGATGGGGCTTCCAGGAAACCTGCTTCAGAGGCATCTGTCTCAACTGAGAGGAATACCCCTTTTGCTTTTCCTCCTTCCAGACTGCAGTTCATACAATGGCTGGAGCTCCAGTAGCCATATTACACCATGAGGTTACTCTGAGGGTAGAAACTACTTACTGCAAACAATAGAGCAGAAAGATGTAACAAATATGGGTTCTGCCCTGGATTGCATACCTTCTTTAAACTTCCTCATAAGGCAAAGAATAAATGCCTGGGGTTTTAAGTCACTATTTTTCAGGTCTCTGTTATAGTCAACAGCAATTTTAAATTCATTAGGTTTATGTAACTGACTATTCTAAAATTCTAATCAAAGTTACAATTTGATGGTGCAACTATCCATCAGGATACCAAAAGCCTATTTTCCATGCAAGGGGGACAGAGGCTGTAGGGATCCCTGGGTGGCGCAGCGGTTTGGCGCCTGCCTTTGGCCCAGGGCGCGATCCTGGAGACCCGGGATCGAATCCCACATCTGGCTCCCGGTGCATGGAGCCTGCTTCTCCCTCTGCCTGTGTCTCTGCGCCTCTCTCTCTCTCTCTGTGACTATCATAAATAAATAAAAATTAAAAAAAAAAATTTAAAAAAAAGGGGGACAGAGGCTGTAAACTAAGGCTGTGACTCCAGCAGGCATGTGTACCCCATAGTGGGGAATGGTAAATCTGCCATAAAGCAGCTATGCAATGGATAGTTGTTGGATGGACAAAGACTTTTGTAGACACCAGTCTTACCCATTTCTGGTTGCAATACCTCTGTTCCCTAGCATCCTTTCAAGGACTTGAGAAATATATCACACAAGAGTGACCTTTGTTAGTCTAGAAAGAGCAGAAGACTCAACTACATTTTCCAGGGAAGAT
This sequence comes from Canis lupus baileyi, assembly GCF_048164855.1. Lineage (NCBI taxonomy): Eukaryota > Metazoa > Chordata > Mammalia > Carnivora > Canidae > Canis > Canis lupus. Next base: position 7,379,588 of record NC_132863.1, on the reverse strand, counting down.
CAGCCCCAGCCCTCAGTCCCCAGGGGTTTTATCTCCTGTCTCCCCTGGTGACCTTCAGTTTACTTCTGCAGTTGATGTGATACTAGTGAAGAATTTAAAGATATTTGCATGATCTGCATTCCTGTGATTTGCCATACAAGAACCTGTCCGAGTTAGTTATTGCCCTTTGGCTTAGGCTCTGGAATGAAGTCAAATGGAGCATCCTGAACCCAACCAGAAGCCTACCCCAGCCAAGCCCAGGCAAGCCTACTCAAGATCAGCCAACTACAGCAGACCTCCTGCCTCAGGGGTATGAAATAAAGAGTTGGTTGTGGGATTGTGTTTTATGTAACATCATCACAAAAGTAACTGACTGATACACCAGTCATTCAGATAGCCATGCTAGAAACTTGAATGTCACCCTTTACTCTCACCTCTTCTTCATGCCTCACACTCCAACCCCAAGCCCCAAATATTCCTCAAAGCCATCTCATCCTTCCAGCCTCTCTGTTTCTGCCTTACTACAGGCTTCATCTCTGGCTTAGAGTGACTTCCCAGTGGCCTTCCTGCCTTTAGATTGATCCACTCAAATCCACTCTCCAGGGTGAGTTTCCTGAAGTGTAAATCAGAACATAACTCTCCCTCACTTAAGACCCTTCCATGGTCTTAACAGACCTTCTGTTTCTGCGTGCCATTCCTTCTCCTGGGGACACTCTCCACCTTGAATCTAACTCAGCTCCAACTCCTGCTGTTTGGAGCTGGTGACATCCCCTCAGACACTGCCCCCGCCCCCATCCCCCACAACCAGGCTCAGCGTCTTGCTGGGCACTGTCCAAGTTGCTGGGCTTTAGGACACTGTCAAAATTGCCTGTGTCTTGTCCAGCTCTTCCATAAACTGTGAGCTCCCCAAGGGCAGGGCCTGAATACATTTCCCCTGAGTAAACTCTGTATATGTGTCCAGCGCACAACCTGAGCCACTGCTGACAGAGGAGCTGCTCCAGTGTCATCTCCTGCTGCAGGAGGGGCCAGCTCTCTGAGGCGGGAGCCCAGCTTTGCCAGAAGCAGTGGTCTGACTAGAAAATTCAAGGCGGAGGGGAAAGAATGCCAGGGAGTGGGGGGGTGGGGGGGAAGGAAGGAGAGGGGAGGTGGGTCAAGGAGGAGACTAGAGAGAAGGCAGAGCTGAGGCTAACAGGCCGGGAGGCAAGGGGCAATGGGGAAGGGGTCCAAATACACAGATGGGGGTCAGGAGGAAGTTCAGGCAGAGAAAAGAGACCGGCGTGGGGAGGCCTGCTTCACGCTCAGTCTCCCTTCCAGCTCTTAATTCCCCTGTAGAACTGGCTCAGGCCATGTGTGCACTTGGCTCGAGACTCCAGGTCTGGTGCCAGAAACATAAACTGGAGGGTGGGAGAGGTGCGAGGCCCAGCAGAGGTGAGCAGGGCTGCCCAGTGCACAGGACACAGGGCCATGAACTCCTCTAGGCCACCTTGAGGCAGGCCAAGAATTCTAGACACTCAAGGCCCAGAAGAAGCCTGTGGGGCATGGTCTGGGCTGATGTCAGGGAAGCTGGTGGGCAGGAGGAGGCAGGCAAAGCTAAACTGTGGCAGGAGAGTCTCGGCTATGTGCCGGGGAAAGGCTGGGTCCACCAGGAATATGGCTGTGGAGCCCACATCTCCAGCAGCTCCAGACACAAGAGGGTTAATCCCAGGGGGGTCTCTGAAGAGACAAGCAAGACCTGTCCTGGGGACTCGTCTGTGGGCTCAGAGAAACCTATCCCCTGGAGGGTGCTTCCAGAGCCACTGATCATCAGGACCACCAGGGTGGGGGGCATCGGGTGGGGCTGTGGTTTCAAAAAATAGAGTCCCAGGCCCCATCCTGGAGACTCTGATTCCATACGGCTGGAGCAGGGCCTGGTGAGCTATACATATTTTTTAAGTTCCTTAGAGATCCAAAGAGACAGCAAACTTAGAAAAGTCATCAAACTTTTTTTCTATAAACTGCCCAACCCTAAATACTACTAAACTTCATGGGCCAATCAGTCTCCTTTGTAACAACTCACTTCCATGGCAATGTTATCACAAAAGCGGCCACAGATGGGGTGCTTAGCTGGGGTGACTCAGGTGGTTGGGCCACATGACATTTTTTTTTAAGTTATAAATAAAAATAATAAATAAATAAATAAATAAATAAATAAATAAATAAATAAATAAGACTTTTTTATTTATTCATGAGAGACACATTGAGAGAGGCAGAGACACAGGCAGAGGGAGAAGCAGGCTCCCTGTGGGGGACCCAATGTGGGACTTGATTCCAGGACCCTGGGATCACGACCTGAGCCGAAGGCAGACGCTTAACCACTGAGCCACCCAGGTGCCCCAGGGGTCGTCTGACTTGATTTTAACTCAAATCAGGATCTCAGGGTCCTTGGATCAACCCACACTCTGTGCTCAGTGGGGAGTCTGCTAGAGATTCTCTCCCTCTCCCTCCTCCATGTGCTGTCCCTTCGTTCTGGTCCCTCCTTTGCCCTTGTGAATGCATGCTCTCTCTCTCAAATAATAAATAAATAAATCTTGAAGAAAAAAAGGCAGCCATAGATGATGCATAAATGAAACATTACTGAAATGTTTCAGTAAAACTTTATTTATGGGCCTTGAAATGTGAATTTCATAGAATCTTTACATGTCACAAAATATTATTCTCCTTTTGATGTCCCCCTTCCCCAGTCATTTAAGACATAAATACCACCCTGAGCTCAAATCAAGTAGTGTGCAGGACTTGGCCCAAACGCTGTAGTTTGCAAAGTCCTGCTCTAGACCAGTACTGCTATGAAGAAGTAAGTATAGAAGTGGAAAGTAAGTGTTTAAAAACTCTCGGGGCACTTTGTCGTCACTGTGGCATCCAAGCACATGGGCAGTTGAGTTGGCACAGCCCAGGTGGGACAGTGGGGCATGGCCTGCATGGGTCGTGCATGGAAGGACCGAGTGTGGTCAGTGATGGGGAGGAAAGTTTAAAACCAGGTCCTTCATCCCAGAAGCTTTGAAAAGCAATGATCTGAATTCCTCCTCTGACCCCAGGGAGGATCCAAATTCTCCCACTATAACCCACGATCCCCCTACAGTTGTAACTACAGCAACCAAAAACAACTAGGCGTGGAAAAAAGAACTCAAATATATCTAATGTTTAGTGAAGACCTCCTTTGAGGAGAGTGATGATGCATATTTTTTTCTCTTTATTTGTTCTCCGAGTTTTCTCTAAGGAATATGTGTGAATTTTATAATTGAGGGTCCTTTTCTGAATTTTTTTAAAATAAGAAGCGGCTTTAAGAAGATTCTCAAGACAGTAATTTTTCTGTTGGCCAACCCTTCCCAGTGTCTCTTAATCCAGTCAGAATGTTGTTTTTTTTATATTTAATCTACTTCTAGAGAATCAGGGAAGAGAAAAAAGAAAATGAGAAGCATGTGCTGTCCCTTCGTTCTGGTCATTCTGTGTTATTTTTAACATGAGGCTCATGGCGGGGGGCCAGGGTGGGTCAGAGCTGAGATGCTGCCATGAGCTACGAGCCCACCGCCACGAGCCCTGAGGATGCAGAGCACTCCAGCACTGACAGTCTCAGCTCTGGGACCTTCGCTGGACTCTCCCAGTGAGTGTCCTAGTCACTCAGGACTCCCACTCAGTGTGGGAGAAAATTCAAGGCAACACCACTTCTATCTATAGGAAAACAAAACAAAACACCATTTCAAGTGCCCAGGGATCATGGGCCTCCATGGACCTGGATTAAAATCCTGACTCAGCCACTTTTTTGCCCTGGAACTCACGCACTAATTTGCGTGACCCCTCAGGACAATGGGGATAAATGCAACCCCCACCCCACCATGCCCTGGGCAGTGTCATGAAGAGCAAGCACATAATAAAATTTCTGACACAGGCAGGCTCTAGGAGGCTAGCTCTTCCTGCCTGCTCTGACCATCCAGGTCACAGTCATTATCACAGGCAAAGAGCCAGGCATGAATGAGATATATTGATAGTTTTTCAACTCCTAAAGAAGACATGAGTTGAGAAGAAGCCATCAGATGTTTTCTTTCTGGGCTCCAGCCTTGCGTCTGAGTGCATACCTTTGCACCTACCTATACTCCAGCCTCAGCCCCAGCCCCAGCCCCAGCTCCAGCCCAGAGGCAGCCAGAAACACTGCCTGGGTTCAGGATTTCCTTTGGCCAAGATCTTCACAGTCCAATTTAGTAGCCATATGTAGCTATTTAAATTAATTATATTTAAATGAAATTAAAAATTCAGTTCATCAGTTGTACTAACTGCCTACCAAGTGTTCAGTAGCCACATGTGGCTGCTGTAGGAGACAGTGCAGACTCAAAGCCTTGCCATCGTCCCACAAGGTTCCTTCAGACAGCACTGTTCTAGAGGCTCAGTGGGACTCCAGAGGACAGCCCTGGACTGTGAGGAATTCTGGCGACCATTTATAAAAGCATCCTCTCGTTGCTGCAATAACACCTTTCCCGGTTAAAAAACAAACAAACAAAAATCTACAAAAATACCATCTAGATCTAGTATCTGGCATATTTGGTGGATTTACCTAAGAGAAAGCAGACCCCTGGGTGGGTGAGGTCTGCTGGCCTCTGCAGGCATCAGACCTTGAAGCTAAAAGAGGCTTCTGCTTACTTGTTATCTGCTCTTAAAAAAATAGCCGATAAAGAGGTGGTACTTCTTGTTTTTAAAAACAGAACTATTTTAAGGAAGTCTGGCTTCAAAAGAGCTTGATGCTATTCACAGGATGAAGAGAAAGGATGGCCTTAAGCATTGAGGACCTCTGGTGCACCAGGACAGCTCCAGGAGGTTCAAGACGACTCAGGACTCCTCAGATCCTCCCCAGGGCTCCACATTCTCTTGGCTGTAGCCCCATGTTCTCAGGGGGACCAGAGACCCACCATGGCTCACCTGGATGGCAGGATGACCTGTCTTGGCAGGATGGATCCAGCCCTGCTTCCCCAACCTTCTCCAGAGGCTCTTTGGGAATCTTTACTTCTACATGGCCCTGGCTTCCTCCTTCATGAAACAGTTTAAACAACTGATGCTGACCTCAGATAGGTTTTGTTCCTCCCTCAGAACGCACACATGTGGTTGGCATTCTTGGGCCCTGCCAAGGCTCCTCCGACCTCCAGCTAGCCCCAGCTGCCAGCAGAGCCCACTTCACCCGCCCGCAGATACAACTATCCAGAAGGGCACCAGCAGCGTTCCACAGTACAAGGGTACAGATACTCCCACCCCCTTGTCCATTAGGGAGACACCCCGAGGCCTTGTCCCAGAAGCCCCAGCATGCCTAATGAACACTACCCCCTTTGTTCCTCCCTCCTCTCCCTGTCTCCTCCATATCCCCACCAGTATTTCCTAGGATCACCTCCCAAATAAACTACCCTCAAAATGCTTGTTTCAGGGTCTGCTCCTAGGGGAACCCAATCTAAAATAAAGACTGAATAAATCCCCCCAAGTGGTTCAGAGGCAGCACAAGGAAGTTCTAGAATCAAGTGAGAAATGTGCACTTGAGATGGGGAGGGGACATTTTTCAAAATCCCCAGAGGAATCCGAGCAGTTTCTCTGTGAAAGAGTCTATTTGCGTCTCTGTGGGGTCTGGAGCCAACCATCCAGGGATCCCCATGGCTTAAGGGGATCCCTGAGATCCCTGGGTGGCGCAGTGGTTTGGCGCCTGCCTTTGGCCCAGGGCGCGATCCTGGAGACCCGGGATCGAATCCCACGTCGGGCTCCCGGTGCATGGAGCCTGCTTCTCCCTCTGCCTATGTCTCTGCCTCTCTCTCTCTCTCTTTCTCTGTGACTATCATAAATAAATAAATAAATAAATAAATAAATAAATAAATAAGGATCCCCGAGATTCAAATATGTACCTCTGGAGACTCAGACTAAAAACGGTGCCCTGGAACCTGCCCATGCTTCAACCGAATAACAATCCGGGGAGTGAAGGGAATGAGAAAGGGGCACTTTAGTTTAAACACTCTGGAAGATCGTTTTCAACACCCTCATCCACAACCAGCCCAGATCCCTAGCAGAGGGCCAGCCTACCAGAGTCCTGGTCTCGTCAGTCATTCAAGAGCCTCAGTGAACAGGGCACCTGGGTGGCTCAGGTGGTTGGGTCTCTGCCTTTGGCTCAGCTCAGGTCATGGTCTTGAGGTCCTGGGCTCAAGCCCTGAATCAGGCTCCCTGCTCAGCGGGAAGTGTGTTTCTCCCTCTCCCTCTGCCTCTCCCCCATTCATGTTCTGTCTCTCTCTCTCTCAAATAAATAAAATCTTAAAAAAGAAAAAAAAAGAAAGAGCTAGGGAACACCCAGAACTCGCTGGAAACCAGAAGGGGCAGGTGCCAGATGAAAGACTATGTGGGCCTGTGGGCAGTGGTGTCACAGGAGGGAAGAGAGGCCATGTCCTGCCTCTTGTCCCCATGCAGGAGGGACCAGCAAGCCTCCTTGCCACAGAGAGATGCCCCCTTGCTGCCTTCTCCCCCTGCCCAGCAAGCTGGCACCCACCCTGGGCGCTGTCAGAGTCCCCACCTCCCATTTCTAGCACCCCACAGCACACCAGGCTGGTGACTCCAAGAAAGGCCACCAGTGCCCAGCACATCCATGGCTCCAAGTGCAGCCATCCTCTGAAGGAAAAGAAAGAGTCTAAAAATGCCCTCGTTGGCATTTATACCCAATCCATTCTTGAATCAGCAAACCAAGGGTTTCCTCTTGTAGCAGAACCAAACTGGTACGTCTGACTCCCGGTGGACTTTCTAGACAGTCTATACTGCTCGTTCCAGTGGGGCCTGCAGGAGACAGCCAGGTCAACGGCACAGGCAGCTCACTACCTAGCTTACTGTGCTGCTTTGGTTTTTAATGTGTAATGTTAAACTCAATTTAGTCTTAGAAAAGTTGCAAAAGGAATACAGAGTTCCCTTATATTCCTCATCCCACTTCCCCTCCTCTTAACATCTTTCATAACCACAGCACAATTATCAAGAACAGAAAATTAGGATTGGTGGATTTAAGCTAACATTCGTTAACTAAATTTCACCAATTTTGCCAACAATGTCTTTTTCCTGTCACAGAATTTTATCCATGATCCCACACTGCATTTAGTGGGTATTTCTTTCTTGGTCTCTTCCAGTCTGTGACAGTTCCTTGGTCTTTCCTTGTCTCATGACCTTGACATGTTTGAAGAATAATGATCAGTTATTTTGCAGAAAGTCCCTTGATTTGACTTTGTTTAATGTTTTCTCCTATTGGAGTGTGAGGTTTGCGTTTTTGGCAAGAATTCCATTAAAATTATATTGTGTCCTCTGCATATCAAAAGGTTCGTGATGTCAGTATGTCTTATTACTGGTGATGTTAACCTTGATCACTTGGCTAACTCGGTGTCTGCCGGGTTTCTCTACTATAAATGGAATTCTAGAATATATACTCTTGGGTGTCTGGCTTTTTGCCCCTCCGTATCAAGTTTTTGGGATTCATCCCTATTCTTGCATATATTATTTGTTCTATTTCACTGCTATAGAGTGTTCCATTGTAGGAATATACCACGACCTCTCTCTACCTCTAGGTGAGGCGGGAAACATCAGATGTCTCCTTCTTTATTGCCTGTGGCAACATTGGCAACATTTCTGTTGGGAGCAGTGAATATAGCACAGAAGTTGTATTGAGTTGTACAGCATACACCCTGTGCAGCTGGACATGGCAATCTATGATCGAGGACTACCTGAATCACAATTCAGCATCTCAGATTTCTTTGAGCTAAGGTAGTCCATTGCTAATCTCATTTGGGAAACTCAGGGTGAAGTCCATACTATATAGCATGGCAGTGTTGGTATACTGGGTATGCCCATAAGCTTTGAAATCCTACTCCATGTTCAAATCTTGTTTTTTTTTAAGATTTTATTTATTTATTCATGAAAGACAGAGAGAGAGAGAGAGAGAGAGGCAGAGACACAGGCAGAGGGAGAAGCCGGCTCCATGCAGGGAGCCTGACGTGGGACTCGATCCCAGGACTCCAGGATCACACCCTGGGCTGAAGGCGGCGCTAAACTGCTGAGCCACCCTGGCTGCCCTCAAATCTTGTTCTTGCCACTCATGTGCTAGGTAACCTGGAGCAAGTTCCTTCCTTACTGTGACTGTTCCATCAGTAAAATGGTGTGATGATGATAGTACCTGTCCCATAAGGCTGTGCCAAAAGTTAAATGAGATTTGATTACAAGAAAGCTTCCAGCATGGTGTCGGGCATATAATAAACATGTATTGTTATATTGTTGTTATTAAATAAATATTGTTATTGTTAATACATGACTGTTGATTTTTATTATTCACTAATTATTTTTAGTATTATAATACTGCTCATTTGCTTCTCAGCCTCCATTTTTGGAGGGCATGGTTTGAGGAGAATGTATCCCTAGGAGATTCCAGCAAACAGAATTCCTATACCTCTTTGTCCCTGAAAGGTCCTGGAGTCATCAACAAATAACAATACTCACAGGATGGGTGTGAGAGAATTATTTTAAGGAATTGGCTCACATGATTGTGGAGGCTGGCAAGCCCCAAATCTGCAGGATAGACCAGCAGGCTGGAGACTCAGGGAAGATTTAATGTTATAGCTAGAATCTGAAAGTAGATGGTAAGGGACAGTTCCCTCTTCCTCAGGGGAGACAGTATGTTTCTGATAGGGCCTTCAACTGATGAGATGAGGCCCATCCATGTTGTAGAGGGCAATTTGCTTTACTCAAAGTCCACCGATTTAAATGTTAACATCATCTTAAAAAATACCTTCACGGCAACATCTAGACTGGTGCTTGACCAAATATCTGGGTTCCATGGCTTAGCCAAGGTGATACATAAAATTAACCATCACAGTGGGCTACAATTTGAGGCCGCTGCTCCTATGTAGGTTTCAAGAACTCCAAATCCCCACAGCAGTCAGTGCAGTGACATAAGTGAGGGGGTTTATCAGGTGAGGCTCACCTCCTTATCTTGAGGAGGAGTGGGGACTGTGGCTACCCAGGATGCCCACATCTCACTGAAACATGTGGCCTGGCCCATGTTTTACCACAATCCACTGTCACATGGGAACACAGTGTATTGGGAATGCCAGACCCACTTGACATTTTCAAGAAATATTGAAATGTGGATTTGTGTGTGAAATTTTCTACTTCTTTAATGCTAGCAACTAATTAGATTTTTTAAAATATGCAAGGCCAAAAAATAAAATAAATAAAATAAAATAAAATAAAATATGCAAGGCCAAGCAAATCTAAGAGTAACATGTGCCCTTTGGCAACCTATTTGAAATCTTTGACTTACAGGATCTTACTGAATCTGTCAGCTTCCTTGTTTTCTTCATTCACAAAGCTTCTGCTAATAAAAGTCGTAGCTTTGTAGAGGAGATGATAAGTTCTTTCAAAGCTGGACTGTCTCTGAAAATCCAGAATGGTGCTTCTCCTATGTTAGTGGGGTTTCCGGAATCACCTGGAGGGCTTATTAAACTACAGAAGTTAAGCCCACCTCTAGTTTCTGACCCAGGCAATGTGGAATGGAGGCTCAGAGGTTGCATTTCTAACAAGTCTGCACATGATGCTATTGCTGCTGGTCCAGGGGCCAGACTCTGAGAACCATTGGTCTGGAGGGCAAAAAGCCAACATGGGTGTGCAGAAGGTGGACTGGCATGGCCACAAGACAGGTTAAGCCTGCAGTGGGTGGTATTTGAGTCACAGGGTCACATCGGTCCTGGGCTATAGCTATGAAGTCACCTCCATTTTCAGTCCTATCTGCTTCCCCACCTAGGACCCCATTCCTCACAGCTCTGTAAAGAAGCATGAATGGCGGTCAATGTGATAAAAGCATCTCCTGCAAGAAGCTGCACCCGGGATTGATGCCCTGAGGCCCAGGGGCCTGGGAATGAGACATTCCATCTCATCTCTGACAGTTGCACAACAATGTGAGTGTGCTTGAAGCCACTTAAAAATAGGTAAGGGGTGCCTGGCTGGCTCAGTCGGTGGAACTTGTGACTCTTGGTCCGGGGATCATGAGTTCAAGCCCCATGTGTGTGGAGTTTAAAGAAAAATAGGTAAAAGGGCCTGGTTTATAGAAACACTCTGTCACAGGCCAAATGGTGGTCTCCAGAAAGATGCTCACATCCTAATCTTTGGAATCTGGGAATGTGATCAATGTGATCTTATTTGGAAAAGAAGGTCCTCGCAGTTGTAATTAAGTTAAGGATATCAGGATGAGATTATCCTGGACTTTCCAGGTGGGCCCTAAATTCAGGGACAAGTGTCCTCATGAGAGCCACACAGAGGAGAGATGCAGAAATGAGACGAGGCCTGAAGAACACAGAGGCAGAGAACAGACTGATGCAGCCCCAACCCAAGGAACACCAAAGCCACCAGAAGCTGGAAGAGGCATGGAAGGATTCTCCCCTGGAGCCTTCAGAGAAGGCACAGCCTTGCTAACACCTTGATTTTGAACATCTGGACTCCAGAACGTGGGAAGATGAGTTTCCCTTGTCATAAGCCACCCGGTTTGTGGCACTTTGTTACAGCAGCCCTGGGTAACAAACATGCCCTCCAGAAATGCCAGCTGTAAAAGGGAAGGAGGAGGAGAAGCAGGTGATTTGAAGGTGACCGTACTAGAGGAAAAGCTTTGGCCTACGTCTGCGCTTGTCGAACCTGTGCCAGTCTCCCCAACATCAGCAAGGCAGTACCCCTGTATTATAAGCCCTGACCCCAGCCTCCTCCAAGTCACTTGATTCAACTTCCCTGTGGCTCGTGGAAAACCAGCTGGGAGCACAATTCTGACTTCTGAGCAGCTGCCACACAGCCTCCCAGACCCCCAGGAGGCCAAGGCTGGAATTCCCAGGCCACGGTCCCTGGGTGGGCTCTGCAGCCTCCATAGAAGGGCAAGCAACACACTGCCCAGAATCCCTGCACAATCGCAGTGGGGTGAAGGTCTAGTTCTGTTGGCCCGACCAAGCCAAAAGGAAGCCAAGTGCTTCCCTGCAGGGAACAGAGCTTGCCCCTGGGTGGCTTCTCCCCAGATGCCTGACTTTGCCTTCCCTGGTTTGGGTCAAACAGAGGCTTCTCTCCAGGGCTAAGAAATAGAAAGGAGACTCTCCAGCTGTTCTTTGATGCTGCCACCAAGTCTCCCTACCATCTGATCTAGTCTCTGCCCTCCCGAGCACAGGAATTAGAGTCTCTACAGCTCAGCTGCTGTGAATCGGTGTTCCTCACGCTTATTCAGCCCTAGCTACCACCACTGCCCCAAATTAGGAGGGGGCCCCTGTCCCCATGTCAGATTGAGTCACAGTGACCAGATAATCAGGAAGAATGAACTCAAAACCTCTTGAGAATGGCCCACTCTCCGCTCTCCGCTCTCCGGGGAGGAGGCTGAGTCAGCAAACACATGTGCAGGCAGCAGGCTCCTCCCCAAACCTCCCTGGAAGAGAAGATGCTCTGGCAACTCCACTCCATGAATTCCTTCTCTCTCAGACACGGTTTACCTCATGTGCTCAGAATTTCCTATTAAGAGAGGGGGAAAAAATGATCTCCAGTCCATCTCAGGGAAGCATGGTCTCTGGCCAGAGAGAGGCAACAGTCTGTGAGGAGGACAAGACTCACTGCCACGTGGCTCCCCAGACGCCTAGAAAATGCTGGAGCTCCAAATCCACACCCCCTCCCCAAAAAAACTGATTTTGAAAAGAATTTCCCACTTCTAGAGTTTCTGTCTCTCTTGGATTCTTTCTTTATATTCCTAACCAAATATGTTTTGAATTTTTCCTTTGGCCAAGAGACACATGCTTCCCTGACCACTGGCCTGAACTATCCAGCCCCCCTGTCACCGGACAATGACCCCCCACACACACACCCGGAGTGTGAAGGTAGAGCCGTCGCTGGCAGTGTGGGTTGTGATCCTTGGGTTAGCTGACAGGTGGGGCTCGGCCTCAGCCTTGGCTTCTGGTAAAAGGTCAGGAGGGAACCCTGAAGGCACTTCCTTTCCCTCCTAAAATGTCCTGCCACCTGCTCCTCAAGTAATCGAATTCCCTAAATCCAGTCTCCCGGCGATCTGCCCAAATGCTGCAGCCACTTGCATGTGGTCCAAGCTGAGAATGAGTTTAAGATGCCGGATGCCATTAGTTCCGCTCCTAAAGCACCAATGTTTTGCTTGTCCTCTGAGCACATCCCTCCCCCTGCCTCTACCTTTCTGTGGGCGATAGCTCCGAGGGATGCCATGTGGCAGTCCTGGCTCCAGCCAGCCCTGGGCTCCGGCCTCAGCTCAGGCATGGTCAGCTGTGCGGGCAGGCCTGCTGCTCACACTTGCTGGCCTGAGTCATGGAGCCAAACGAAGGCCTACACCCCATGTCTCTGAATATTTAAATGTTATAAATCCAGCAAATGAGCTGTTCCATAAAATATGTTCCATGCTCCTCCGTTGACTATATACTACTTTCATAAGACCTGGGAGACCAGCTTTGAATTCAGAATTCCAGGGCTCCACAGAGTCCCGTTCCCGAAGGTGGGAGAGTATGGAGAGCAGACCCTGGTGGAGAGCTGGCCCCCTGCCTGGCTTGGCAACTCCCTCTGGTACAGGGAAGGCTTGACTCTAAGTCTCACCCAGACTTCTGCCAAGAGCTGCTGTGTGGCCACCCCGGCATCTACATACTCCAGTTGCAGGTTGCCTTTCCGGGACACCCAAGGGGGATAACCACATGAGCCCTGGAAGAAGGTCTCATGCCTTTTAGGCAGGAAATCCAGGGTCCCGGTTCCATGGGGTTTGGTCCAGAAAGGTGTCACAAGCTCTGAGTAGACCCATAGCATGGCCCCCAGATTCCTCACCTTAGTGGGGAGTGCAGCCAGAGAAGAGCCTGGGGCAGCACCCTCTAAAGTACAGAGCAGGAGGCAGCATCTAGTAAGAATGCTCTGGGCCCAGCATCCTTCACAGACCCTCTGAGGCCTCAGGTCTCTCTTGGTCACCTGGGAAGATGACCCAGGGAAGGGACACAGGGAAGCCAGGGCAGGGAATACCAAGACTGTGTTCTGAACTTGAGGTGCCTGGGGCTGTCAGGTCAGCGGTCCATCCCTTGATGCTGTAGAGCGCAGTCAAGCCTGCCGTCTTCCTGGCTAAGGTGGGGCACAGAGCTATAAAGGTACAGGGGCCCCAGAATGACTTGTCACACCCTGTAGCCTGACAAGTGCTTTTAGATGCTTTATCCTGTTTAATCATCATACATAACCTGTTTGAGAGTCAGTATTTATAGCCCCGTTTTCCAGGTGGAAAAGCAGAGGCCCAAAAAGGTGAGGGACTTCACAGGCGGTATGCAGTAGAGCAAGTGCTCATTTCTGCCCGTTGCTTTAACCTTGGAATTTCCAGCTTCTTTGGGGACACAAAACTTGCACTTGTGAAATAATGAGAAGGAAATAAAGAAGCTCCTTCTGTGCTCTCCTACTCAACGGCCATGATGACCCCGGGTCTGAGGAAGCCCGTCAAGAGCCCTGCTCCAACACCTGTGTGGATTGCAGGAAAGCAGCCCTTTGCATTGACCCAGATGAAATCACCTCCATTCATATGTAACCAAATATAACTGGGCCACCTGGAGGCCAGTCTGAACACGGAGGTGAATTCAAATAAAACACAGCCCTCTCTCAAAGCCTTGAATTTTCCCCCCTCTAAGGTCTTCTGAAGAGGCAAACACCAGAGGAAAGGAAGTGGAGGGACCATGTCCCAAACCAACTACAAATTTGCTAAAACCCCCTTTACTCTCTCTCTCTCTCTCTCTCTCATTCTCTCTCTCGCTCACTCACTCACTCGCTCCAAAGTCCCACACCACAGGCAGGTGCTCACCCAGCCATCCTCTTACTCATGTCAAGCTCCCAGCCCCTGCCTGCTTTTTTGTGCCATCAGCCTGCCCCTCCTCCCTGCTCCCTTCTCACCTTTCTGGACCAAACGCCCTTTCCAAGAGATTTTCCTTCTGAGAGTAGCTCCAAGTGCTTCCTTTTGAAAATCAATTTAGATTCCCTGGTTGTGGCATCTTCTGGTTACCTCCCCACCCACGACTTCAATTAACATAACAAAGGGCAGAGGTTAGGGAGGCCCTGCCCAGCCCTAGGGGAAAGGCTGACCAGCTAAACTTCGTGTTTGTCACCGTCACTTATGTTACCAGGTACCATGGAAAACACGATCCTTAGCTACAGCTGAGGATACCTGGATATTGTCTCTGCTCGGTCACTCATTAAGGGTGAGGCCTGGGTAGGTCACCTAACTTTTGGACCTTGACATAAGAGTGGAAATGGGATAGAGCGGCTCCTCCCTGAGGGCTGACCCATGCTGTGAACTTTGAGTTTGCTAGGTCTGGAGGGGAAAGGTGACAGACAGGATCCTAGTCTTGAGAAGAGGCACAGCCTGAATCTCATCATGAGGAAACAGGCGGACCCCACCTGCAGAACAATTCCCAGACAATTGGTCTGTGGTCCTCAAAGATGCCAGTGTCATAGTGGACAGAGACAGGAAGCTAGAGAGACGTGACAACTGAATGCCGCGTGTGATCTGGGATCCATTCCCTGGGAGCAGACAGGAGTCTCTTTAAAGGACATTAGAGGGACAAACGGGGCGTCTGTACACGGATCCAGCATTCGGTAAAAGCTTCAAGTCAATGTTGTAGCTCTTGAATTTGATCAATTGTTCAGGGGGAAGTGTCAGAAGATGGCCTGTGTGTGGGACATTCACCCTGAAGGAGTCAGGAGCACAGCAGCAAGAGGTCTCCCGCTCCTCCAAACACTTCAACAGTTAATTAAAAGAGCCCAAGAGTATATGGATGTGTGTGTGTGTGTGTGTGTGTGTGTTGTATGTTCTATATGTGGAAAGAGAGCAGAGTGCAAAACGTTAACAACTGGGAAATCTGGATGATTTTTTGTCCTGTTTTTATAAGTTTTCTGTGGAAGTATTTCAAAACAAAAAGTTTTAAGGAAAATACAGCGGAACATGAAAGCTGAGATTCATTCATTCAGCAGTTACTGCATCCCTACTACCTACCAGACTTCCAGGAGGTGGGATGCAGGGAACAAAGAACCCAGTCCAGAAGGCAGGACCAGGGCCAGGGGTGCCGAGGGCTCTGATGCATGCTCCCTACTCCTTGGACACGAGGGCTCTCATGTGCTAGAGGGGGCTGGGGCCTGCTGCCTGTGGGCCCTTCCTGGGAATCACCCTCACCTCAAGGTTACACCCTGTCCCGCATCTAACACCTGCTCACCTGGGGATGTGATTACAGACCTGGTTCCTTGCCTGGATTTAGGATAACTCTACAGGCCTCTGCCAAGGGCAGCTCAAACCCCCCGCCCCACCGCCCTGCCCTGAGACAACATCGAAGTTCAGGTTTTCCCTTTGCCCAAATCTCCCCTCCAAAACCTCCTCACACAACTCAGTTCTCCCAGTTTGTGTCCAATGAACCTGATCAATAATCAGAGCCCAACAGGAAAACAAATGTCATGGTCAGATGAGAGTCATTCAGGTGGGTGATAAAAGGGAGTATTTACAAAGGTGGGGGGTGTGTGGTGGGACCATGAGGGACAACATAGTGACCTGATGCTAGGAGCAACTAAGCTGTTATCACTTCTATGCCCTACGTACCAGAAGACAGGAATCTAAGGAAAGGGATTTTGGACGAAGGCCATCCTGAATGAGACCGGTCTTCCAATGAGGCACAAAGAGTCCAAGATGTCCCTGCTGGAAGGGAGCCATGGAATAAACACCCTCCTTCCTGCTCCTCCTCTCCCCTGACTCCCACAAGTGCTCTCTACCGGCTAACCCCAGCTCAAAGCCACCTGCATAAGCACTATTGATGTGCATGGTTTGTGGGTCAGCGCCTCAGGATACAAGGGGTAGCAATGGTGAGGTGGGTCTGGCAGCAGATGAAAGACACCGACCATAGGGTACAATGCTCCACCCCTTCCATAATCTGATGGAAGTTCTGAACTTCCCCAGGAAATGGAACATATTTTGCACCTAATTTTGAGGAACCCATGGATGCTCCCCCAGGGAAGCATGGCACCCCAGGTTAAACTACACAGTGCTGCGAAGGGGTCATAGTAGACCCACAAAACATGGAGGGAGATCAATGCATAAAGAAAGGGAGGGGTGACCATCTCCTTGTCTTACAAAACTGGAAATCAAGAGACTCCCAAAGTTAGGAATCAGCAACTGGTGTTGGAATAAGAGCTGTTCACAGAGGAACCAGAAATAGTAACAGAGAGTTACTATTCAAATGCCTGGGGGAGTGAGCTAAACCCTTCCCTTAGCCATCATGGAGTGAGTAGCTAGTGCCTAAAGATGGTAATTGAGGAGTGGAGGTAGAAGTTTGTGATTTGGAGTCTGGAGGAAAACCGTCAACAGGAACTGTTGAAAGATATTGTCTCTGGGATTCAGGACTGGGGGGTGAGTAGAGACAAGTAAGATGGGTAAGTGCAATTGCTTTCATTGTAGGCTTTTCTGATATATCTGAACTGTCGCCAGCATATTATGGCCATGTACTATTACTTTGATAAATATAAATATTTTAAAAACACAACAACCTTGCTTTATTGGTATCTGCCCTTACCTCTATGCCTACAAGCCCTGGGACCTCAGGTCTCCTTCCCTGATGGCTGGGTCCCTGATTCCAACGCCCAGTCTGGCTCCTGGGAATTTGATTGCTTCTCTCAGGAACTCCTAGCCTCAGGACTGGTAGAGTGGGAGCCAGTCTACCCACTGGCCTCATTGTTGACTACTGTCCACCATTGGGATATTTGACTTCTTTAGCTTGGCCCTGGGTTGGACCAGCCCTGGAAGTCCTTCCACTCCTACCCTAAGCCTGGCTCTGATGCCTTCTGCATGATATAAAAGATTCACAGGCGCATCCACACTCCACAAATATTTACTGAAAGCTTGTTATGTGTGAGGCACTGAGCCTAGTGCCCAAATTAGAACTGGTTCCTCCCTTCTGAGGCAAGGAGAGGGAACAAGGTGTCCTGAGAAGGCCTAACAGGAGATGTAATACTGCCCGGGATTTAGAGATGTGTTTTTGGAGGAAAGGGCTGGTAGATGAGACATGCAGCATGACAGGAAGCTGGTTAGGTGAAGAGGAACAGGCATGCTCTAGAGAGGGGGAATAGTACATGGCAGATAAGAGGAGTGGAAGGGAGGCCTCTGCGACAGGGTCCCTCTAGGTGAGAGTGGAGTGAGGTAGGCTGAGAGGAGCAGGGTCCAGAGCACCAGATCCTGTGGCCGTATAAGATCTTTCCAAGGTTTCTAGGCAAGCAAGGAACACAATCAGACAGACAGACACACACACACTGAACCACCCAGTTCAAGGTGTGCAAGCTACCCTGAGACATCTCCCTTGTGTTATCTGTGAAAGAGACACAGAAACCTGACACACTGTCTCCCAGAAGGGAAACTGGGTGTCTGCAGACAGGGGAAAGAGGGATACTCTTCAGTATATGCTTTCATACCTTCGGGGTTTTATTCATGTCACTGCATCAGCTATTCAAAAATAGAATAAAAATGAATCCTGCCCCTCCCCACCTGCCCCAAACCTGAATCTCCTCATGAGGAGCTCATTGGAGCAATCAGTCAAATCCAGATTGGGGGGCATTCTGCTAAACGAATGAATAAATACTAGTGTCACAAAAAACAAGGCAGACTGGAAGAAGGTTCCAGATCAGAAGAGACTGAGGAGACCCAACAGAGGGTGATGGCCTTGGTTAGGTCCAGGATCAAAGGAGGAAAGGATCATAATCAGGATAGCTGGCAAAATTTGAAGACAGACCATATAGAGAGAGACCAGATTTGTATCTATGCTAAATTCATTGGATGTGATAATGGTTTTGTCCTTATGAAGGAGAATATTCACCATCTTAGCAGACACATGCAGAAATATCTGGGTAAAATATCAGGATGCCTGTAACTTATTCTCAAATATTTCAGAAAAAAAAAGAAGGAAAGGAGGAAGGAAAGAAATATTGATATTTGTTTTGGACCAATGTATATGTTTCTAGAAAGAGAGATAAAGCAAATGTGGCAAAATGTCAGCTTGTCAGTGAGTCTCATAGCTACTATTGCAGGTTTCTGTGGTTTAAAATTTTTCTAATGACAAGTTGGGAAAACTAAGGTTAACATAAAATTAAAATTACATTTGGAGCACCCTCATGGCTCAGTCAGGTAAGCCTCCAACTCTCAGTTTCAGCTCGGGGGTCATGATCTCAGGGTTGTGAGATCCAGCCCCACATCGGGCTCTGCACTGTGTGTGGAGCCTACTTGAGATTCTCTTTCCCTCTCCCTCTTTTCTAAAAGAAAGAAAGAAAGAAAGAAAAGAAAGAAAGAAAGAAAGAAAGAAAGAAAGAAAGAAAGAAAGAAAGAAAAGAAAGAAGAAAGAAAGAAAGAGAAAGAAAGAAAGAAAGAAAGAAAGAAAGAAAGAAAGAAAGAAAGAAAGAAAGAAAGAAAAGAAAGAAAGAAAAAGAAAGGCCTAAACAACTGCTTACTTAAAACAACAACAACACAGAATGAGTTTGAAGCTTTCATATTTCAATCAAAAAGAGTCCCTCAGGACGCCTAGGTGGCTCAGTGGCTGAATGTCTGCCTTTGGCCCAGGGCGTGATCCTGGGGTCTTGGGATCGAGTCCCACATCGGGCTCCCCACAGTGAGCCTGCTTCTCTCTCTGCCTGTGTCTCGCCTCTCTCTGTGTGTTTCTCATGAATAAATAAAACCTTTAAAAAAATAAAACAAGTCCCTCCCCTTTATGATGGTGGCCAATTTATCTCTCATTGCACCTCTGGGTGATACCAGCAGTTAAAACGCTCATGCTTCCAGAGGCCCTTTGTAAAATACTTACTTTTGATGTCATAAAATGAGGGAAATGCCTCACCATGAAGGGGTGGAGGATACCACCTATTGAAAGAATTCTCAGTTCTTTTCAAGCTCATAAACATTTCCAACAGCATAATGTCGTAACCTTTTCCCCCTGCCAACCCAGTCATTTTTCTTTGAATAAGCTCATATTTAGAGAAAGAGAGCAATTATCCAGGTGGCCTTTAAAGAGTGAATGTTGTCATGAGAATTCCCAGCACTGTGATGAGAAGGGCTGGGGTGAGGGCTGCTGGCTTGGGCAGAGGGCAGAGGAAGCCCAGTGAGGACCCTCATGCAGGTAGTGGTCCGTGTTGCCAGTAGATCCAGAGCCTGGACTGGCCACATTGTTGCCTGTACTGTAGGAACTGGAGATAGTGATAAATAAAATTCATTACCTCCCATCGTTGCCCAGCAGCAAGTGGACCCAGTAGCCATGGGTCTCTGGAAAGTTCTGATGGTACCAGTGAGAACCTAGGAGAATGGGCTTTTGGCTAGCAGGGCAGAGCCTGCAGCGGGGAATCCCAAAATATGCAATGTGGTGTGGAGAACTGGGGATGCCAAAAACAACACTCTTGAGCTTGACCTTGCTCACTCGGGACCGCCCGGATCTCCCTTCGTGCAGCTGGAGCATCTTTGAGGCCCGTGGCTTACAGCTTTCTGATGACAGCATCGTAAGTAGCTAAGAGTTCAGGCCCCAGAGTCAGTGCTGGGTTCAAATCCTGCTATCCACAAGTGGCTTAATCTCTCCCAGTGTCATTTTCTTCTTCCCTAAAATGGGTGGTGTGAGAACCCACTGTGAAATGAGAGCTGATGATGAAATGAAATGAACCCTCTCAAACCCTCAGGATAGAGGAGCACAAAGTAGGAATCCCACAAGGGGTGGGTAGCCCACAGGGCTCTGGGCCAAGTGGATCAGGGTGGTGGAGGAGGGCGGCAAGCTGGAGGCTGGAGAGATGGAGCAGGCCGCATCCCCAGAGTGGGGGCAGCGTGGGGCACAACCAGGAGGCGCACACAGTGACCCGGTGGAGAAGGATCGGGAAGGTGGGACTGAGCAGTGCCAGGCACCATGGAGTTCGGCTGGAGAGAAGCCTCGTTAAGCGTGGGGCTTCTGCTTCCCTGAGTGGAAGTCTGGATTCTGGACTGAACTAGTGGAGAAAACAGAGCTGAGGCCCAGGCGTGCCAGCAGCCCGCCTGCCCTGGCCTCCCTGCTAAATATATGCCAAAGAAAGGGGTTTCATAACTCCTACCCCCGGAGGACAGACGGGTCATTCAAAAGATCGCGGTTCACTGGGACGCCGGGCGCCGCGGCCACGGGGGCAGGCGTCCCGCCAGGCCCGCTGAGCCGCGACCTCGAGGCCGGCCCCCTGCAGCTGGCCTGGGGTCCATTGTCTGCGCTCCGGGAACTCGAACTCGCGTCTCTCTGCCCCTGGGCTCCCCGCTGGGTCTCAGTTACGTGCTCCTCCTGGAAATTGGCATAGTGAAGGAGAAAGGCATTTTTCCCCGACCTCAGTCACAAATGTTGGCGTAGCTGGGGGGGGGGGGGGGTGACCTCAATGAGGAGGAGCAGGGGCGCTGCTGAGCTGGGCCAGCCTGGCCTGGGTGCCCACGGCCGAGCGGGGTCGCCTGCTCACCAGCTTGGCCTTCGGTCAGGGCCAAGCATCTCCTTCTCTGCCAGGCCTCCTTCCCCACCTCCCGGCTCCCCGCAGTAGGTGCTCCAAAGTCTCCCCCCCCCCCCCCCCCCCCGCCCCCAGCTGGGTGGACAGGAGTACAGGCCACCGCCGACTCCCGCAGAGGACAGGAGGAAGAACGCTCTGGAATCCATCCTGGCTACAGCTGTTGAGAGAAAACTCTGAGGACGCTGAGCAAACACCCCAGGAGCCAGGGTCCCACGGGGCCTCCGGAGCCTCCTCTGCTCAGGGTCTGCAGAGCCTGGGCCCCACCTGGGCGCAGCCGCCCCATCTCAGGCCCCGACACAGCGTCTGCGGCCTCCCCGCTGCCTGCTTCCTCCTCCTGCGTGTTGACTTCCTGCCAAACCATTTCCCTCCTGGCTTCAAACTTTTGTCGGGAAAGAAATGAAATCAGCACTTGGAGACCTGGAAGGGAAAAAACAGCTGCTGTTAGCAAAATGGGATGGGGGAGGGGAAGCAGAGACACTGGATCTCGGCGGAAGGGCAAGAGTCCGGCGGGGAGTGGGCGCAAAGCTCCTAGCAGGAGAGGCTGGTGGGCCCAGCGGGCGCCATGAGGGAGGCTTCATCATGGCATCTTGGGCCACATTCATAAGACACAGACACATCCTGTGTCCACATTAATCATCCTTGGGCCCTGTATTTTCCTTCACTTCAGAGACGTGGGTACAAAAAAATCTCTCTCTCTTCTTAGCTCTCCGATAAGAAAAATAACAGTGTGCATGTTTGGGACACACGTAGAGAGTGGTGGGGACGTGGCATCAAGGCCACCAGGTAAAATTGCTCAAGTTGGGCAGACGCTATGATATCCACCAGTGACAGCCAGGTGGAGATGTGGGCCTCATAACAAATCTGACCTAGAGATTTGGATTTTTGTGTAAAGAAATAACCTGAGATTTAAATGTTGGCAACTAATTCAGGAGATTTAAGGCACCGAGAGGCAGCAGAGCATGGGCTAAGCAGAATGAATCTGTGGATGGAGCTGGGCGGGCAGGTCAAAGCCTGAGACCTCTGGTTTCTGAGTGAGCACTGATGTGTGGACCCCAGGCCAAGGCAGCTGGAGTGGGCAATGTCAGCCCTCCACCCACCCCTCAGATCTTTTTCTACCAGTTTATGCCCCTGACCCTTCCCAGCTCTGCAGTGCTTTTGCTTCCCAGAGTGTGTACCTGGTGATCCTCTTTGGAGGGCTTCCCTCAGGCTACGGGAGTCTCCCTGTCAGACAGTGAGCCAGAGGTGCCTGGGATTTTACATTGTCCTCTCGTGCCCGCTGACCAAGGTGAAGGAGTAATGGCAGCAGGAATATGGGGGTCCAGCCCTCCTGCCTTAGATCAAGATAACCCTGAGCAGTGGCACCTGGGTGATTCAGTCAGTTAAGTCTCCAACTGGATATCGGCTCAGGTCATGGGTTCAAGCCCAGCAACTTGTGGGGGCTCTGCACTTAGTGGGGAGTCTGCTTCTCTCCTTCTCCCTTTGCCCCCTTAAATAAATTAATAAATCTTAAAAAAGATAACCCTAAGCATCCCTTATCACTAGAGCACCCCCAAAGGATCAAGCTGAAGCTGCTCTCTAGGGCTTTGCCTGAGATGGTCCCTGGTTCAGCCTCCTTCCTACCCAGACCTTCTTCCTTCATTCCCTCCCTAGTTTCTCCTGGGAGAACCTCCATAATAAATCATAGGCACCATGAGCCCCTGTCCCAGGATCTAATTCTGGAGGACACCTTCCATTCCCTTAGACACAGCCAAGGCCAATGGACACTCCTCTTGCAGTGCAGAAAAAAATACCTTTGCCAGGGGTTGATATAACAGTTTGAGAGCCTTAGAGGTCAACTCTGTAAGGAGATATTGTCTTGTCTGAGAATCAGTTTAGGATGTTGGGGCCCCTCCTACAGCCTCTCTACTCTCACACCCCACCTCAACCCTTCCTTTGCTTATCACCCATCATTTAGACTTGTGGTTGATCCCAAACATTCTCCTCCCCCACCACAAGGCAACTGTTCACAGTGTGTGTCCAGCCTTGCCCTAGGCCCAGGGTGAGACTTGACAAGTATCAGCCAGTTTGGGTAAGTCCTCATCCCCTTGCCTAGCCACTGATACAAGTAACCCAGGCCACCAGTCACCTAGCAAAAGGAATTCCTATGGAAAGTTACAGAGTGGTGTAGAGGTGATTTGGTTATCTCAAAACTAGAAATTATGGAACACAGATACAATCTAGCCAATGTGCAGGCTTAGAACAGGAAGGAAGCCTCTGAGAGTAAAGATGATCTACAAAAGAAGGCAAAGGAGAAAATTGAAGGGAAAGGAAGCCAGAGCCCAAACATGATTTCTGTTGCTTACAACCAAAAGCTTCCTGGTGCTTCCCAGGAGGTGAAGGTAACCAGTAGAGGCTGTTTATTAAGCCAGTTACTGCCATGGGCACCTGGGCAACCAGGGATAGAGATGACCCACAGGAGAGGGTCACATGCCTCAGAGTTAGCCCGACCAAGGGGAAGGGAGCTGGGGTATTTACCCGTCAGCTCCTACCAGCCACCAAGAAGTACCCCTGGGCCTGTGTGTCCAACCAGAGACATCAGGAGTTTTGTATTAAATAGTGATGTCTGGGCCCCACCTCCAGAGATCCTGAGTTAAGGAACCTGCGTTGGGGCCTGAGCACTGGGACCAGTAAAATCTCCCGAGGGAATGTGCGGGTGCGTGTGTGTGTGTGTGTGTGTGTGTGTGTGTGTGATAGTTTGAGAAGCCCTGGTCTAGCTGATTTCTCAGCTCCCTTTGAGCCTACAAATTTGGGGCCTCCCTGAACAAGTTCAGCTGAGGATGGAAACCCTGAGAAGGTCACCAGTGCAGCTGGAGAGAAATCACTTGTTGGCTGGGGTTGCAGCTGGTGGCAGCTTGAGAAATGAGGTTTTTGGCCTTAACTTCACTGTTCGTGCTCCCGTGACCATATTGAAGCCTGACCCGCAGACTTTCTTTTTAGAAAGGGGGAAAAATGTCAAGCATATTTTCCGAGGTTTAATTTCCTTCCAGTGTCCTGAAGAAACCTTCCTAAAAGCTTATACGGCCTCAACCCCAGTCTCTGGTAAGAACATCAAAGACTTTGAAACTGAGACCCAGTGTGACTTGGTTACAGTAAATAAAACCCAAGGGAGGAGGGAAATTAAAAAGAGTGTGGGTTTAGGAGAAACCAAACCTTGTCCAAGAGGATGAGAAAGAGAAGCTGGTTTGGGGCAGGGGAGGGAGGGGGGCCGAATTCTGAGTTGAAATTTCAGGAAAAGAAGGGAAACACATGAGGGGTGCCAGATTTAGCAACTAAAAATCTAGGATGACTAGTTCAATTTGCATTTCAGATGAACAATGAATAATTTTTTTAGTGCCTAGTGTGCCCTGTACAAAATTGGGGGCATATTTACATGAAATAGTGCATGGGGGCGCATACTTACACCACAAATATTATTCATTGCCTATCTGAAATTCAAATTGAAGTGGGCATCCCGGATTTTATCTGGCAATCCCCAGACACACAGACAGATAAACTGGTCTCAGCTGGTTAGAACGCCCTTCACCAGATGTCTGAGTTAAACTGAGCATCTCTGTGCTTAACTGGAGGTCTCCGGCCTTCTATCTGCGGCAGTGGAAGATGTTACGCCTGTTTGTAGGTGGAGTGAGGGATGTGGAAAGAGGTGAAAAGCGGTGGAGAAAGGAGGGCGTCCTTTGGGGTCGGGGTGAGGCTCCCAGCATCCGTCTGCCTGCTTCCTGCACCCCCATCCGGGGCGCCTCCCCACCACCTCGTGCTGTTCCGCCCTGAGAAGAGCTCCAGTCCCAGTCCACGGTGAGAGTTTGCCTTCCTTCCATAAACCAAGGAATCCGGTGGGGGAGGACTTGCAGCGCCCCGGCCCACAGGGACTGGAAAGGGGACCTCAGGCTTAACCAGCTCCCTCCCCAGCCCCCCATCGGGGCCACCCCCTTCCTGTCTCCCTGTCCCCAGCCCTACACTTTCCTCCCCAGGGCTGCCTCCCCCCACCCTCCTGTCTTTCCACCCCCTGCCCCCCATCGGGAGGCCGGAGAGGCCGCGGAGGGGGGCCTCGGGAGGGTGGGTGCCGCGGCTCCCCTCCCCTCCCCTCCCCTCCCCTCCGGGGACCCGCAGCCAGAGCGAGCCGAGCGCGCAGCTGGAAGCCCCGGCGGCGGCCCCGCCTGCCCGCGCCGGCCGAGGTCCGAGCCCGAGGCCGCCCGGCCTCCCCGCCTCCCCGCCTCCCCGCCTCCCGGCCCCGTCCAGGTGAGGAGAGCCCAGCGGGACTGCCGGGAACGGAGAGGTGGGAGGTGATTTGAGAGCGATCGCAGCGCCACAGGCTCGCGCCCAGGCGTCCAGCTCCCGGGAGCTGACCCAAAGAAAATAACCCAGACCAAGAAGGAGAGATGCGTCCGGATATATTCACAGCGGCATCGGGAAAAGGTTCAAAAAAATCTTGGTACATCAGCACAATGGAATTTTTTTTTAAATTTCTTCTGGCGTTAAGTGCTCACTTGGTGACCAGCACCCTAACAGCTACTGGGTACGCAAATGTGGGTATAAGTAGGTCTCTGCCCCACCCCACTGTCCCTGGGGTTTGCACACAGAATGCTGGCACTTGAGAGCACAGACTCTAGAACCTCGGAACAGAGGGTTTGAATACTGATCTGATTCCTCATCTGTGATTCCTCTTGGGAAAGAAAGGGTTCAATGAGGCAATGTCTGGGAGGCTCATGGCACAGTGCCTGGCACGTAGTTAAAGCTCTCAGCGGTTACCAACTGTTGTCGTTGCTATTACTATTACTGTAGAAATATGATTCGGTGCCAAATGGAAGGTCATCAAACCATAATCATGGAGGAAGTTGTGCTCAGTGCCGTAATAAAATGACACGTAAGCATTAGGAGTACACAGAAAAGGATGTGCTAAGTGCCACAAAAGAAGAAAGTGCAGGTTCTGAGAGCACGAAGAATGCTGTGTTTAGTTCTGCATGGCCGCCTGCAGATGTTAGCAGAAGCCACCCAGGTGCTAGCTTAGCTGGGTCCTGAAGAATGGGTAGAAGTTTGCTGGATGGACAAGAGATGAAAAGCCATTCCAGACAGAAGCAAATATGTGGCCCGAGAGGGGAGGAGAGAAGAGGCAGGGTGAGTTCCAAGAACGACTTCTAAGTGTCCTTTGGAGAATCAGAGTCTCAGGACTCTGCTTGCTCTTTACTCCTGCACACCTGTCCTCCATCACAAGCCGGCCCACCTGCTGTGGCCATCTAGACATTGGCTCTGCCCGCTCAAGACCTCACCAGGTGTATCCTTTATCCCTCGTGAGGCCCATATCCTTTTGGTGGCCTCTTGAAGCCACTCAAGATGCTTTGAAGCAGGGCACCTGGGTGGCTCAGCGGTTGAGCATCTTCCTTGGGCTCAGGTCGTGATCCTACTCCTGGGATCAAGTTCCACTTTGGGCTCCCCATGGGGAGCCTATATCTCTGCCTCTCTCTCTCTCTCTCTCTGTCTCTGTCTCTCATGAATAAATGAATAAAATTAAAAAAAAAAAAAGATGCTTTGAGGCCTACACCAAAAGGGACATTTCCAGGTCTTTATCCTTTTCTTCCTACAACGACTCTCAACCTCTTAAAAATTTGCCCACTCCCTTTCCAGCAACCTTCAAGCTCTTTATGTCAAAAGATGCCGGGAGAAATAGGGGTAAGCCATTGTTATGTCCACTGACTCAAATCCAAGTGAAAATATCCCAAGTTCTTGGAAGCAGAGACTGTGGCAATAATATTAATCATAATAGTTCCTCTCCCTCAAGCACTTTGCATACACCATCTCTACAAATTGCTATTCTTGTCCACTGGCTTTAGATAATGCAGCTGAATGGAAGTGATTTGCTTAGGGCAACCCAGCTAGTGACAGTGAATCTGAGATTCAAACCCAGGGCTGCCTTACTCCAGAGCTCATTTTCATACCACCAATCATGCTATTTGAGAAGCTAAACACGGGGGTGCCTGAGTGGTATAGTCAGTTGAACATCTGACTCTTGGTTCTAGCTCAGCTGGTGACCTGAGTCATGAGATAGAGCCCCGTGTGGGGCTCCACACTCCGCACAGAGTCTGCTTAAGACTCTCCCTGTGCCCCTCTCCCCACTTAAATAATTTTTTTATTTTTTTATTTTTATTTTTATTTTTATTTTTTTTTAGGGAAGCTAAACATGGCATGCCTGTGGCTCAGTTGAGCATCCAACTCCTGATTTCTACTCAGGTCATGATTTCAGGGTCCTGAGATTGAACCCCATGTCAAGCCCTATGTTCAGCAGGGAATCTGCTGGAGGGTTCTCTCTCTCCCTCTCCCTCTGCTCCCCTCCCCTCACTCACATGCTCTTCACATTAAGAGAGCTATAAAATAAATCTCTTTAAAAATCCTCTAAACAAGCCTAGTGAGGTTTTGATCAAGAGTACAGAGAAGGGGGCAGCCCAGGTAGCTCAGCCATTTAGGGCTGCCTTCAGCCCAGGGTGTGATCCTGGAGACCCGGGATCAAGTCCCACATCGGGCTCCCTGTATGGAGCCTGCTTCTCCCTCTGCCTGTGTCTCTACACCTCTCTCTCTCTGTGTCTTCTGTGGATAAATAAAATCTTAAAAAAAAAAAAAAAAAGTACAGAGAAGGCACTACTCCTGACATCTTCACTTGGGAAAGGGGTTAGCTGGTGAGACTGTCACAAGCCCATAAGGGGCCACAGACCTGAGTGTCACACATTGAGTATCTTCTGTGTCAGACACTAACCCGCATGTCATGCCCGTATCAGTCAGGATTCCACACAAAACCAAAACCACATGAGGTCTTTCAACCAAGGGAATCTGTTTTGCAGCTTTGACTTGCTGAAGAGCCAAAGAGGGCGGTGAGGTGACCCAGAGGTTAGTAAGAGCAGGACGCCATTGCTGTCACCACTGGAGCCAGGACAGGAAGGGACAAAAGGAGAAGATAGGGTTACCAGAGCCTATGGTTGGAGGCTCCACAGTAGAAATGTAGTCACTGCTGGGGACACCACCAGATCTGTAACCCTGACAACCACCCCTCAAGGC
This sequence comes from Canis lupus baileyi, assembly GCF_048164855.1. NCBI lineage: Eukaryota > Metazoa > Chordata > Mammalia > Carnivora > Canidae > Canis > Canis lupus. Next base: position 7,351,949 of record NC_132863.1, on the reverse strand, counting down.
CTTTATTTTTATCCTACTTTAGAGATTAAGAAAGTGAGAAAAGTGCAGAGGTTAAGAAACTAAACCAACCAAGACGAAGCACCTCTTCTAGATCAGTGAAGCCCTGGTTCAAACCCCGGTCAGTGTGTCTGTCTTCACAGCTCTGGCCAAACCAGTCACCTCAGGAACTTTGCGAACCATGAAGAATTCAACAACCAAAGAAGGCAGTTTCAGAGCTTCCAAAGCCTTGGCCACTGGGGGCTCAGGGATCAGGGGCCCTGGGGTGACAGCAGTGTTCACGTCTGCTTCCCCTCTTGCCCACCAAGTCCCAGATATAGCGGGATGGGAAAGTCAAATGAAGCCACAGCCAGGACTCTGGTGTTGGGACTAAGGGCGATTTCTCTTTTCTTCTTTATACTCTTCTGTGTTTTCCAGATTTTCCCTGAGGAACATGCACATCATCATCATCAATGAGAAGGACAGAAAATCTTCAGGTAAACCAAGCTGGTAGCAGGCTCCAGGTGAAGCCTTTAACAGGAAAAAGTTGGGGTGAAAGATGCTCGCAGGATGGCAGACTGGCCAGCACGGATGGCTTGCTGCCATCCTGCAGCCTTCTACCCTAGGAGGGGACAGAACCGGGACATGGTCTGGACAGAACGTGACCTGGGCTGTTCCTCACACTCACTTGTATACATGATACACATACATGTACACACGCACGGTCTTATATGCATAATACGCGTGCATAAATGTGTGTTTGCTCATGCACACACACGTGTACATGTGCCAAACAGAAGTCTCTCATACATCACATACATGTGCACACACATCACACCCGTGTACACATACAGACACATTACACACACACACACACCACATACACACAGCCATACACACATCACACACACAGGCTCATTCTGTTTTGCTTTTAAAATGGGACTTGGCAAAATTTTCCCAGCACAACCACCTCACGAGGCTCTCTCTGGACTCCGAGCGGCTCCGGTGACGACGCTTCCCAGGAGTGGGGATGCTTTCACATTTCAGCCTTAGCGCTGGCAACACGGCTGCCGTCTGAGGGATGGGATAGTCGGAGAAGCGCTCCGCGGAGCGCTTCTCCGACTATGGCCAGAGGCTCTGCCTGTGCGCTTGGACATGGAGCAGCCGTCAGTAGCTGGGCTCTCCCACCCAGAAGGGCCCGGGACCCACACCCTCCTAAGCAGCCCCACACTCGAAGGAGGGCCTGAAGTTTGCTTGCGGAGTCCACACTTGCCCGGGAGAAGCCTATGCGGCCAGAGCCACCTGGGCCCACAGAAAGGCCCTTCGAGTCAGAATGCTCGGGTCAAGCCCCTGCTTTTCTATGGGCCTCAGTTTCATCATCTTTGGTGGAAAGGGCCTCTCAACTCTAACATCCCAACACACATCTTCCTTGGGTGCTGCATGGACGGCTTGTAGTTCATGGTGCAGTCTGAGTCTCCTGACTTACAGACAGTGGGAGAGGGATTTAACTCAGAGCATGAAGCACACCCAAAGTCCTCAGCTTTATTTATTCCCCAGGCTCCCACAGTCACTGCCACTATAAATATGTATGTAGCTCACTCCACCAGAAAGCCCAGATGGCCTGGGGGCAGGACGGGGGTGGGGAATCCCCCAAGCAGCACATTGACTCCAGCGCCCCACAGGTTAACCACCACCGAGTGGTTTGCCAAAAACATCTGCCCACATGTTTCCTGGATGAAATATTGAACAGAAAAGGGTCTGGGATGGGAGGGGACTGCTGTGAGGCAAGGGCCTCCAGGGTGGTCGAGAACAGGAAGAGGGTGGCAGGCCCTGCACCTGCAGGTGTGGGGACAGGGTCACATGGGTGAGTCATGGGCCTGATGCTCTTGAGTATCAAGGCAACGGACCTGCTTGAGGCAGGTTAAGATGCCCCTCTGGAGCAAGGTAACCTTCCAAAGAGGATGCCACAGCAGAGATGGAATTTAGGAGCTTTGGTTCTTTAGACAAAGAGCTTGTCCATCACATCACAGGATGCTCAAGGACAGGAAATCAGCTTGACAGGACCTCAGCTCAGGGGGAAAGAGCCCTCAATAGTCCAAGGAGTACAGAGTAGGCTCTGACTGAGAGCCACCCTGGCTCTCCGAGGCCATGTTCCTCCCTACAGGGTAAGGAATTGGTGAGGCCAAGAGAACACAATCAGCTGGATGATGCCACTCACCCCCTTCTCCTCGGGGAGCACCCATAGGCCCGAGGGGTGGAATGTCTGCAAGGTGTTTACTGTGGTAACTGCAGCACTCAGAGTCCCATTAGGAAAACAGAGCCCAGGCCAAGTGGTTTAATAGTGAATTAATACAAGAAAGAGAAAAATGACAGAAGAGCTGGAAACCTAAACAGGGGAGGGTAAAGCAACCCAGAGATTAGAAATAGCAAGAAACTGCTACTTCCCCAGGGTCGGAAGGACAAAGGAAGGGAGGGATTATCAGGGGCTGGAACCATGCCCAGCAGGAGCTAGGGCTGGAGAGGAAACACAGCCATTACTGGAGACACCACTTGAAGCAGAGAGGACCGGGGAGCCTTTCCCTGGCTTCTCCCTTCCTCCCAAATGCAGATTCTCACCAGGGCCTCCCATTGGCTGAACCTACAGGAAGCCAGAGTGCAGGGGAGCCTGGGAAATGTAGTCCATAGGGCCAGGCACCTGCCACACAGCAGAGCAGGAAAGGATGAGGCATGGATAGGACCGCCTGCAGGAAAATGACAGGCTCCACTGCCTTCACTTTATGATGGGGATGAAAAGATCCCCTGTGCCTACCCGAGGGGAGGAGATTGTCTCAGCTGACAGCTTTGAGTCTCTTCTCACCCACAGCAATGGAGGGGGTGAGCAGGGAGGGAGCAGGTTCTGTCTCCCGGGTCTCCATCAGGAGGGAGAGTGGGAGAATGACCGTAGGTGGGCTCTACGAGTCACTTGACCTGTGGCCTAGAGAGCCGGGATGTCTGGACTCCCAACATGACGTTCCCTGCACAACGCTTCTTGAGTGGCTCTGCCACCAGAGCTGAGGATCCGACTCCTTATTAGCAGGAGTGGCTGGCCAGCATTACCAGGAAGTAACAGTAGCAGCAGTCACTCTTAATGAAGCATCTACTTGTCTAGGCATTAAGCTTCATGCTTTAAGTGGATTATTTCATTTACTTCTTTTACTGACCCTCTAAGATAAACACCAAGGGTGTCTCCATAAAACCCAGAAAAAAATTATAGAAGAAGAAGGAGGAGGAGAAGGAGAAGAGAAGAAGAAGAAGGTCTCCCAGGTATCCACAAATAACTGAACAAAGTCAAAATCCTGAAACTGAAAAACGAGAACATCCCAGAAGGTCTGAATATGCAATGTGACTGCTTGAGGCCAAACGAGACCTTCAGGTCAACATAGTCTTTTATAGAAAACAGTTAACTTCTGGGTATGTTCTATGTAGTAAGACATGCATCATTACTACATATGTTTTCATTGAGTAGTTATTTGATATTGAATGTGATTCAACATTTTAAAAGTTTCACATGACATCACATAAAATCTGGAGGAAGAAGTGGAAGATCAGAGAGGTAGAGTAACCTGCCCAGGGTTGCACAGCTTGTCAATGAGACACATCGTATCACTCAGTGGAGTAACTGCTGATTAACCCTCTGCACACTATCGACACTTTCCCACCTGTCCAGTCAGGTTCAAAGCTCCTGATCCCCGGGCTGAGGTGGGTGGGGGAGGGAGGTGACGTTGGATGGGTATGTTCTGGCAGCATCCTGAGCCAAATACAAACTGGGAGAGAGTGTGGTGTTATCAGTGCATCCAGGTCAGTACAGTGAGTGTGCTGTGTGCTAACAATGTGGCCGCTGTGTTCCCCCAGTGGTACAGGGAACAGTCCATTGTCTGAAGTCTCTCCGGCTCTCCCTGGCTTTTCCCTTGAAACCAATAAAAAGACCACATTATAAAGAAACTATGGAGCTCTTCGGTCTCCCTGGTCACACACAGGCCCAGAGGGGTTGGGTGACTTGCCCAAGGTCACACAGCTGGCCAAAGGGAAACCACCCAGCATCACCACAGGCACCTGCAAATCTGTTTCGGGGCCTGCTTCCTCTCTCCTTCTTCAGAAAGCCTCTTCGCTACTACCGAGTTTTGACGGTTTAAACCTAGAGGGTGGAATGGGTGAGATCTGATTTTTCACACACCCCTTCATGGGTTCTAAGCCAGGCTTTACCCTTGAACTGAAAAGTTTTAAGTTTAAAAAAGAAATTAAGTTTTAAGACATGGCTCTCTCCCCTCTCCACACCCCAGATGCATTAGGACCTTCTTTTCCCAGCTCCCCCAAAACATATTTAATCTCTATGGTCAGAATATATTTCTATTCTATGGCCAGAAAAGACAAATGTGTGAGTTTCCCTGTTCCTGGTGGGACAGTTCCCAGGAAAGGCAGTCTTCACTGCTCAGGAGAAAAAGGGTAGCCCCCCCGCCCTGGGGCTGCATGGGATACACAAAGTCAGCAGGGGCAGGGGGTCTTGCTCATCTCAGCTCAGGTCTGCAGTGTTGGACACCAGGCCTCTTGTCTGGCCCTCTCATCCCCCAGACTCTATAGGAGCCCAGGCTGTGGTTCACTAAGGGGGATTAATACTCTGTCACAAATCCCTTGCCACGGGGGTCAGTGGTGCTGACACCTGGAGTTCTGACTCATGGCTAATAAGCTGCAGGGGACAGGAGGCTAATTCTACCTGACTCAGAGTTAGATGATCCAGACGAGAGCTAAGCTACTTCTGAATGCAAGCATGGTGTTCCATTGGTTAGCTTTTGCTAGGTAACAAACCACCCCAAAGCTTAGTGGTTTAAAACAACAACCATACATTCAGCTCATGAGTCTGCATGTTAGCCATCTAGGCTGGGCTCGGCTGAGTGACTCTTCTGGTCTCTGCTGAGCTTGCTCCTGCACCTTTGGCCAACTGCTGGGTTTGCTGAGCCTCACTGAGCAACAATGGCTGGGCTGCAACGGCATGTCTCTGCTCCATGTGGCCTCCTGAGTGCTCCAGCAGAGTACCCTGAGCTTTCTACATGCTGCTGGCTGGCAGGATCCAGGACAAGAGCAAAGGTACTCAAGGCCTCTTGAGGCTCAGGCTTAGAATGGTCATTTCCACCATATTCCGATGGCTATGTCAAGTCACAAGGCTAGGCCTGACTCAGGGATCAGGAAACTGGATGGGAGAAACTACAAGGTCATATTACAAAAGGGCCGGGATATAGGGAGGAAAGGAGGAGGGTTACTGTGCTCATAAGTGATCTGCCCCAGAGGTCCATCCTAAATTCTTCCAGGAACAAAGTAGGCACTCAGGAAGAAAAAAAATCTGTATTTATACTGAATAGAATAGTCCATCCACGCAATGGCCCCAGCCTGGTGCTCCCCTACTAAGTGTAAGCCTTAAGCCTCAGCGGTGGGTAGAGGTGAGCTGGAACCCAGGAATACTGGTTCACAATGGTCAACTGCCAAATAGAGATGTTGTGAGCCTGTGTGAAGCCATCAGAGCTTGAAATTGGCCATGTGGGGTATTTCGACAGTAGAGCAATGGGTAACCACCACAAATCTAGGTGCTCATTCTCCCAGAGAGCCAGTGTGCCGGGACACCACCGCCTGTAAACCAAAACAAACATGTTCTCTTCCAGTCTCAGGGGTAAGGCAGGTGGACATACAGTGTTGGGGCATAGCACTGGAGTCAGCAAGTGACGTGTGCAGGACGGGAAAGCAAAGCGAGAGGCTGGGGACTTGGGGGAAGGGTCTCAGAGTGCCCCGCCCCTGCCCCAGGGAGGTGGAGAATAAGTAAGGCATCCTGGAGGAGGTGACCTTTCAGCTGGGCCCTGAGGCATAAATAAAAGCTGCCATGGCCAGAGATGGGGGCTGAGGCCACAAGTGTACCTACTACCATTTAGGTCCATTTGGCTTCCAGTGACAGAAAACCCTAAACACTGTGACTTAAGCAAGTCAAAAAGTCTGATTTTCTCCCCCATGGCAATCTTGGGAAGGCAGTGGCCCAGAGGCAGGCAGTGCCTCCTACCCTGCCCTTCAGCCCACCCCATGTTCTAGAATCTCAGAGAGCAGGTGCAGGACCTTCCCCCATCTCTCCCCTTCTTGGGATTAGGGAGTCATTTAACGGCCCTGGATTTGGGATCCAGCTTCCTCCCCTGCTGGCCAAGTGATCTCGGACAAGTTGCTTCATCTTTCTGACTCTTGGTTTCCACCTTGGTAAAATGGAGAGAATTCAATGCACGGGAACTCTGGGGCAGGGGTGGGGGGCATGTGTGCAGAACTCAGCACAGCAGCTGACCTAAGGAGGGCGCCCAGGGGAGACACGGTGTGAGTGAGAAAAAGACAGAGAGACAGAGACAGAGAGACTGGTTCTTCTTTCCAGACTTCAGCCAACCCCCCTCTTAGCTTCTCTCTCTCCTGTCTGAGAAGTGGGGCCACCCTTTTTGCCAGGCTTGGGTGGGTGGATGGTTGTGGTGGGAAGGCCCTGAGGGCCTGACCTTATGGAATTTGGTCTACGTGGGCAGCTTTGCTGAACCTTGACCACTTCCGTCTAGCCATTTCAAACAAAGGGTCCACGGGGGACGCCTGGCCCCAGCCTCCAGCCTGGCCACCTTCGCCTACAGCCTATGACCCCCATGAGGAGGTTAGTCCAGCCACACCTGCCTGCAAAGGCCTTTTTGGGAAACAGTGCCACCTCCTCCAGGGTCAAGACGTAAGGCAGGCTGGTTGTGGCAAGGCCCTCGTACAGCAGGGAAGGGGTGAGGACGGGAGCTCTGCTGGGTCAGTGATCCAAGCAAATATTTGGCAGATCGATGCTCAAGGTTGACCTTGACAGTTCATCACCTGGATCATCAGGAAGTGGCTTCCAGATGCTCTCCCCCACACTTCCCTTCGCTGCGGCCTTCGCCTTCCGGGACAGACATTTCTGGCTGGGGCCGGTGGCTCACCCATCCTCCCAGGCCCATTAAGCTAGAGCTCCTTGCTTCACCCACCTAACCATGGTGGTCCCAGGACAAATGACCTCCCCCAGAGTGAGCAGCCAGGGGTGGCAAGTGTCTGGCACCGCGCCGAGTCCCTCCCAGTGAAAGGCCAGCTTGCTTGCTCTCCCCAACCCACCCAGCCACACATCCTGGCCCCCCTCCATCTAGCAAGGACATCCCTTCCCCAGGCCCCAGAGGGATAGAGACTTTGAGGGAGCTGGACCCACATCTCCACTGTAGCTGGAGAGGGAGTCCGGTGCTTTCTCAGAAAGCTGCTGAGTGTTGCCTGGAGCCAAGAGCCAAGAGCACAGCGCTGCTTCTCAGAGCGCTTTGTTCCACTTACTGGAGGGCTAAAAATACCCTGGCACTGCCACAGGGAGCCCTCGAGAGCCCAGGGGAGCTGGCAGTGGAGACTAGGTATCTTGGCACCTGGCACAATTAGAAGGAGAAACACAGTCCCTCCTTTAACACAGAATTCACCAGCCCCACTAAGCCCCCGTGCCCATTTTGTCTCCAAGACTCTCCCTTCCTTTTCTTCTTGGACATGTGGGCTTCCCTGTACCCCCACTCCACCCCCTGCTTCCTTCCTCTTTCCCTAGCCTAGACCACCTTCATCCCTGGTGGGAGCCTGGGGCTGCCTACTTAACTGTGCTTTTACACATGTCAAGACAGCAGCTCTCCTGCAAAATGCCCAGGAAGCTTCAAATTCCTCTAGCAAAGCCACAATTAGCAGCAAGACTCAAAATGAAAATCTCCTTAGCAGGCAATGACCCAGCGGCTTAATTCAAGAACTATGTATTGACACCTGGCTTCAATTGGTTGTAATCTTTCCAGGACCTCAAGCCTCTTTGAGAATCTGGTGGAAGCTATGCACCCAAAAAAATTGCTCCTAAGCAGCATTCGCTGACCAATTTTAGGGTATTTATGAATAGCATAAGCTCTATCCAGGAGTCCGCCCCCCATCCCCTGTGCCACACACACACACACACACACACACACACACACACACACACCTCCAAGCAAGGTACCCTTGGTTACCTGGCAGCCAGGCCCTAAGCTGGACCCTGAGCTGGAAAGATAAGAGAGAGGGCTGACTTGCAGACACATAGCAGCCAACACCATGTATGTTCAGAGAGGCAGGAGCCAGGGGCCTTGGGATTGGGGAGTGGGGAGGAAAGCCAAGAGAATGGGGTATATCTGAATGGAGTTTTGAAGGACAAACAAGATTTTACCAGAAAGAAAATGCAGGGTTAGAGATTTGTATACAGAATTCGTGTTCTTAGCAGGACATGCAAAGGAAAATGTATTTGAAAGCTGGGTGGGCCTGAGGACTGGTAGAGGCAAGCAGGGCCAGTATGTTGGTTTTCTGTGGCTGTATAACAAACTACCACACACTTGGAGGCTTAACACAGCACATGCTAGGGATGCCTGGGTGGCTCAGCTGTTGAGCATCTACCTTAGGCTCAGGTCATGATCCCGGAGTTCTGGGATCGAGTTCCACATCGGGCTCCTTGCAGGGAGCCTGTTTCTCCCTATGCCTGTGTCTCTGCCTCTCTCTCCGTTACTGTCATGAATAAATAAATAAAATCTTAAAAAAAAAAAACACACAGCACACTCTTTTTTTTTTATTTTTATTTATTTATGATAGTCACAGAGAGAGAGAGAGAGGCAGAGACATAGGCAGAGGGAGAAGCAGGCTCCACGCACCGGGAGCCCGACATGGGACTCGATCTTGGGTCTCCAGGATCGGGCCCTGGGCCAAAGGCAGGCGCTAAACCGCTGCACCACCCAGGGATCCCATGTGCCACCCAGGGATCCCTACAGCACACTCTAATGATCTTACAGTTTCTGTGGGTCAGGAGTGAGCATAGCTATGTTGAGGTCTTCACTCACTCACTGCAAGAAGTGTCATCGGGAGCTGTGATCCCATCTGATGCTTAATGAGGGGGAAAAGGTGCTTCCCAGTTCACACACAGATGGTGGGCAGGATTCATTTCCTTGCAAGTCTGGGACCGAGAGCCCCAACTTCCTCCTGCCTGGGGCTGGAGGCTTTCCCCAGCTCCTCACCTCATGGCTCTCTCCATAGGCAGTTCACAGCACAGCTATGGCTTTTTCAAGGCCAAAGTCAACTAAGACAGACTCTTCTATAACATAACCTGATCGAGGGAATGACGTCCCCCCACCTTTGCCATATTCTATTGGCTAGCTGCAAGTCACAGGTTCTAAGGCACGTAAGGGGAGAAGACTATACAGGGGGCCACAAAAAGAGTGGAGGTTTATGGGGAATTCTCAGAATTCGGCCAACCACAGTAAGACTTAGTTGGAAAGAGGGGTAGAGCCCAATGGCGAAGGTCCTTGTAGACTGAAGTAAGGACTAAGAACTTTATTCTGGAGACATAGGAAGCCACTAGAAGGGGTGGAGAAGAATGATAAGAGCAGAGGCAGAGAGGCCATTGCCCTTTTGCAAGGTGATTACCTTGCCTCAGAGGCAGAAAATGAGGAGCTGTGGTCACAGGGATGGAGAAGAAAGACCCGATACCCGCCTGGCTGACCCTCATTTACTTGTGGTTTCAACTCACACATCACCTGATTGGTAAGGCTGTCCCTGTCCACCTAACATAAGGTAACTACCTTCCCTCCTCTCCCGACCCCTGGCCCAGGCCTATTGGCTCACAGCACTTACCACCATTTGTCATATTACGCACTTACCTATTTACCTATTTGTGGTCTTTCTCTCCCTAGAACGTAGGACTCTGTTTGGCTTACTACTGTATCTCCAGCCATTAGAACAGTGCCTGGGGTGTAGTGTGGGTTCTTAAATGTCTGCTAACTAAAAAGATGAATAAACAAACAAACGAATGTGTTCAACAGATACTCTGGTCATAGGCCTGCTAACCTCCGTACAATGAAAATGTGGTAGCAGAGGAAGGATGTGTTAGTGATGTTCTCAGTTTTCTGCCTTGACAGACTGGGTGGTGGCCCAGTGACCTGTGAATGAGTAGCTCAACACGGGAAGGGGACACTGAGTGAGTTTCACTTTGGTTTAATGGTTCCTAGCTGGTTATGGATCAGCCACTTTGGGATATCTGGTGGGAAGTTGGAAAAGTGAGATTCAGAGCCCGTGAGGTAAGGAGGAAACAAGAAAATAGATCCCACAGTCGGTGCTAATAGGGGTAGATGAAGTAATGGGCTTAAATGAGAAAAGAGAACCAAGGAGCCAGGCTGAGAGGTAGAAGATGTGGAGGTGCCACAGGAAGAGTGCCAACAAGGAAGGCAGGTCATATTCAACGCTACAGTGAGGCAGAGCAAACAAGATGAGAATGTACAGGACAGACTTTGGTGATGACCTCGTGAGAGCAATCTCAGAGGGGTAGGGTTTCCAGGTCAATGAGAGGCTGCAGAGGATCGATCACTCCTTTGAGAAGGAACATGGTAATTCTGAGAGCACATTTGAGGGCGAGGAAGGGAGGAGAAGGAGAAGAATATTCCCTTCCCTACTTTGCCCCAACCCTCCCCTCAGTGGAATGGTGAGCAGGCCCAAGAGGAGCTGATGGAGGAAGAGACTGGGGAAGAGAACACGTTGGGGCCCCTTGAACCTGCCCCTGACCTTGGGCTTCTCCTAGCTGTTGACAGAAGCTTAAAAGGGAAAACTCATTGGGAACCAAGGCAGTGGTGAGAGTTTCTGCAGGGCACATGGAGCATTCTACCATCACCTTTTCTCTGGGAGTGGAACTCAACATGGCCCTGTGGCAAGTGGCATTTCCTCAAAACAACGTCACCAGTATTTCCCACCACAAATGCTCATCTGCAATGTGGCTTTGATACTCTCTCATCGAGAAGTGGGGTCTGTGTCCCTTCACCTTGAACCTGATGGGCCTTTGTGACCTCCTCAACTAGTAAAGTCTGGCAGAAATGAGGTTGAGGGGCAGCCCCGGGTGGCTCAGCAGTTTAGCGCCACCTTCAGCCCAGGGCATGATCCTGGAAACCCGGGATCAAGTCCCACGTCGGGCTCCCTGCATGGGCCTGCTTCTCCCTCTGCCTATGTCTCTGCATGTCTCTCTCTCTCATGAATAAATAAATAAAATATTAAAAAAAAAAAAAGAAAGAAAGAAAGAAATGAGGTTGGGTGACTTCATCCTCATGATGGGACCTCACAGTTGGATGGGCCATGCAGCCTCCACAGGCCTCTCTCTCCTGAGACATGTATCTTTGAAGCCCTGAGCCATGGTGAAATACATCCAGTTATCCTAAAGCCACCACAAAAAGACAACCCCAGCCCAGCCTCAGTGAGTTCCCAGGCAACACCTGGGCTTTCAGGCCACACCTTTTACTATGACTCTTGGCTATAGTCTGCCTTGTTCTCTGGAGGTTTTCACAAGGGCCTGCCCCATCACCCCTGCTATGCATTCCCTGAGAAGGCCAACTTTATCCCCCCACATACACCCTGCCCAAGCTCCAGAGTAAGTGATAAGCAAACAGGCCATGGGAGGAGTTCACCCTGAGCAAGTCCTGGTGGTGGTGAGCCCAGGTCACCTGCCCAGCTCCCAGATCCCCACCCACTCCACTCCAGGAAACATGGAAAATCCAGAGACCATCCCAGGCCCAGCTGCACTCCAGGAAGAAACTGGGCAGGCAGCCCAGAATTGCACAAAATGGACTTTGGGCTGGTTGCCCAAGCTGGACTAACACCCCCACCTTCTTAGAAAGGGCACTGTTTCTGGAATCAAGGCCACGGCTTGTCACAAAAGCCAGATGTTGGCGGAGCAGGACTGATGGGGGTGGAGGGGCCCCTTGGGGTAGATGAGGCACATCTCTGATGCTTCCCACAGCCTGCCAATCAGGAGGGGGGAAGGAGACCCTCACACACATGAAACACAGATAATCCTCATTGTTGCAAGCAACCCAGCTGCTTCTTCTTCTTCTTTTTTTTTTTTTTTAAGATTTATTTATTTATTTATTCATGATAGACATAGAGAGAGAGAGAGAGAGAGAAAGAGAGTCAGAGACACAAGAGGAGGGAGAAGCAGGCTCCATGCCGGGACCCCGACGTGGGACTCGATCCCGGGACTCCAGTATCGTGCCCTGGGCCAAAGGCAGGCTCTAAACTGCTGAGCCCCAAGCCCAGCTGCTTCTAGGAATGGACTCTAAGGCATTGGAACTCATCCCCCTCATCCCAGCCATTGGCAGTGAGTCAGTTTGGAAGCATAACAAGATGGTGCTCCTTAGAGCAAAACTAATAAGTAAGAACCAGGAAAAAATTACTTCATATTTTGTATTTGTGTTAGGATACATGTAACCTGTACCCCTGAGGCATTTAAGATAGGATTTGACCGATCACTTAAGTTGCTTTATTCTCAGTTATCCATTTTTTTTAAGTTATCCATTTTTCAAGCAAAAATTCATTAAGCATCTACTATGTGCCAAGCACCACAAGTAAAAAACACAGTTTCATAAATAAATATGCATGTGGATATGCAAAGGATACCTTTAGAATGGTGGTTCTCATCCAGGGCCCCTGGGAACATTTCTCAATGTCCTTGGCCATTTTTGACACCTAGTGAGCCAGGGATGCTGTTGAACATCCTAGTGCACAGGATAGCCCCACACAACAAAGAATCATTTGGCCTCAAATCTCGTTACTGCTAAGATGGAGAAACCTGATCTAGAAGGAGACACAAAAAACAGGTGTACAGTGGTTACCTGGTGGGGGAGGGGGACAGGGCCACCAGGCCTCATGGATGATCACTTTGCACTGCGTGCCCTTTTGAAGCATTTTGTGGTGTGCAGGTATTACTTTTTTTTTTCTTTTTTTAAAGAATAACCATGACTTGAGCCATAATTATTTACTGGTCTTCTCCTGACTACAGAGAGAAAAAAATTTGAAGAGGAGGGAAAAACAAGCACTGCCCAATGCCTGCTGCCTGCAGCCTGTGACCCTACCCAGCCTCCTCTAAACCAGGGTTTCTCGACATTGGCACCTCTGACACTAGAGACCAGATCATTTTTCCTTATGGGAGCTGTCCTGCACGCTGTAGCATGTTCAGCAGCTTCTACCCTGGCTTCTACCCACCAGATGCTAGTAGCACCCTCCCCCAGTCGTAGCAAAAAAAAAAAAAAATATATATATATATATATATATATATATATATATTTCCAGATTTTTCCAAATGTCCCATGGGTGCAAAATCACCCCTGGTGGGGAACCACCGTGCTAGGCCCACTCTGTGCAAATCCAAACATGAAGAAGTTTCCATTCACTGACTTACTGAACTTAGAGTCCAGCTGGTCCCTCAACTGGACACATAACCACACAAACAAGCCCCAGGACGTGGAGTGAGCAGACAGTATGCAGAGCAAAGGGTTGGGGGGTGCAAGCAGCCTGTGGGAAATGTTGCTCATGGATCTCTGAGTATAGGAAGGGGCCTCAGGGCTCCTCTGAACCATCATCTGCCCATTTCACAGAGGAGGGAATAGGGCATGGGGTGATGTGGCCAAAGTCACACAGTGAATATGGCCAGGTGAAGCCGGGATGACTCTATTCCCTGTAGCATCCCAAGATGTCCCTTGGAGATTTTCCTTGTTCCTCATCTACTCCCTGGCCCCGTGGTTACCCCAGGGTCTCCTGGTGTACCCCTCTTGAAAGTGATCACCTATGATGGCACATAACTAGCATCATGTGTCTTTGGCATTCACCCTGTCTTTCTAGATAAGCAATCTCTCAGCTGTTCCCTAGCACTGCAGCGGGCTCCTGCAGGAACCAGCTTGTTTATGGACACACAGAGATGTCGTCTATGGGCTGGAGTATCACTCCAGCAGCTGGCTGCAGCAGACCCAAACGTGTAAATGTCCATCACTGTGGCTGTGGCCCCTTCTGCAGCCACAGGCAGCTAAGACCTGGGGAAACCCGGTTGACAAAACTCTCTGACTTCTCCACAGAAGAGAGCAGCAAGGAGGAGTGGCATGAGAATCAAAATCCACCTTGTTTCAACTCCTTGGGAAAGGCAGGGCAGAGTGAGCCTGGCTTGAGGCAATGAAGCCAGTTAGTCCCTTCCTTCCTTATATTGTGAAAAGCTGGGTTGCCCTTCCCATAGTTAAAAACTCAGCCCAGACTGCCTGGGCTTGTAGCCCCATCCTCCTATTTGCGTGGTCTCAGACAAATTACTTAACCTCTCTAAGCCTGAGTAACAGCATCAATAAAATAGACATAGTAACAGTGAGCTCTTCATACTATCATTATAGTCAGCTGAGATGCAACATGTGATGTTCTTAGCATGGTGACGATCACATGGTAACTCAAGTTAACATGATTTCTGCTGCTATTATTTTATTACTAATGATAAATATAGTAATAAATACCTATTATGGCTCATGAGCTGATGAGTGGAGCCTGATACAAATTTACACAAATGAATTTCAGTCTGAGGTCAAAAGGGTCAAAAAACCAATGAGAATTTTGTATTGGTCATTTGTATAATATTCTCCTTCCCCCCTCCTCACTGACATTCCATGTTGGAAAATAAAAGGATTTTTAAAAAACACATTTAAATGGTGTTTTAGCTCATCTGAACAGCTAAGACATGAGGGCCATGTTCTCGGTTTCGGCTCTTTTCCAGTTGCGGTGTTTTTCTCATTGATTAGAGAGAAATCCCCAAGGTCTGGCAAAGGAAGCTTTTAATTGCTCTGGATGGACTGATTTTTGGCATAGCTGCTCAAGCATATAATTGAATGAGAGAGAGAGAGGGAAGGAGAATGAATCACTTTGAGATTGCTTTGAGATAAATACATAGTCAGATCTCTTTCTGACCAGACCTAAAAGACACCCCAGCCCAGCTCCCAGGAGCTCTGGGGGAACACGAGTGAGCTAGCACAAAGAGGGAAGTGCATTTTCCTGATTCTTATCAAAACAACAATGGGTGGTAGCAACTGTAGCTATCCTTTGTCATTTGTCCTTGCCATTGTTGAATTTCCCCAGAAGCAGACCCTGAGACAAGTGTTGCGGCCAATCTAGTTGACTTGGAGGGAATCTTGGAAGCACCAAGAAGGGAATAAGAAAGTGATGCAGAGAAGGAAAGTCAGCCAGTAAAGGATGCGTTATGAAGCAGGTTACTGCCAGGAACCTGGACCTTAGTCCCCTAGGAACTGTGGGGGCCTGAAGGATTTATACCCCAAGCCCTATGAGTCATTGAGTGAGGGCTGCTCCCAAAGGGTATTTATTCCAGCCATCACAGCACAGAAAGCCCTGGGGTAAAGAGTTGCAAGGAATATCAGGGCCTTCTAGAAAGGGGATGTTGCAGGGGGAGGGCACCAACAGTGCCCAAATAAAAGACAGTCTCTGAATGAGATGACTCCCCAATATCCCCATTCAAAATATCCGAAGGATTTATGACCTAATTGAATATATAATCTTTTTTAAAGTAGATGGAATAAATACCTGTCTTTTTTTTTAAGATTTTATGAGTTTATTCATGAGAGAGAGAGAGAGAGATTGAGAGAGAGAGAAGCAGAGACACAGGAAGAGGGAGAAGCGGGCTCCCTGGGGGGAACCTGATGTGGGACTTGATCCCAGGACCCCAGGATCATGACCTGAGCCAAAGGCAGACACTCAACCACTGAGCCACCCAGGCATCCCTAAATATCTGTCTCTAATAATTAATTTATTATTTACTGTGCATGCCTACGATCACATATGTTATAATACGTTAATTCACAAGAGTTGCTTCCTTCACCATCATTCTCTGACTCTACTTTTTGCCAGTTCCTCCAACCTGTCTTGGTGCTCAGGGTCTTCATCATCATCAAAACTCCCTTCTGAGTCATCTGAGTGTCTGAGCACATCTTCCCTTCCCTCTTGGCTCTTGGCAATACAGCATTTTTGGAATCTGGAGGATGCTTTCAATGAAATTCTTTTTTTTTTTTTAAGACTGTATTTATTTATTCATGAGAGACACACAGAGAGAGGCAGAGACACAGGCAGAGGGAGAAGCAGGCTCCCTACAGAGAACCCATGTGGAACTGATCCTGGCACCCCAGGATATGGCCTTAGGCAAAGGCAGACGCTCAACAGCTGAGCCACCCAGGCGTCCTGAAATTCTTCATCCTAAACCTAGAGCACCTCTTTGCACACCATTAGGGCAGTTGGTTGTTCCATTCATCCTGGAGATGTTAACGCGCCATCTTCATAATGTAACCACTGACGGGATGGCTTTCCTAAGTGTCCTTAAAAGACTTGTTTACACTCCCCTTGCAAAGCTATGATGCCACACCTTTAGGAATTTAGGAACTAGTTCCAAATCTGGGTTAAACTTCTTAGCCTCCTTTTATCAGTTCCTTCAGATGACCTCAGTAAGAGGCCAGAGCGACCGCCAAGGGAGGTTGATTCAAGTTACATGTCTCACCCAAACAGCACATGGCTGTTCAACATAAAATAACTGAGAGCACCCCATGACATGAAAGACCTTGTGAGATAATTTTCTAAAGTCAAGAGCTTCTTATCCCAGGGATCATCCGAGGAATGGGGAGCTTCACAGAGAATCCAAGATAGTGGTCTTGGCGTAATGCACAAACTCATCCAATCTTTACAACCACACCACAAGGTGGGTTCTTTTACCATTCTCGTGTCACAGATGGAGAAACTGAGGCTCTATGTGGCTCAGACAGCTGTGGAATGACAGTGGTGGATATGACTCCAGCACATGTGTCAGCCCTCTCACTGCACTGCCAGCCCTGCCAGGTGAGCGTAGCTATACCCATGCACTTAACTAGTAGACTCCCTTGCCCATCAAGAAACCCTCAGCAGACACAGCAGTGTGGCAAGGTCCTCTCTCTCTTCTCCCTGGTCTTCCAGGGAGAGCTAGAGAAGCAAGAGGCAACTTCCACCACATCAGCTGAAAACTTCTGTGAGGAAATGCAAGGATGGTTTTCTATCTGCAGGGATCTGGTCTCCTTCCAAAAATGAGGCCCAAGACCATTTCAAATGGGCAAGCAAATGTCCACAAGGGTTTTAAAAATAAGACAAAACAGAAAAACCTCGATTCCCCCTTTTGTTTCTGTCTTGTTGGTCAGTCGGTCACTGAGTGACAGAGTGACACTCTGTGACAGAGCAAAGGACAGGGAAGGATTGTGACAGGGAGATGGAACTCAGCGTGATGTCATAGGAAGACTGCGGGCCTTGGAGCCCCACAGGGTTGGATTCACCACCTTCTGGCTCGCTCAGCTTTAGTTTGCCATCTGTAAAATGGGTACTAACCCCTACTTTGAAGAGCATGATGACTATTAAAATAGAAGGCAGGGACGCCTGGGTGTCTCAGCGGTTTAGCGCCTACCATCAGCCCAGGGCATGATCCTAGAGTCCTGGGATCGAATCCCACGTCGGGCTCCCTGCGTGGAAACTGCTTCTCTCTCTGCCTATGTCTCTGCCTCTCTCTCTATGTCTCTCATGAATAAATAAAACCTCTAAGACATGAAGGAATTTTCCTGGGGTCACACTGAAGTGGCAGTGGGGTGATTTGAACCCAGGTCTGGCTGGAAACAGAAGAGAGAAGGGAGGGATAGTGAGGGCCACCTACAGGCTGCATGGCACAGGCTGGGTCCCTTGAGCTGGGGGGTCGGGAGGTGTGCCTAGATGGAGTGAAGAAAGCCATTTCAGGAGTAACAGGGAGCCAGACACCTGGCTTCCTGCCCATGCCCTGGCAGGGGCATCTCTGCCAAACCCTAAGAGTCTCCCTTGGGTGGCCGACGATGTGCCTGTCTGCCAGAACTCCTCCTCCTCACTCCGCTGGGGAGCAGTCCAGTCCAGGCTGGGTACCAACAGGTTGTGTTGCGGGGGGGCACCCTGGTATCCCCAGGCCTGGGGATCGGGGATGTCCAATGAACTCACTTGCACCCCCAGGCAGAGCTTCTCACCTTCTGGAAACCGAAATGCATTGGGGCCACAGGCCTATGAACCCCCACACAGAGCTGTGGGCGTCCCAGGGGACCCGGAGTTCCCACTGGAAGGCTGCCCCTCACCTTGCTCTCACATCTCTTCACAGCTGTGATGTGCAGAGGCTTCTTAAGGGCAGGGTTTCAATTTTGCAAATGGATCCTCAGAAAATTGTTGCCTCCCAGCTCCCCGCAGCCGGCCACGTCAGCAAAACATACCCCTGGAAAGCGGTCTGCTGCCAGCAAAGCTGGGAAGTGGCCCAGAAGCCGAAGGCGACTCAGGCTGCTCTGTTTTAAATTAGCCGATGGCCGTGCCCTCCCCCTGGTGACAATAACCAGATTCGAGGGGGAGCAGGAGTGCCCTGTTTTATGAACGACTTAAGGGCAGTCCCCAAGGCACACTGTGAGACCGGGACCGTCTCACAGGCCACACAGAACCTGAAGCTCACACACAGCTCAGTGTCCTCAAGAGGAACCTAAGAGGATCATGTGAGGTGGCTTCTGGGACCCTGCCCCCTTCAGACACTCTCTACTTCCAGCTTTTCCCTCAGCCTCCTTTGTACTATCTCCACAAGGTCTGCCAGGCTGATGCCAGAGATGCCCTCGCCATCTAAACAAAGCAGTCTGTGTACTTCACGGTGATGGCACTTAGGGACGTCATGATTGGGTTTCGAGTAGACAGCTGTCATCTGGGGCAGCCTTTTCCTATCTGGGGGAGAGGGACTCTCCCATCACACAGATCTGGGTGGGAGATAGGCTCCTGCCTCCTACCCTGGCAGGCCAGGTGGGGCAAAGGCATAGGTTTTTGCCCAGATGCTTGGATAACCCTGGCAGGCCTTCAGATGTTGAGAGATGAAAACGATCAGGAGCCGATCAGGAGCCAGTGTTCATTTCATGGTGGTGGCAGCTTGTGGCGAAGGTCATGGTCGGTGGCCACGGGCAATGATGTCCAGCAGTGGTGGGGTCCAGAGATGGTCTCCAAATGGGCCCATCCTGTGCTTTCACCTGTAGTCCTGCTTTTGCTCTAGTCTATTTCCCAAGTCCACAACTTTGGGCTCTCTGTAAATTCTGTAAGCTACCCGATAACCTCCAGTATATTCTTCTTTTTCTTTTTTTCTTTTGCTTAAAGTTAGCTACCATTGACTTCTGTTGCTTGCTCCCTTCCAATGCTGACTGATGCAGTGTGCCAAACCATTCTTTTTAATTTGAGTTAAATCATGTCAAAAAATAATTTGGGGTGGGGGGCACCTAGGTGGCTCAGGTCGGTTAAGCATCTGACTCTTGATTCTGCTCAGGTCGTGATCTCAGGGTCCTGAGATCCAGCCCTGCATCAGGCTCCCTGCTCAGGGGAGAGTCTGCTTGAGGATCCTCTCTTCCTCTGCCCTTCCCTCTGCTCATGTGCCCATGCACTCTCTCTCTCTCTCTAAAATAAATACATCTTTTTTTTAGAAAGAATCATTTTGGTGAAAAAAGGAATAAATTATGACTCTCATAAAAGTATGAAAATTTTATTTAATTCATTCATGAATGAGGGATTGAGTTGAGGTGTTCTAACAGGTTCAAAGGATATTTCCAAGAACCACACACATACAGGTAATCAGAATGCTGACATGACTTTACAACAGATGCAGGAGTCTGTCCACAGGGCAATAATCAATTGAGTTCCACTGCACGCAATTAATTTCTATTTCTATGAACACATATCATTGGCATCATTATTTGTTTTCTATGACTAACAGGGTTGTAAAAATAGCTTTTCAAAGACAATGAAAGGCTGAGATAACCTGGAAGGGTGGCCAAGACAGGACATCCAGTGATCTATTTCTCCTGTCCATTTGAAAGTCTTTCACTGATTTTCCCTGACAATCATACAGGAGATGACCACATGGATGGAAAAGACAACGAAGGCAACCACTTCAGGGTAGAACAATGTGGAAAATTCTTGGAGGAGACAGAAACTGAACTGGGTCTTCAAGGCTGACCAAGAGTGAAGGGAAGGGCATTCTGGGTGGATGGGACAGTGTGAGCAGGAGTCTGGGAGCAATAAGGAGCCTGGCATGTTCCATTGGCAGAGTACACCCATCCCCCCAGAAAAGCTGCTTTATGAAGAAACTGACAGGTGACAAGTTTCAAAATATAAATCGGAACATCCTCGGGGCTTATTACTGTGGCCCTCAGAGCTTATTCATAGTCTTAGGGTAAGATAAATAAGGTGATAAAGTTAAAATAGTGTGCAAATACTCATTTGAAAGGGATATTTGGAGGTACCCTTTCCCTTAGTTTGCCCATAATACACAATTTTGGGGTGTCTTCCTAATGACTCTGTCTTTTGGGCGACTTTCCCCCCTTCTTTGCTGAGGATGAAGCAGCAGTTGAAGCAGATGACCCCACTCTTTGGAGAGGAGGAGGGGGAGTAGATTTAAACTCAGAAAGACCCAACCACAGTCAGGTGATGCTGACCCAAGAACATATACAATTGGTGCTCCAGTTGTTACCATGGCAACCCAGAGCCTGTCATACACAGAGTTTGGGGGAACAGAAGCACAGAACCTCAAAGATATAGTCAGTCTGTGGGGAAATGGGAGCAGGTTGGCAAAGAAGTGACCACAGCCCCAAGTTGTCTGGCAACCCCCAGTCATGAGCCAGCAAGGCTCCTCCTCCATTCCAGGTGCCTACAGGGGACCGTTTCTCCCTTGACTCCACCTGAAAACGGCTATCTGCTCTTAGCCCCCAGCCTGGCTTCCAGGAGTATGCCAAACCCGGAGCCATTTCTCCCCCAATATCCACTCTGTCTGTGCTGTGGGCAAAGTATGCAGGAGCATTATTGAATGAAGATCGAATGAATGAATGGACTATGAATTGTACAAAATTCTGTAATTTCACTTCTTTAGGAAGACCGAAGACATTCAACTTCACCTTTTTCTTGTTCATTAACAAAACATCAATGGTGACCTTTCACTGGGCCCTACTATGTGCCAGGCACAATGCTAAGCTCTGCGCATCTCAGAGGCAGCAGGTAATGACAGGTTCAGAGCTGAGCTGAGCCAACTGCCTGAGTTTAAAGCCTGGTTCTGCCTCTTTACCAGCTAAGTGACCTTAGGAAAGTTACTTAACCTCTCTAGTGTGGGTTTCCTCACTCACAGAATGGGAACAATAACTTATCTGCCTCAGGCTGTTGTGGAGATTCAGTGAGTGAAAACAGGCAGAGTATCGAAAATGACACCTGATACAAAGTGAATATTAAGATAATCTTCAAAATACTCTTCAAAGGTAAATACTCTTATTATGCTCATTTCAGAGAAAGAAAAATTAAGTTTAGAGAGGTGAACTCTTCTCCTGAGCTCTGACTAGCAGTAGAGCTGAGATTCAAACCATGGCTAATTCCAGAACCTGTTTACAGAGCAATTGTGTTGTGCAGCTCCAATGTTTATTGTGTGTCTACGAAGTACACAGCACAAGATCATAGAGATACAGATGTCTCCAAGACACATCCAGTCCTGGCCCTCATGGAACCTGCTGCTCCAGCCCCCAATGCTCACTGGAGGTGGAACCAGCTGGACCTTCAGGGCAGCCTTTGCTGGAAACCTGTGCACCTCTGCTCCCTTGATGTGCCACAATGTGCACCCAACCCAGCCCCCTCTGAGGACCCAGGTCTGTGGTAACATGTCAAGGAAGGAAGGGGAAATCCACTGCAGGAGGGAACCTTCTATGGGTGACCAATGTCTCCATGAGCCCACTGCTTCATTCATTGAAGATGGCAACATTCAGATCTTTTTTTTTTTTAAGATTTTATTTATTCATTCATGAGAGACACAGTGAGAGAGGCAGAGACATAGACATGGCGAGAAGCAAGCTCTCTAGGGGGATCCCGATGCGGGACTCGATCCCAGGACCCCGGGATCACGACCTGAGCCAAAAACAGATGCTCAGCCACTGAGCCACCCAGGCATCCTGGCAATGTTTAGATCTTTTAGTAAAATATGGTCCGGCCTGAAGTCAAACTGGAGGGGACCCTGAAGTCCAGGTGCACGGCCCTGCCTGTCTCCCAGCTAGTTGGTAGCAGAGGCTTAGGGCCAGCAAGATGCACGTAGCATAGCCAGCCTCCTAGTCTCTAGCCCATCCACCTCTCAATCTGCTTCTCATTAGCTTCAAAAGTGAAGCCTGGCTCCCTGCAGGGCTGGGAGGGACAACAAGGGCTTGGCCTGGCTGTTCACTATGAAGATGGACCAACCCACCAACTGTCTGGCCTCCCTGGGTTTGGTTTTCTGCGCCCAACCCAGTCCATCAGCACAGCCGACCGCTTTGAGGCCCCTCTTACTCCCAGGACTAACTGGAATTTAGAGCATTAATCTTCCCAAGGAAGGCCCTGTTTTCAGGGACAGGAATTATGGTTTCGTTTTAGGATAGCACAAGGGAGTAGGAGGCTGGAGGGGCCTCTCTAGATATTCTAGATGCCTCAAAGGCTGTCAAATTCCGCAGTTTACATTTGTTCATTGAGCATTAGGGAGCACCATCCCCGTGCCAGGCGCTGTACGGGGGACCCACAGCCTCTGGCAGATCTAGGACTTCTCAGAATCCAGAGGCAGAAAGACACGTAAAAATAAACAATCACTAAGCAACAGATCGCTGAGGGCAATACGGAGGAGTCCAGAGCTCTGCAGAAAGGGAAGAGGAAACAATTCCAAGCTAATGGAGGGGTGGGGGTGGGGGGGTCAGTTAGGGAACCTCCCTGGGGTGACGGGGAGCTTGGTCTTAGAGGAGGCCCCCCGCGTGGACCGAAGGCACCCCTTTTCCTTAGCTCTGGGATGGGTGACAGGTCCCATTTGCTCTGCAAATGAAGCTCCATGCGGATAATGGAAAAGTAGAGGCCCTGAGCGAGTGGCGCCCTCCCCAAGAGCTGAGTAAAGGGGTGTTCCCTCCCATCCCCAGCCAGCTCTTTCTGCTTTCAAACTGGGTGGGAAGTTTGCCAGGAAGGGCAAGAAGACGATGGGGAGGAGCAAGGCTAGGACGATAAGTGTGGAGCCGAGCAGGGGACCTGAACTTTGTCCCATGCAGGCACAGGGAGCCTGCGCGGACGTGCCCACACTGCCACACTGCTCCCACAGTCACAAGGCCAGATTGTGTCCGTGTCATTCCTGTAACTGCCCCGAAGCAGGACTCCTCACCACTACATATAGTTTAAAACCCTGTGATTTTAGAAGGAGCCTGCTCAGGGAGAGAGGGGGCTGTCCCCTGCCTGGCCCCTTGCTGTGCCAGTGAAGGGAGTGGCTGGGAGGACCGAAGGGGCGAAGGGGCGCTACTGTTTACAGGACACTGAGCTAGCCAGGCCCCTGCTGGGACCTTCCCAAATATCCATCCCCTTCGCCCTTAAAAGCCCCTGGGGCAGGCATCATCAACACCAAGCAGAATGGAAATATCTGAGGCAGAGTGGCCTGGAATGACAGTAGCACAGAAGCCCAGCTCTGTCTCAGCCATATGGACATCTCTGGGGTGAGGGGGGTGGATTTTACCCCCACCCCTCTGCTCAAGACTGCAGGAGGGCAACATGGGGAGAGGGCAGGCTAGAGAGGCACGGGTCCCCTGCTTTACTCTGACCCAATGAGTTGGGTAGCAGGACAGGAACCTGCTTGGTAAGGTTAGGGTCAGATGGAGCGGGAGGCACTGACCAGCTGCAGGGCAGCCGGACTGAGCAAATAAAAATAGAAGATGCCTGACTACATTCGAATTTCACATTAACCAGAAATGATGTGTAGTATAAGGTGTCCCACAGTCTAGGCCATGGCAATAGAGATGAAGAGAAAAGGCAAATATTAAGATCTGGTTTGGAGGTAGGCTCTGTGGAGACTGGCCGCGAATGGATGCAGATGATGAGGATGTGGGGAAATCAAGGATGACCCCCAGGCTCCAGACTGGAGCACCTAGTGGTTGATGGGGCCACTGGGTGAGAAAGGGAAACAGAGCAAGATCCGATTAGCAAGGTGGGGTGCAGGCCCTGTTTCTTCTGATGTTGAAAGGATATCTACCCAAGCCTTAGGTGGAGGTGCAGGGCTTAAGGAACAGCTTGCCTGGGAGCTACCTGCCGGGGATGGCATTCGAAGCCAGGGTTCTGGATGTGACAGCCTGCGGAGTGAGAATTCAGACAGCAGAGACACGGGTTAGACCCCGGCTTTGAAGATCCTCACCTTCTGTGGGTCACTCAGAAGAGGAGCACAGCTATGGAAACTGACTCAGAGCAGCCAGGGAGGCAGGAGGAAAATCCGCAAGATGGGTAAGAAGGCAACAGAGCAGAGAGTTTCTAGAAGGCAGGGGCTGACTGTGTCAGGTGCCTCAGGCAGGCCTGGAAAGAAAGGGGAGGAAACCAAAGACAGCCTGCTGTGGATCGAAGAAAGAATTCTGGACGAGCATGTAGAGACAGGAAACATGCCCGCCATCCATCCTGAAATCCTGCAGCGCAATAGGGCTGAAGGCAGGGTCTGGGCAGGTTTCCATTTGTGACCTTTGGGGGCACTGCCCTGCCGGGAGACGTAGAGATGGCTCTTGACCACCCTCTAACAAGCGGTGGGACCCCAGACAAATCAAATGGAAACCATAAACAAGGGCCTTTTAAAAACTGTATCTGGGGCACCTGGGTGTCTTAGTCGGTTAAGTGCCCGACTCTTCATCTCAGCTCAGATCTTGATCTCAGGGTCATGAGTTCAAGCCCCGCATTAGGGCTCTGTGCTGGGCATGGAGCCTACTTTAAAAATAAAAGCAGTGGAGGCGGGGGGAGCCTATTAAGTGACATAGAAAGATGTGAGGGAAAAACCCACCATGGTACCCACACACACAGTACGCCCGATACGCACAACAGTATGGATGGATTTCAAAACCATTATAGGGAGTGAGAGAAACCAGACTCAAAAGAGCATCTGTGGTATGAGTCCATTTATAAGAAGTTCTAGAAAGCAAAACTAACTGATGATAAAATAAAAATCAGAAGAGTAGCTGCCTCTGGGGGCAGGGTGGAGACGGATTGGGCAGGAGCATGAGGGAAACTTCTCGGTGATACAGTGGTCCGTATCTTTATAGGGACTGGATTCACACAAGTGTGTGCATTTGTCAAAACACAGTACATGGTACGTTTTGTTGCATGTGAATTCTACCTGAAAAAAAATGAACTACATTTATTCAACTCTACCTAATGATATATATGTTGAGGTGTTTAGGGGTGAAGTGTACTGAAGTTTGCAACTCCCCCTTAACAGAATAGAAAAATAATCTTGATTCTTGGGTAGACAGAGAAATGGCCAGATAAACGCTGAAGCAGAGTAAAACGTCATCCAGGTGGTGGGTAGAGAGGGTGTTCACTCAATTCTTTTCAAACTTCACTCAAATTTCCTGTATATTTGGAATTTTTTACAGCAAAATGTTGAGGGGAAGTAGAAAAAAGAATGTGAGAATACTCATCATCTAACCCAAAGATATATGTTGACAGAACGGTTGGTGGTTGCCCAAGGTGGGGTGTGGGGATGAGGGAAATGGAGGAAGGGGGTCAAACACTACCAACTTCTAGTTCAAAATTAAATAAGTCTCGGGGATGTCATGTACAGCATGGTGGCTGTAGTTCACTGTATTTTACTGCATATTTGAAAGTTGCTAAGAGAATACAAATTCTCATCACAAGAAACAAATTATAACTGTGTATGGTGTTGGATGTTAACTAGACTTACTGTGGTGATCATTTGCAATATATACAGATACTGAGTCATGCTGTACACCTAAAACCCATATAATGGTATATGCCAATTGCATCTCAATTTAAAAAATAAAGATACACGTTGAGTGCACACTGTGCATCAGGTGCAGCAGACAGAGAAGTGGTGCTGACACAGATGCTCAAAGCTGTGCCACAAGGTGCCACCTGGTGATGGCCAGCTGACTCCGTAGACCAGAGAAATGTCTCCTTAGACCAGAGAAATGTCATTGTCCCTTCTCAAAGGAGAGAAGCAGGGCCAGAGGCCCAGGAGTGAGATTAGGGTAAAGGAGAAAAGTACACATAGGTCTGCCAGGAACAGATTTAAAGAAATAAGCCGCTGGATCCTGTGGGGAGAGCAAAAAGCCATGTGGCCTGACCCCCGGGATAGGGGATTGGGGTGTTCAGCACATCCTAAGAAAGTTAAATGCACTCAGGCTTGAAAACAACAGCTTAAACCCCACAGTAGAAATATGCCCCTATCTAATTTGCCTACTGCTTGGGGTTTTGAAGAACCTTCGGCCCTTCTCTCTATACAACAGGAGAATAGGAAACCCAGAATCTCCCACCATCCCACCAGGTTGTGTCCTTAGAGATGTTTGTCACAGCACTGTTTTAAGGGTGAAAGTTTGCCAACAGCCAAGGTGTGCATGGTGGGAGCCACTGGTTAGTTCCTTTATACTGGTTTATAAATGCAGTGCAATTCTATACAGCTATTGGAAATGAGTGAGGTAAATCTATATATCCTTCGAATCTTAATGTGAAGAAACAAATAAGCATATATATATTATATATTTATTAAGATATATATACGTTTTTATTTATTTATTTGAGAGAGAGAGAACACGAGCGGGGTGAGGGAGGTGGGTGGGCAGAGGGAGAGGGAGAAACAGGCTCCCCGTTGAGCCTGGAGCCCCATGCAGGGCTCAATCCCAGAACCCCAAGATCATGACCTGAGCTGAAGGCAGACGCTTAACCAACTGAGGCACTCAGGTGCCCCTATATATTTATTTTATGTTTAATATATATCTTTTTAAACAGCGCAGATTTTAAAGTTGTATATATGTGTGTGTATGTATCCCATTCATATACAAATTATATGGCTAACTATGTATGGATATTAATATAAATATAAATTAATTAACTATAAATTGCATGTTACAGACCCCAAATACATATGTTAAAACCCTAACCTCTAGTGTGATGGCATTAGGAAGTGGGAACTTTGGGAGGTAGTTAGGTTAAGAGGAGGTTGTGAGGGTAGAGCCCCCAGGATGAGATTAGTGTCCTTGTCTGAAGAACAAGAGACTAGGGGCTGCTGGGTGGCTCAGTACATTAAGCGCCTGCCTTTGGCTCTGATCATGATCCCTAAGTCCTGGGGTGGAACCCTGCATGGGGCTCCCTGCTCAGCCATGAGTCGCTTCTCCCTCTCCCTCCCTGTGCTCATGCTCTCTCTCACTCGCTCTCACTCTCAAATAAATAAATTAAATATTAAAAAAGAAGAAGAAGAAGAAGAAGAAGAAGAAGAAGAAGAAGAAGAAGAAGAAGAAGAAGAAGAAGAAGAAGAAGAAGGAGAAGGAGAAGGAGAAGGAGAAGAAGAAGGAGAAAGAAGAAGAAGAAGAAGAAGAAGAAGAAGAAGAAGAAGAAGAAGAAGAAGAAGAAGAAGAAGAAGAAGAAAGAAGAAGAAGGGACTAGAGCTGTCTCTCTGCCACGTGGGGAGAACACAGAGAAAGAAATCAGGAAGAGGGCGCTCACCAGACATCAAACTGCCCGTACCCCAATTTTGGAAAATACTTCTGGATAGAAGACAGCTAGCTCCATTCGACCTAACAGAAGGAGAGTCCGAATTAGTATCAGAATTTAACTCTCAGCCTCTGGATCTGTGAGAAATAAACATTTGTTGTTTAAGCCACTCAGACTAGGGCCTGTTTGTTGCAGCAGCCCAAACTAAAAGTACATAAGTGCACATGCACAGCACCATAGCAATGTGCCTCGAAATGCTAATAATGGATTTATATTATACGTTGGCAAATTGAATTTAAATAAAATATTTTTTAAATAATAAGATTTTTAAAAATAGTTACTTTTCCACAAGTGAATTTGAATCATTTTTCTTCACTTTCTTCTTGATAGTTTTCTTACTGTTTAAAATATTCACAATCAGCAAATTTAATTTTAATGAAACCATCATTTTTAAAGATAATTTGGCGGGAGCTGTTAGAGTAAACAGATGTTTGTGACGTGAAGAGACTGTCGCTTAACCTCAAAGGTTGACAGAGACCTCCTCTAGTCCTACCCTGAGTCAGGGACTGGGGCAGGTAGTGACTTCACAGATGGTGGGTGAGCAGAGGACTCTTGCTGGGCTGTGACTCTGCTCCCCATCTGTCCCTGAGCCCTGAGACAGGAGCAGCTACATATTTTGTGGGACCCAATATAAAATGAAAGTATAATGCCTCTTGTACAAAAAAAAAGAAAAATTAAGAATTTCAAGATGGTGACCAGTAAACTAAGCCAAATTAAGCCAAGTGCGAGGCCCTTCAGAAACCAGGGCCCATGCGACTGCATGGATTGCAAGCCTGTGAGGCCAGCCCCGCCTGGTGAGAACTTCTGAGCAATTACAGAATATTTGCTGCCAGAGAAACAGCCAGAGAGGAGGCCAGGAGACATGGTCAAGGAGGAGCTGGTCAGGGCCTCAAGACTCTGTGGCCTAAGTGAGAAAGAGTTCCACACAGGACACTTCAACTCACCAGGAAGTCACCGGAGCTAGCAGGATGAATATTCACAAGGTGCATTTGGAACCCTGGCCTTTTGAGATGGGTAAGGCTCCCAAGCCGGCTGCATGGGCCCCGGGTGCCAAGTCATTGTAATGAGTAAGGGGGGCAGTCAGGAGAGCCTTCAGGTCAGGCGAGGCATGTGACAGCCACCCCCCTGTGGTGTCCCCTGGCTGGCCCCAGAGAACCTTCCCCTGGGACCGCCCACACCCTGGAAGTGAAAGGCACTCCTTCCCGCCCCATCTGTGTGGGGCCTCAACTCTGCACACCGCTGCTCCACGGAAAACCTGTCTCAGAGCCTCCCATCCTCCTTCCCCACCCCCGCTCCCCAGCTCCTGGGTCCCACAAAGAGAGCCTGTATTGGGGCCAGCGGCGCTGAGTGCGCAGACAGCCCACACCTCCCCTGTGCCACTCAGCACAAAGGCCGGTCTGTGCGTCCAGCCTGGAGGTCCCACCGCCTCCCTTCCTCTGCCAGGCACTGGGACACCGCCACGGGAGTCTCCCGGGAGGCTCAGCTCAGGGTCTGCAGCAGGCCCGGTGGCCCAGGAGCAGACCACGCCCAGGTGAAGCACACCGGATGGCCTGGTGGGGCTGGTGTGCCCAGAAAGCGGCAGCGGGCTCCAGGCTGGCTGGCAGAGTGTGAGCCGCCTCCAGCCTCTCTGAGACCCCTTGCTCTCTCCGGGTTCGGCCCTGCTGGCCGCGGAAGGCCTCTGTCGAGCTGTCCGCTAATCGGGATCCCCACCGGCAGCCTTCCCACATCCCCCCAACCCACCCTAAATAAGAGAGCCGTGAGGGATACAGAGACCTGCACAGGCCCCCACTGTCTGCGGACAAAAGCCAGCACGTCCCCTGGACACCGCAAGTCCTCATCTCCAGACGCACTGCCTCCTGCTGCCCCCGCCCAGGCCCCTGCAGCCCCAGCCCCGTTTGACTTGGAGCTCCTAAGCCACCTGTGCTTAGGGGGACCTGGGGGCCTCAACAGCTCTTAAAGGCCTTCCCAACCATGTCAACCATTCAAACCCAATGCCCCCCAGTATTCTCAATTCCCTCCGCCATGAGGAACATCCTCTCAATAAACCTTTACTGAGCACCTACTGTGAACAAAGCACAGTCTCTTCTACAAGGTCCAAGAGCGCTTTGCATCTCTGCCTTAGCGCCTCTAGGACCTGGGTGGGTGCCTCGTCCTATTCCCTTCTGTGCACCCACCAAGTGCTTGAAGGTGGGTTCTCAGCTGAAGACACCATTTGTCCTCCATGGAGCCTTTGGCAGCTCTTGGGCACCCCCCACCCCTCAGCCCTCCTGTGTGCTCCCCTGCGCTTAAGCAGACAGTTTCCAAGGAAGAGTGTTGCTGTCACCTCCGGCGCCTGCATGGCTGTCCTTCTCCAACTAAAAGCCTCTCTCAGCTGTTCAGCCTGTGCTCAGAACAGCCCAGAGGCCGGGGATTCAATGCTGTCAGGAGCCCGCCACCTCCCACAAGAGTGAGGAGTTGGTGGATAAATCCTGCAGCTGCCCCCTCCCAGTGAGACCATCCTAAGGTACGTCCTACCTGCTTCCTCAGGTGATCCCAGCAGAATGGACTCCCAGGTGCCCACGCTGGTAACCGCCCACGAATGCACCTGCCATCAGCCTCCCCCTTCCTGTCTCCTTTCCCCACTCATTTCCCCATGCTTCTGGAATCTTCTAGCAAACACACTGCCTGCACTCAGGTCACTGCTAGGGGTCTGCTTTGGCATAGAATAGCATTCCAGGCCTTCCCCAGGCCCCCAAGCTCCCCCTACCCCCCGCCTGGTTCACATGGACTACAAACATTTGTCACCTGCTTGTTATGTATGAGGCAGTAGTGATTTGGGGCAAAGAAAACATTCTGTGTGCCCCCTGTCCCCTTTCCCCTAGCTCTCATTGTGAGGGGAAGGGGGAGGACAAAGAAAACAGAATCTAGGAGAGGAAGATGGGGGAGAAAGGGCAAGGGGAAGGGGAGAGAAGGGCCACATGGCAGGGCGCCACTTCCTGGGGGACAGGTAGGAGGATTTCTCCCTGGGGTGAGCCGCTGGGTCCTGGCGTTCAGGCACCCTGGCTGCCTCTCCAGAAAACCCCTCTGTCCTTGCTTGTACTCTGCCTCCCAGATCACTCCCCGCCCTGCTGGCACCCTGGAAAGCTGAGGCTGGGGGATCGTGTGGCCTGGGCATCCTGTTGTCTTGCTGTTGGATCCAGCCTGCAGGACACTCAGGCAGGAGATTGGCGGGCAAGGAGGCGGGGATCCTGCAGAATCATCCCGACCCCCCACTCCTCCGTCAGTCCCCACAGCCTGGCAGGGGCTTTCCAGCCCCTGACCCTTCAAGTGCAGCAGGTAACATCTCCCACAGCTGCTGGGGCACTCGGTGCCTGATGCTGGTTCCCTTCACTCAGCCCACCGGGCTGTCAGCCGCCCCCTCCTTCCTCGTCCCTGCTGAGCTGCTGTGCCTGTCCTGTTGCCCTGAATTACAGATCTGGGCGACTTCTGTCTCCAGAAAAGTGGCAAATGTTCAGCATCCAACTCAGGTGACCTTGGTTCGAATCACCACTTACTTCCAAGGTCTTGGCTTCTCTCCGCCTGTATTTCCACATCTGGAAAATGGGTATGATCAGAGCAGGGCTAATCGCCTCAGCATTCTCAGTGTGGCAGATAGCAGCCCGTGAGCGAAGAAGGAGGAATTACGGGAAGGCACTGAGCACCCGGACAAAAATAAGGAACTAGCTCGGTGCTCACCCCTGGTTCTTTTTATCTCTCTGCGTCCACATGTCTCTCCTGCTTCCCTTTCTGCTATGCCTCGCATGGGGTCAAATACATCTCAGCTCATGAGTTCCTATATTCTAAATAAATACAGACTTTCTGCGCAAAAATGGGCTCACTTGTATACCGCACTGCAACCTGCTTTCATTGGCTACCGGCGCGAAGCGGAGCCCCGCATCGGGCAGCCCCTAGGGTTCCTCCGACCCTGGGCCTTACTTCGGGACCTGTCCCTAGCCTAGCACCTTAGCATGTTTGTGTGGCAACTATCACTGGCGTCCCTTCCCCAGGGCCATCTCCCAGGATCCCTTTTAAAGCGGGGGACCCACTCACCCTCCGTCTCCATTCCCCCTTCCCACCCCCAGCCCTGATCTGGCTTTCGTTGGAAGGCCACCCCAGCCAGCGCGGGGGCAGACAGGGCATCCTCTCTTTCCGCCCTGCTTGGACTCACTCCAAGCTTTCCGAAGATGTCCCCCTCAGGGACGAGCCCACCGTGTTCCCCGGCAGCTGTGACTGAAAACGCAGTTGATTCCCGCCCTGAAGATAGGCACAAAGCCACTCTTCTCCCCTTCTCCCAGGGCCAGCTCTGCTTTTTAAGTTCAAACAACAGCAATTCTATTGAACACACGCATCCACTCCTCTCCTGAGACCTTCGAGAGAGGGAGAGGATACCACAGGACTTTCTAAAACACTGCACAAAGTATGATTTCGAATATCACGTCAGTCATGGTCCCCGGGGACCCAGATGGCTGCAGTCAACCTGGACAATTTGAGATGAGTTTGAGAAAGACACCATTTATCAAGGTGCAGGGAGGATTTAGGGAACCAATGCAGGGACTTGCAGAGCCCGGGGGCAGCAATCCAAGGGTGAGGGAGTAATCACTGGAACCTGGAGAGGACAGCAGTGGGGAGGGGGCTCTGGACGGGAGCTGGGGCCTTCGAAGACAGGTGCGCCCAACCTTGGGGTCCCAGACCCTAGCTGGGAGCTGGGGCAGGGGGGTAGTACAAATACCGAGATGTCACTTTCCTATTCCCTCCAGATACCCTCCTACTGGGTGGACCCAACTGGAAGCGAGATGTGATGGCTGCCTTTGATACAAGCTATGTGTCCAGGACACAAGTCAGAGCAGACAGGGACCAGGGAGGGCTGGGAGGGGAGCAGGAAGGGAGAGCTATGGAAGATAATTTTCCACATATGCTTTGAAAGTATGCAATCCAATTAGAAATTATGAATTTAGTGAGCAGAAACTGGGGAGTGATTATTTGTGCAGCTAAATGATTTTTTATGGCTTTACAAACACTTTCAACTAGTTGCCTTTTTTTAAAAAATTATTTATTGATTGATTCAGGACAGACACAGAGAGAGAGGCAGAGACAGGCAGAGGAAGAAGCAGGCTCCATGCAGGAAGCCTGATTCGAGACTCGATCCCAGGACCCTGGTGTCATGACCTGAGTGGAAGGCAGATAGATGCTCAACCACTGTGCTACCTGGGTGCCCCAATTAGTTGCCTTTAAATAACAAACTTCCCTCTGCATAAAATATGGTTCCACTTATGGAAAATTCCGCTTATTCAGAGCTGTTCAGGACTCCAGACTTTCAGGTAAATGCAAATATGGCACAAACTTGGGTTGGATTTCAGTTAAGGACATTTCCTGCAAATGTCCCCTCCAGCCACCTCCTTAATTGCCAAGTTGAGGAGAGCAGATAGTTCCCAAGAAGGACATGCAAGGGGAAGCAGACTCTGGAAGGCCACCGAATGCCAACCATCCATTCCACAAAGGCACAAATTAACCTGCAAAGGTCACCCCACTGTCAGTGCCTGAGCCCCGATCGAAAACAACAAGCTGTTCTCCCCAACAATTCTCACAGATATTCCAGGTGGCCTTCCACATTGAACTGTGATCTTTAAGCACCCAATCAGCAGGGGCCTTTCCCAAAGATGTTTTCTCTTGATGTTCCCATCAAGAATACCGGATCTACCATATGCACCCTCTGCCTAGGGTGACCTGGTACCCCGCAAGTATTTTCCAAGGCAAGTCTTTCTAAGGGGATATTTCTTTGCTCTGTTCTCAGAGTCCCAGACATGAGACATCACTGCAAAGTCATCCTTCACTGGTAATAACTGAGCATATGACACCAATGGGAATAGACTCCTCCTTCAGCTGAGCCTTCTGCTCCCATCCAAGGCCCGAGACACCCCTAGAGCCGGGGCTAGCAGACACATGGCTGAGCCCGCACCCCGGCTCCCAGCCCAGGACAGCATGTCAGCTAGCACTGTGCTGGACACAGGATCTCAAGAACAGAAGTCAGGAAGCAGACCAACCTCAGCGTGCCTGCCCAACTCCTTTAAACACATCATGCTCAGACCCACGCCTTCTGGTTCCGAATCTCTTCTGGCCTTCTGCTGATGGAGAATGATGGCTTTGTAAACTTGGAAAATGGATCCAACAAGTGCTGCCCTGGACCCAGCAAGGACAAACTGCAACCAAGGTCAGAAGACACTGTGTGTTTAAAAAGCTGTTTTGAACAATTGACCTTTTCCAACAAATCCCAACATTTAAATGTCTCCCTTGACATCGTCTCAGAGACAGCAGGTCAGGAGGGTGTGCAGGGCATGGTGGCTTCTTGCTGACCCGCTCAGCAATACCTCCTGTGCCCTCTTGAAATATCTATTGTTTCCTGACGTGGTGGCCATGGACTGGCTGGTCCATTATGTCATATTTCCTCAATGGAGACCATTGTCTCCTGCCGGCAGCTCCACGGCTTTGGTCTTCACAATGCACTGCCCTCACCCCAAGCCCTGCTCCATGGGCAGTGTAATGTGATCCTGGCAGGCTCAAAGGAGGCCTCCACTCCCTCCCAGCACGTGCAAGAGTCCCACTGGCAGGACCAAGGAAGGGAGATCTCTGTCCCGGAGATCTCTGGGCCCGAACTTGGCCAACTTGAGCGAGGGCAGATTTCACCACACCCTCCAGCTCTGGGCATTCCTGATTCTCTTCTGGCCGCCTCACACCCCCACCCACTGTTCCTGAGATAGCAGGCTTCCAGATGGACCCCACCTCCTGGCCATCCGGCCCTCCTGCGGTCACCTCCCACACCCCATAGGGCTGGCCTGTGTGATGGGCTGTGGAAATGCCAGCATGTGACCTGGTTTTAGCAGCCATTGAGGCTGCCAACTTGTTCTCCTGGGGGAGAGCCAGCTGCCCAGTTGTGAGGACACTCATTCCGGTGGTCCATAGGGTGGAGAATTGAAGCCTCTTGCTAATGGCAGGTAGGAAAAGCCGTCCATGGGAGTGAGCCATTTTGGAAGCCGATCCTCTGGCTTCAATCAAGCCTTTGGATGAGTGCAGAGCTACTGCATCTTGATGTCAACCTCGTGAGAGACCCGGGGCCAGGCCCACCCTGCAAAACCACTCCTGGATTCTGGACCCACAGAAACTGAGAGACATTAAATGATCATTGTTGTTTCAGGCCCCTATGTTTTGTTACAGGGGATGATTTCTTTCACAGCACTGGCTAGCTTAATATTTCTGGGTGATAAAGTCCAAAGAGGTCAGCCTCTAGAGGCTCAGAGCAGAGTGCAGATGGCAGAGAGCAGACATAGAGGGGCAAACTAATTCAGCATGCTTGGTTTCCTGATCCTTTACCATGTGCCTCTCATTTGGAAAAAAAAAGAAAGTGTTAAAAACTGAACAAAGTTGTTCAACATGCTCCAGCCAGCGGTGAGTATATACGACCATTCCCTTCTATGAGCCAGGCACTACCCTCCCCACAAAGAACTCCAAACTATGTCCTTATAAAAAACAACCCCCACCATTGACCACTAAAACCATTGACTAATAAAACCTTTTCATGTAAACTGCTGCCAGGCCAGACATCTTCCCCCAGTTCTGTGCGTGGGCAAAGGATTTCTCTTTAAAATCTAGCTTTCTTGGGATGCCTGGGTAGCTCAGTGGTTGAGCATCTACCTTCTGCTCAGGTTATGATCCCAGGGTCCTGGGATCAAGTCCCACATTGGGCTCCCTGCAAGGAGCCTGCTTCTCCCTCTGCCTGTGTCTCTGCCCCTCTCTCTCTGTGTCTCTCATGAATAAATAAATAAAATCTTTAAAAAAGAAAAAAAAACATAGCTTTCTCTTTCATGAGTTTCATCTCAACTTTATTCTAAAGTTCCAACCTCTCAAAATAACTTTCATCTTGATTCAGTCAGTTAAGCGTCCAACTCTTGATTTCAGCTCAGGTCATGATCTCAAGGTCGTGAGATCGAGCCCCACCTCAGGTTCTGTGCTCAGTGGGTCTGCTTGGGATTCTCTCTTCCTTTCTCCTCTGCCCCTCCCCTCAAAAAAAAAAAAAAAGTCAACTGAAAGAGTGACCTGGACAGAGCTAATGCCAGAGCCCCTTTGGCACTCCTCTGTGGACTCTGCCACTGCCCAGGTAACAGAGACCCCTTAATGATGTACACTTGGTACAGAGTTGTGGAGCCTGCCATAAATCTCCTGGAAACACTCTCATTATAAATGGGTTTGCTCAGCTTTTTTTAAGATGCGTTTACTCATCCCATCCACCAGCACTGTCTACAGAGGAAGTTCCCTTGGCTGGTGTATTAGCTTCCTTCCATTGCTATAACAAATGACCACAGACTGAGTGGTTTAATACAGGAGAGATCCATTCTACAACAATTCTGGAGGCCAGACATGTGAAATTTAGAGTGTCTGCAGTGCTGTGCCTCCTCTGGAGGCTCTAGGGGAGACTCTATTCCCGCCTCTTCCATCTTCTGGAGGTCACTGGCATCCGCTGGCTTGTGGCTGCATCTCCAACTTTCAAGTCCAGCACCTTCCAATCTTCTTCTGCTCTGTCTTCACATCACTTTCTCCTCTGCCTGAGTGTCAGGTCCCTTTCTGCCTTTTTCTTATAAAGATACTTGCAGTGGCATTCAGGGCCCACTCTTATAATCCAGGATAATCTACATATCTCAAGATCCTTAATCACATCATCAAATATCCTTTTTCCTTACATTTGCAGGATCCAAGGATTAGATCCTGACACCTTAGGAGATCATTATTTAGTCCACCACAGCTCGGTACAGCTCACCGCCTCCATCAAGCTTTCCCACGTGGGCATGGTATTCTTCTCTAAAGGTTACAGATAAACTATGTCATGCTCTGCTCTATCATCTTCCAAAAAGTTAACATATACATCACCTGTCTCTACTTCTTGGAATCCACTTGAGATCTGTATTTCCCCCAGGTCACATCAATGTAAAAATGAAAATGGGTTCGTAATAAGCAAAACCAGGGTTTCTCAAATTTACCATTATTGCTGGCTTTCTAGCCTCCTAGAAATGTCAGGAACCCTGGGTTGCCTGACTGGCTCAGTTGGCAGAGCATGCAACTCTTGATCTTGGGATTGTGAGTTCAAGCCCTATGTTGGGTGTAGAGATTACTTAAAATTTTTTTTAAAAAACCTTTAGAAATGTCAGGAACCCCAGGATGTATCTCTTAAGAGGAGGCAGCCTAGAAATTGAGGTCACAGTTTCTCAGCTCAGACTGCCCTGGTTTAAATCCTGGCCCCGTCACTGTGGCCAACTATATTTTCCAAAGATGGCCACAAAAATATCTCTCATCCTACACATTCTTCTGCATCAAGCAGCAGCACCCATTTCTCCACCCCCTTGAATCTAGTGAGCCTCTAAGTACTTTCTCCAGCAGAATATGATGCACTTGACATAGCCATGTCCATAGAACATGATGCACATGACACTGTGCCATTTATAGGCAATGCTTTTAACTAGCCTAGCATTTTCCTATTCACGCCTTTTAGAATGTTCATTCTTGGGATGCTGCTCTCTAAAGCCAGCCAGCATGCTGTAAGAAAGCCCTGGTCACACAGAGAGACCACTTAAAGATCTCTGGCTAACAGCGCCAGCTGATCTTCTTGCATGGGAGTGAGCCATTGTGGGTGTCCCAGCCCAATAGAGCCTTCAGATGCCTCCAGCCCCACCAACATCTGCCTGCAACCACACAGAGCCTAAGTGAAAACAAACAGGCTGAGCTCAATTGATCCACAGAATGATGAGTGATAATAGGGTGCTGTCTTAAGACATTGAGCTTTGAGGTGGTTTATTATATAGCAATCGACACTCAGATGAGCCACTTAAGAATTTTGTAACCTGAAGCAAGTGATGGGCGTTAGTTAAGAAGCAGACCTGGCAACAAAGACTTGGTGTGTGTCATTTATCTGAGTGGTGGTTCCTGGAACTACAGGTGGGAGAGTAGGGGAGTGAAAACAGAAAGGAGGCAGGAAATAGAAAGAGAACATTTACGAGCAGGTTACCACTATGATCAGTCCTTCTGGGGACCCTCTGAGAGAGTTCAAAACTCATCTCACAATTGTCTCATCAAGAAAATGGTGCAGCCACCATGGAAAACTGTATGAAGGTTCCTCAGAAACGTAAAGATAAAATTACCATAGGATCCAGCAATCATATTTCTGGGCTTATATCCAAAATAATTGAAAACAGGATCTCAAAGAGACATTTGCATACCTATGTTCACTGCAGCATTATTCACAAGAGCCAAGAGGTGGAAGCCACCCAAGTGTCCATCAGTGGATGAATGAATAAATAAGATATAGAATTTGCCTACAATGGAATATTTTTCAGCCTAAAAAAGAAGGACATTCTGTCACATTCTACAACCCAGATGCACATGGAGGACATCATGCTAAGCGAGATAAGCCCATCACAGAAGGACAGATACTGCACGATTCCACTCATATGCTCTATGTAAAGTAGTCACATTCATAGAAACAGAAAGTAGAATGGTGGTTGTTAGGGGCTGGGAGGGAGGGGGAAAAGGAGAATTGTTCAATGGACACGGGGTTTCAGTTTTACAAGACGAAAAGTTCTAGAGATCTATTGCACCAAGTGCATATAGTTCATACTACATACTGTAAACCTAAAAGCACTTAAGATGGTAAGGCTTATGTAATGAGTTTTTTGACACAATAAAAAAAATAGTCTTATCAAGGAGCAAACAAGTTGGGGTATCCACCATCAATTCCCTAGTTGAGAGTTGCTCTTGGGTTATTAACTCCTCACACCCCAAAGGACAGAGAACATCCCTGAAAAGAGATGCAGGAAGCTGTCAGCACAAATGGAGATCTTCTAGGGTGCCCTCCAGGGGGCTGAGGACATTGGGTGAGGCACTGGTGGGATCTGCAACATCACTTAGGTTGGAGTCTTGCTTTGTCTTTAAAACAGAAATGAGAAATACCCACCTGGACAGACAGTTGTGAAAGCTATTTTGGGTGATGCATGCTCCCTGCCCGCCCCTGCCCTGTGTCCCCACCTCAGTCTGAATCAGGAGCCCACTTGGTCTCCAGCTGCCACCTTCCCACAGCCACACATCATGCCTTCATCCTCACTCTTATTTTTAGAAATCAGTAAAATATTGCCCAGCTCCAAACTTCTGGAACAAGCCTCTGAGTTTTGCAGAGATTGGGGCAGTGGCTCTGGGCCCTCCAATCCACCCCATGGGTCTTCCCTGGGCTAAACTTTCCCCTTCTCGGCTTACAGACTTTGTCCTGGCTGAGTGAAGAGGACACGCAGGCAATCCTTGCTCCCCAGCCTTCGCTAGCATGACATCACCTACCCCAGCGGAGAAGACTTAGCTGTCCCTTATTTTGTTTCGTGCTCCAAGCACAGCTTTCAAAGCCCTTTCTGGAGGCTGAGAGCAAATGTGCCAAAATATTAGCAGTGATTACAGCTGGTTGTAGGGCTCACAGAGTAGGTATTTTCTTCTTTCTGCTGTTTGTGTTTTCCACAATAGACACATTCTATTTTTTATTGAAGGAAAAACACATTGGTTTTTTTGTTGTTGTTGTTGTTTTGTTTTGTTTTGTTTTGTTTTTTACATTGGTGTTTTTTAAGCAAGCAATTTAAAAGCTTGTGCAGATGTCTTCAGGAGGTTTCATAGCCTCCACTGATTCTGGGCATCAGCTTTCCAGACAATACTCTTTCCAATGTTTCCCTCTCTGCCTTGAGTCCTCCTCTTCTGCACCTTTGCTCCTGTCCTTTGAAGACCTGAGCTCATTGCAGCTGCTCATGCAAACCACACCAACCTCCCTATATGTTTTTTGATTTTCCTCCTTGCTGGGAATATTTATTAATCCAATTTGTTTTAAAATCTCCCCAACTAAGAAATTGACCTCCTTCTCCTGATATGATGTACAGAGAAGAACCTAACACCCCTGTCCTATTATTCTTGCCAAAATATGCAACGTGGGTGTACTCATGAGGAAATGTCAGACAGATCCACCTGAGGGGCTCTCTTCAGAAACACCAATGTACTGAAAGACAAGAAAGTCTGAGGACCAGTTCCAGCATGGAGAACAGAGTGGACAGTAAAGTGCAACATGTGATTAGGGATATTGTTTACACATGAAGGACATTATTGAGACCCTTAGTGAAATCCAACCCTGAATAAGGTTTATAGATAGTTGTATTGAATTGACATAGTTTCCTGAGTTGGGTAATTACACTGTGGTTACATAAGAGAATGTCCTTTATATTTTTAGGAATTATACAATTGGAGCTTTGAGAGGTAAAGGGCATCACATCTGCAAGTTATTCTCATATGATTAAGAAAAAAAATACACACCACACAGAATCTGGGTGAAGAGTAAAAAATTTCTTTGTTCTATCCTTACAGGTTTCCTATAAGCCTGAAACAATGTGAAAATAAAAACTTAAAAGATGAAAACAATTGGGCAAACCTCAGACACCAGTGGCTTTCACCCCAGGGGACTGTCCTATCTTCACAAGTGCAAGGAACTCCATGTCAAAGACATCTCTGTCCTGTCTGGAGGCTCATCCTTCTCTCACCCACCACTCCAAGTCCCCACTGAACCTTCAGAGCTTCCACTTGGGGCTAAGAATCCCTTTCTCTAATGAAGACAAAAAGGCCTTTCCCATCCAGCTCTAAAGCAGGAGTCCCCCGCTGGCGAGCCCCATCAGCTGAAACTGTGCGTCTCAACCTCTGGAGACGTTTACAACTCCAAAGCTTGGAAAACACCCTAGATCAAAACCTCTGAGGGTAAGGCCCCAGCACCAGGGCTTTTTAAAGCTCTCCAGGTAATTCGAGTCAGTAGGCAAGACTTTAAAAAATTGACCCTTCATCCCACCCGGAGAGACTTCAAAATGTCTGGGCAACATTCCAGATCAATCAAACTGGAAGCTCCAAGCACAGACCTTTTTTTTGAACTCCCCAGAAAATTATAACTTAACGATGCTGACTCCTTTTTTTTTTTTTAATGATGCCGATTCTTAAAAACAAACAAACAGGGGCACCTGGGTGGCTCAGTCAGTTAAGTGTCCAACCCTTGATCTCAGGTCTTGATCTTAGGGTTGTGAGTTCAAGCCCCCACATTGGGTTGTTCCACACTGGATGCGGAGCCTAGTTAAAAAAAAAAAAAAAAAGTAATAATACATTTAATTTAATTTTAAAAAAGAAACAATCAAAAACAAATTTTAAAAGGTAATCAACTAGAAACAGATGATTCCAAAGAGCAGATATGGGGATCCCTGGGTGGCTCAGCAGTTCAGCGTCTGCCTTTGGCCCAGGGCATGATCCTGGAGTCCCGGGATCGAGTCCCGTGTTGGGCTCCTGGCCTGGAGCCTGCTTCTCCCTCTGCCTGTGTCTCTGCCTCTCCCTCTCTCTCTGTGTGTCTATCATGAATAAATAAATTTTTAAAAAAAATCCCAAAGAGCAGATATGTTTTTGAATCAGTGATTGCGAACAGTGATTCTCAAACATCATCTGGCATCTGAATCACTGGCAAGGCTTGATAAAACACAGATCACTGGGTGCCAACCCAGAGTTTCTGATTTAGTAGGCCCAGGATGGGGCCCAAAGAGTGGGCTTTTCTACAAGTCTCCAGCTAAGGGTGTAAAGCTGCTGGTCTCAGGACCACACTTCAGAACCACTGATGAGACAAACTTGCTATTTAAAGTGTGGTGCTAGGACCAGCAACATCAGTCTCACCTGACAGAATACTAGAAATGCAGACTCTTAGTAACACCCAGAACTCCTGAGACAGAATCTGCAAATTAACAAGATTCCCAAGTGATCTGTGTCCACAGGAAAATTTGAGGAGCCCTGCTTTAAAGGAAATCCACATCATCTCACACACATTATGTGTATTAGAGCCTCAAGTACTTAGGACTCTGGATGAAATGCATGCAGGTAGGGAGAACCCCCAGGGATCCCCCAAAAAACCCTCTTGTCAAAGAGGTGACAAGTGGAAGCAGCCAATCCACTGCACCCAGAATGGGAGTTTTAGCTGGTACTGTTTGTCTGGCCCTGATCATGGTAAGGACACTGATGGGGAAGGAGAGGATAGAGCCTTGCAAGGGTCCACTATCCAGAGAACACAGGTGGGGGTGAAGACCCTGCCCCCTTGGAAGACAGCTCAGCCCCCTGGCTTGCCCCTGGATTTTGATCTCTAGATGAATGAATTTACATAGCAGCCTGACTCCTAGGTGACTCCTAGCCAATATTTTTGCTTGATATTCTTCTTTTTTTTTTTTAAGACTTTATTTATTCATGAGAGACAGAGGGAGAAGCAGGCTCCACACAGGGAACCTGATGTGGGACTTGATCCCAGGACTCCAGGATCATGTCCTGGGCCAAAGGCAGGCACTAAACCACTGAGCCATCCAGGCTTCCCTTTGCTTGATATTCTTAACCTTGGATTGTGTCCTTACTCTGATATAGCCCCAGTAGAGACACTTAGCAGGAAGACCACCAGTTCAGAGTTGGGTGGTCTGTCACCATGCCATCATTACCAGCAG
Organism: Canis lupus baileyi; assembly: GCF_048164855.1. NCBI lineage: Eukaryota > Metazoa > Chordata > Mammalia > Carnivora > Canidae > Canis > Canis lupus. The sequence goes on along the minus strand of NC_132863.1, from coordinate 7,309,902 downwards.
GGGCATCTGACTATGTGCTGGTGCTGCCCTAAGGACTGTCCTTCACTCACTTCTTGCTGTAATCTTGAGGTTGGTGTCATTATCCCCAATTTACAGATGAAGAAACTGAGTCACAAAGAGATGAACTCATATGCCCAAGAACATAACAGCTATTAAGTGGCAAGGCCAGAACTGACTCCCAAATTTCTGTGGCTCCACAGTCTTACACTAAACCACCCTGAAGTGGAATCGTCATCAGAGATATTGTTGAGAAGAGGATTTATTGGACTCATCTGCCCTGTTTCTGCATTTCCTCTCTTGTTTTTCCTTTGCCAAAATGATGGGAACAAAAATTATTCTAAAGCTGTGCTACCTGATACAGTGACCACTGGACACATGTGCCTATTTAAATTTAAATTAATTAAAATTTAAAAAGTTTAAAATTCAGTTGCTCAGTCACACTAGCCATATTTCATGGCCTCTGTGGTTACATGTGGCTAGTGGCTACTGACAGTGGACAGCTCAGATTGTAGAACAAATTGCCAAAAGTTCTATTGGACAATGTTAGTCCAAAAAAATGTCTCGCACCCTTCCCTACCCAACGTCTCTTCATTTAAAGTTACCTCTTTTTTAAAAACAAAACTTCAAATCCACAAAATATACTTTTATACTGTTCTCATATGTCCCAAGGAAACCAAAATTTTCAGCAGTAGGAGCATCAGGTGTTAGGAGGGAGGCACCTCCTGGCAGCAAGTGGGATTACAAACTAGCACAATCAAACACTGGAAACTGGCCAGAGCCGGGGGTCTGATAGCCATTAGCCAGGGAATCTACAAGTGAGGCCGGAAACCTATGCCAGGAAAGGACAAAGATGAAGTGCTGGGAGGAGAAACTGAGTCATAAAGTGCATCCACCAGACTGAAATCCCCAGTATTGTATCCCTCATGGCTAGCACCAAGGACATACATAATAAATGTCAGTTATTTAAATAATTAATTGATTTGTTGATTGATTGATTCTGGGGATTCCAGAACTGAATCACCGTGCATCTTATCCTCAACATTTTTTTTTTTTTTTTTTTTTTTTTTGCCAGTTGGACACATCTCTTATTTTGAAATCAACAGAGAAATAGAATTTACTGGGGGTGCCTGGGTGGCTCAGTCAGTTGAACATCCAACTCTTGATTTTGGCTCAGGTCATGGTCTCCGGGATGTGGGATCAAGCTTGTGTAGAATTCCATGCTGGACATGGAGTCTGCTTGGGATTCTCTCTCTCCCTCTATCTGTCCCCCCGCCCCCCCACACACACAAACACACACACTCGTGCACACATACACACTCTCTCTGTTTGGCAATTTCTTCTCTTTTTTTTTTTTTTTTTTAAGATTTTATTTATTTATTCATGAGAGACAGAGAGAGAGAGGCAGAGGGAGAAACAGGCTCCATGCAGGAAGCCCGACATGGGACTGGATCCCGGGTCTCCAGGATCACACCCTGGACTGAAGGCGGTGCTAAACCACTGAGCCACCAGAGCTGCCTAGCAATTTCTTCTCTTGAAAGAAAAAGAAAGAGGGGATCCCTAGGTGGCTTAGCCCTTTAGCTCCTGCCTTTGGCCCAGGGCGTGATCCTGGAGTCCTGGGATTGAGTCCCACATTGGGTTCCCTGCATGGAGCCTGCTTCTCGCTCTGCCTGTGTCTCTGCCTCTCTCTCTCTCTCTATCATGAATGAATAAATAAAAATTTTTTAAAAAAGAAAAGAAAGAAAGAGAAGAAAAAGAAGAAAGAAAGAAGAAAGAAAGAAAGAAAGAAAGAAAGAAAGAAAGAAAGAAAGAAAGAAAGGAAGAAAGAAAGAAGAAAGGAAGATTGATTTACAGTTTCAAACAACTTAGCTGACACACAAGTATTCAATCATTAAGAGGGATTAGGACTTCATGAAATCATCAAGAACAAGATGTCAAAATTTTCGAGTCTCTGGTAAAACATGAAAAGATGGTCCCGTTTTTTCCTTTGGCCCAAGGTGGCACTAATGAGAGACAGATTGTCTGATTGGGAGATGAATCAGGCCCTAAATCACTCATTTATCCATTCAGTTCACAAATCCTGATTGGTCCACTTGGGAGCCAAGTGTAAAGCAGCCCTTGCTTTAAAGCAGCCTCCTGTGCACACAAATGAACATAATGCATCCAGAGTTAATCACCAGTCTGGAAATCACTCTGGGCAGGGCAAATGTTTACAAAGACCTGAGCTGGGGAGGACAGCCTGTGGTCTCTGAGGAGCTGTTTGGGGATCCAACCATCTAGATACCAGGAGACTTGTGCATTTGGATGCAAATCTTGACTCTCAAGAAACTGGAGTGTAGATAGTGATACAATCCCAGGGATGTGGAGGACCCCTGTTACTGGGGAGGTTGTTCATGGGACCCAAGAAGGCTGATCAACAGATCTTGATAGCAAGCTGGCAGCCTAGGGCCCAACTGAAGAAAGATAGATATATTGCCTACAGCACACAAGGGAAATGAGCGACTTGCTCTTACACACAATAATAGGGATGAATCTCAAAAACAATGTTAAGAGAAAGAAACCAGATATGAAAGTGCACATCCCGTATAACAGTATATATGAAGTTCAAGAACAGGAAAAACTCACATATGGTGATAGAGGTCAGAATAGTGGTCACCAGTTGGTGCAGTGGGAGGTAGGGATTGACCAGAAAGGGACTCAAAGGAACTTACTAGAATGAGGGAAATGTTCTCTATACTGATCTGGGTGGTGGTTACACAGATGTATGCATAGGTAAAAATTCATCAAACTGTCCACTTGAGATTTGTGCTGGATGTAGGTTAAGCCTCAATGAAAGAGGAAAAACAATTAAAAGCTTTGGGTGACCACGCTTGATAGAAGCACAGCTGGACACCAAAAGCTTGTGTGTAATACAGTGGACATGGTCATCTGGGGATTTAATAGGACAGCCTCCAATACAATCACTTCCCAAAATCTTTGGCCACAGTTTCAATCCTTACTGCTCTCTGGCACCAAAAGAACAAACAGATGCATTTCTTTCCAGGCAAGGAGGGTATGGTCCTGCACAGAGCTTGTGAGGGCCTCACTCTCCATGAGTTGTCCTCTTACTGCTCTCACAGCACCCAGGGCCAATCACATGCTGCCAGCCTGGCCTGGCATTCCAGAAAGCCAGGCCTGCCCAGAGCTCCCAGGAGGGCCCCACAGGTCTGTAGAGGGAATTTATGGTGATGTGAGCACACTGGGCACACAGAGCTAGCATACAAGAAAAGACCAGATGAAGAAAGAAGCCCTATGGGAAGATTCTGTTTTCAGGGCGCCACTTATACCACCAGAATTACACAGGTCAGCCCGTGGACCAGGAGTTACTGATCTCAGCTTCACATCAGAACCCCCGGGGACCTTTCAAAACATAGGCTTCCCCCAGGCTCGCCCACCTAGTCCAGGCCAAAAGAATCAGGACCGCCAGCACAGTGCTTCTCAAAGTAGATTCCAGAAACAGGAACTTGTTAGACCTGCACATTCTCAAGCCTACTCCAGACCTGCTAGATTCTGGAGCTGCCCCAGGAATTTCTGTTCTAATTGTTCTGACAGGCCATCCAATTTGATGCATGCTCCAGGGTGAGGCCCACTGCTGTGGTCAGAAATCTGCATTTCTAGTGGGCTTCTAGGTGATGCAGCTGTTGCAGCTCTGGGCACCATGCTTGGAGACCCACCACCGTCTCATGGGCAGAGCCAAGCTTGTGGACAGAAAGGGAGAATTAAAAGCTACCCAAATAAGTGACTCCGATGCAGACGAAGGCGAGCAAGTGCTTCCCTAGACTTTCATCCTGTAATCTGGCAGGAGGCCCACATCTGGGCAGGAAGCCCATAGAGGTAAGAATGCTACAGGAGAAGAAAAATGATTTGCTGCTCAGCGTGACCTATCTGGGGCCTCTTTTTATCCCATAAAACTGCAATGTGGGGTTCCTGGTGGTGAAGATTTACTTTCTAGGTGTCCATCCCTGAGAGTTTGTCCTGACGCTACTGGACCTAGAGAAATTTCTGGTAGGAGACTTCACAGAAAAGTAAATTTGCCCCCAAATTGGGAAAATTTCCCCTCAAGTTGGGGAAACACTTGATTTTACCCTTAAAGGTTAATCTGTTGTCCAAGATAGATGGAAATCAAAAGCAGGGGAAATTAAGGAGGAGCAAAGGCAGTGAACAAGAAGAGATTGTGTGTAGGGCTGGGTGAGAGGCAGGGAATGAGCGGGAATGGGAGGAGAGAGAAGACAGAGCACCTCAGGTGAGAAGGGCAGAAAGCTACTCTTCTTTCAGAAGAGGCCTGACTCAGTCTTTTTTTTAACTGAGCACTGAGAGAGGTTTTGTGTATAAGTGGATAGAGGAGCTGGGCAAGCCGACCTGCAAAGTAAGAAAGGAAGAATGTGAAGTCAATTGAGGGTAACCATCAGGAGTCAGGGGGTCAGAGAAGCCAGCATGCCATGGAGGGGTTCAGCCATCATCAGCATTACAACTTCCTGCTCTGAAAAGGCACACCAACTCCTGGGAGAAAATATTAACAATACATATATCTTTAAAAAGAAGAAGAAGAAAAGAAGAAGAAGAAGAAGAAGAAGAAGAAGAAGAAGAAGAAGAAGAAGAAGAAGAAGAAGAAGAAGAAGAAGGAGGAGGAGGAGGAGGAGAAGGAGAAGAGAAGGAGAAGGAGAAGGAGAAGAGAAGGAGAAGGAGAAGAGAAGGAGAAGGAGAAGGAGAAGGAGAAGGAGGGAGGAGAAGAGAAGGAGAAGGAGAAGGAGGGAGGAGAAGAAAAGACACCTGGGTGGCTCAGTGGTTGAGTGTCTGCCTTCTGCTCAGGCCGTGATCCCAGGGTCCTGCCTGGGATGGAGTCCTGTATCACGGTCCCCGCAGGGAGCCTGCTTCTCCCTCTGCCTGTGTCTCTGCCTCTCTCTCTCTCTCTCTCTCTCTCTCTCTCTGTCTCATGAATAAATAAAATCTTAAAAACAAACAAACAAACACATGTTATCTTAAGAAATAAAAGGTTTGTCCAAAAACGTGCACTGCAGCTTTATTCACAATTGCTAGTAACTGGAAACAATCCAAACATCCAACTAAGAAATGGGCAAACAAAATTTGGTGTATCCACAGAAAGGGATCATAATATAAAGGATGAAATTACTCACAGACACCAGGTGCCTGGGTGGCTCAGCCAGTTGAATGTCTGACTTGATTTTGGCTCAGGTCACAAGATCAAGCCCCAAGTCTGGCTCCAGGCTCCACAGGGAGTCTGCTTCTCTATCTCTCCCTCTGCCCCTCCCACCATGCGCTTGCTCTCTCTCTCTCTCTCTCTCTCTCTCAAATAAATAAATCTTTTTTTAAAAAAAAAGGACCAAAGAAATTACTCATAGATGCAACAACACAGATGAATCTAGAAATCACTGTGTAGGATACAAGAAGCTAGATGCAAAAGAGTGCCTACTCCATGATTCCATATAAAAATTTTAAACAAGTAAAACTGATTTAGAGAAAACAAATCTGGGCTTGCCTGGAATTGAGGAGATTAAAAAAAGAAACTAAAGAACTTTCTGAGATGGTGGACAGGCCCTTTATCTTCGTTAGATTCTAGGCATTGGTCAAAATTCATTGAACTGAATATGTAAAATGCATAAATGAATCACATTGCAAGTAAATTATACCTCTAGTGAAATAGCAAAAAAATTTAATGAGGCGTACCTCAGTTTATTGCACTATACTTTATTGTGCTTCACAGACACTGCATGTTTTTGCAAATTGAAGGTCTGTGGCAACCCTGTGCAAAACAAGTCTATCGGAACCATTTTTCCAACAGCATTTGCTCACTTAATGTCTCTGCATCACATTTTGGTAATTCACCCAATATTTCACTTTTTTAATTATTATTATATTTGTTATGGTGACCTGTGATCAGTGATTACAACTCACCGAAAGCTCAGATGATGGTTAGCATTATTTAGCAACAAAGTATTTTTCAATTAAGGTACTTACATTTTTTTAGACATAATGCTATTGTTTGCTTATTAGACTAAGGTATAGTGGAAATGTAACTTTATGCACACTGGGAAACCAAAATATTCATTGGACTCACTTTATTGCAATAATCACTTTATTGCAACGATCTGGAACAGAACCTGAGAGATGCGTCCAGTGGTATGCCTGGGGAATTGTCCTTCATTTCTGTAGAGCGGTGTTAACTATAGTCATCGTGTTGTACATCACATCCCTAGAACTTATTTATCTTGCAACTGCAAGCTTGTACCTTTTGACCACCTTCACCCATTTCCCCTACGTCCCACCCCTTGCCTCTGATAAACACAAATTTGGTCTCTTTTTCTATGAGTTTGGGGTTTTTTTAGATTCCACATAAAACTATTGGAATGATACAATTTTGTCTCTCTCTTTTTGCTTTATTTAATTTAGCATAAAGTCCTCAAGTTCCACCCATGTTGTCACAAATGGCGGGATTCCCTTCTTTTTTATAGCTGAATAGTATTCCATTATATCTATAGTTTTATCTGTCATATTTTCTTTACCCATTCATCTGTCCATGGACACTTAGGTTGTTTCCATTGTAAATAATGCTGCAATGAGGAGTAATTCTTGAGAGAGATGGGTTGACAAGTAACAATGGGGGAGAAGGGAGCAGGGAGTGCACCTTAGCCAAGCAGGTTTTGTCAGGATGCTTGAGGAAGGAGAGAATGGGATCCTAACAGAGCTTGCTATGAGAGTCCCCAGGAAAACCCACCTGGTAGCCTGAATTTCCCAACATCTGTTATGTATCAGTTCTTCATTTCTACAGAAAGATGGACCTTATTTTAACTGCCACTCTGGGGCAAAGCATGTCAAAAGTCCCCATGCCCTTCCTCTATAAGGACTTATCCTATACTTGCTCTGAGAAAGGCTGAAGAAACAAGGTGAATTGTCCCATCTTGAGTTCCAGGGTTAAGACTGGCATGCTCATCTAGGTCTCCTTTCCACTCATTTGTGTTGCTGGTGGGAATATATACTGGTATATACTGGCACAGCCTCCATGGAAGACAGGTTGGCAAAAATCTATCCAAATTACACATGCATATACCTAACACTCCTACCTCAAAATATTTATTTTGCAGAAAAACTTGAACACATGTGAAACCATGCACGTCCATGGTTATTTATTGCCTCACTCTTTGTAACACTGCTTGGCCAGCAACAACAAAAATGCTCTTCAGTAAGGTCATTAAATAAACACTAATATTTATATAATATTGAATATATTATAATTGTATTCTTATGTTTATATTTATTATGTTTATATTTATTTCTTATGTTTATATTTATTATTTAATATATTTCTTTTTTAAGTATGGAACATACCAACAATGGATACAATTCTGGTTACCAAAAAAGTAGTAAAGATGCTCTCTATGTACAGACATTGAGTATTTCCAAGATACATTTTTAAGTGAGAAAAAAAGCAAGGTGCCTAACAGTTGTACAAAACCATTTACATCTAAAAAATAAATAAAAGGTACATAAGTCATGGAGCACCTGGGTGGCTCAGTTGGTTAAGTGTCTGCCTTCAGCTCAGATCATGAGCTCAGGGTTCTGGAATCAAACACTGCATCGGGCTCCCTGCTCAGCGGGGAGCCTGCTTCTCCCTCCCCCTCTCCCTCTGCCCCTCCCCCTGGCTCCTGCTTCTGCTCCCTCTCTCTTTCTTTCTCTCAAATAAATAAATAAAATCTTTTTTTTTTTAAAGGGTGCATAAGTCAGATTCAGAAGAATATATTTCTTTATAAATCCTCCCAAAAATATCATGGTCAGAGTCCTTTAACCTCTTAGGTTTAGTGCATGGGGGTCTGCATATTAAACTGACGAGAGACATATTAACAAGAGAAAAGATAGCTTATTAACACATGCAACATATATATATATACATGCATTACTCATTACTCATGCTCATTTCTCAATATGAGTGCCTTAAAGTGGTCATTAGACTTTGAGCCTTATATATACTTATATACCTAACTTCATAGGGAAAAGGAAAGGAGAGAATAAAGGCTTCTATGAGACGAGCAAATAGGTTTCTTTAGGAATGACAAATGGGTTTTGAGAACAAACTGGAGATCAGAAAGTTTGTGATGTTTGTTTATGCAGGTGCAGGTGGTCTTTCCCTATTCTTCATGGCCATAAAACTCTCCCAGAGAAGGGACTTATGACAGGCTTACTCTTGGTCTCTCTCCTGGACATAGAAACTGCTCCCAAGAGAGGATTTACAGCAGTCCTCCTTTCTCAGAAATTTCTACTTTTAGTCAGATAAGGGAAATTCTGAAGGCTTTTTCTGCATCTGTTGAATCTCAAATGCCTTCAGCTTAAAATAATCTTTATAACAACTCTGGGATTCTGAGTGGGTCCTCACACAAAGCTACACCAGAAACTGATAACAATGGTAATGCCTTTGTAGGGCAGAGCAGGGCATGGCAGTGAATAGGAACTGGGAGGCTGGGGACAGTGGTGTGGAGAAGACTTTTTGGGTACACTTTTTTATCTTTATTTATTAAATTTTAGCAAAATATGAATGTGTTGCCCATTCAAAAAAAAATGAGTTCTAAGTATGTTTCAAATCTATTTAAGGAGTGGTTTCCCACACACACTCTCTTTAGAAAAAGATAAGATTTTTGCCTCATTAGCAAGGCCTAATGGGATCCAGCCCTGAGGGAAGTGCAAAGATTTTTATCATTGGCTGCAATTTCTACCCAGAAAGGTTGTAAAACAGAGTCAGAGCACCCTTTCCACTTTGCTGAGAGGGACCTTACAAGCTGAAAGTCCCAGGACCCTCTCACACTGTCCCACTCCAATCTCCAGGAACACAAAGGCAACTGCAGAGGATGGAGGGTGGGAGGGACCTGGCCGTAGAGCCAAGACCCAGTGGACAATGGAAACCTGCCCCCTTCAAACAGATGTCAGGATTATTACTGGGGCTTTGCATGTGGTGGAAGACAAAAGGACTGTCAGAACCCTGACAAATGCCTGCATCTTATTCTAACCTTCTGACTCATTGCCCATAAAAGAATCAAAGTGCTTTCTAGCTCAGAGAGGAAGACATTCCTGATCTGAAGATTCCAAAATAAGAATTCGAGGTCAGTTGAATGTTTTTCAGATAGAATTCTTGAGCAGACACTATGACCCAGCAATTGCACTACTGGATATTTACCCAAAGATAGATGTAATGGAATGATGGGACACCTGCACCCCAATGTTCATAGCAGCAATGTCCACAATAGCCAAACTGTGGAAGGAGCCAAGATGTCCTTTGACAGATGAATGGATAAAGAATATGTGGTGTACCCTCTCCAACAGAAAGGACAAATACCTATCATTTACATGGACGTGGATAGAACTGGAGGGTATTATGCTGAGTGAAATGAGTCAACTGGAAAAAGACAATCATCATATGATTTCATTCATATGTGGAATATAAGAACTAGTGAGGGACGCCTGGGTGGCTCAGTGGTTGAGCGTCTGCCTCCAGCTCCGGGCATGATCCTGGAGTCCCGGGATCAAGTCTCACGTTGGGTTCCCTGCATGGAGCCTGCTTCTCCCTCTCTATGTCTCTGCCTCTCTCTCTCTCTCTCTCTCTTTCTCATGAATAGATAAATAAAATCTTAAAAAAAAAAAAAGAACTAGTGAGAGGGACCATAAGGGAAGGAGAAGAAACTGAGTGAAGAAAAATTAGAGAGGAGGACAAACCATGAGAGACTTCTAACTCTGAGAAACAAACAAAGGGTTGCAGAAGGGGAGGTGGGTGGGGGGATGGAGTAACTGGGTGATGGGCATTAAGGAGGACATGTGATGTGATGACCCCTGGGCATTATACTATATGCTGGCAAATCGAATTAAAAAAAAAAAAAAGAATTGATGAGCAGATCTTAGATGCCCTAAAATTCTAAAAAACAAGCCAAACAGGGAAGGGATCAAGATTCTGTTCTAGGGGGCACATCTCAGTTGCAGAATATGCCAAGCACACTCCCACCTGAGGGCATCTAAACCAGCTGTTGCCTCCACTGAGAATGTTCATCTCAATCTTCTCATCCTGGCCTCAGCTTCTTATCCTGATCTCAATTTACACTCCCCCTCCTCGGGGAGGCCTTCTCTGATCACCCCAAATGTAAGTCCACCAAACACTCTCAAACACATACATCCCCATTTTCACTTATTCTCTTCATAGCCTTTACTATCATCAAATTCTATATCTGCTTGTTGGCTGTTTCTCCCAACTATAATGTCCTCCAATGGTATAGCCATAAGTAGCTCATTGTCCCCACATCCCTAATGTTTAGAACAGTTGCCTAGACCATAGTGGGTGCTCAATAAATATTTGTGCAGTGATAAAATCACTAAAAGTTAACTTGAGATGTCTGTGAAATATCCAAGAAGGGATGTGAAGTAAGAGAGTTGTTGAGTTGTCAGAGTGGAGAAGATCCAGGCCGGAGGCTCATATTTGGACATCATTAGAACAAATTCAATTTTTAAATCCATAGGAATTGATGAACTCTCACCCAAGGAGAGACTTAAAAAAAAAAAAAAAAAAAAAAAAAAAAAGCCAAGATCCTGAGCTCCAAGGAAGCAAAAATTGAGAGGTTGGAGAGAAATGGGAGCAAGCAAAGAGTGAGGAGAGACCAGCAAGGTAAAAGGAAAACTAGAAGCAGGTGTCCGGAGGCTGAGAATCCAGGGTTTTTCGAGACAAGGAACCAAGCCATCTGTGTGGAACGCTGCCCTCCCAGCTGCCAGCATGGATGCTCTCAGGACAATGAGGAGAGAGACCAGTTTGGGTGCAGTGATGGGAGAAGCCTGCCAGAACAGATTGAAGGATCACTGGTACATGAAGGAGTAGAAGTGCAGCTGAGTTGGATGGCAAATATGCTCCATGTATCAAGAGGGAAGCAGATATGGATCAAGGGAAGATTCTTAGTTGCTCAACTTTTTATTTTGAAAAATATCAAGTCTGTAGAACAGTTGAAAGAAGAGTACCATACACACCTCTTCACTCTTTCTCTTCATGCATCCTTTGTAAAGACTTTGCCACATTTACTTTCCACACACACCCAAATATATTCATTTAAGGGTGAATCATTGGAAATAAAACTACAAATACCTCTAAATACTTCAACATGCTTTTCCTAAGAAAAGGGCCATTCTCCTGTGTGACCTCAGTGTCATATCCCATCTGAAGAAATTTAACATCGAATCAAAAATATCATCTAATAAACCATATTCACATTTCCCCAACAGTTCAGAAATGTCCTTTTTAGCCATTTTCTTTTTCCCTGGCCTATTATCCAATCAAGTTTCATGCATTCCATTTGGTTGCCACATCTCTACATTCTCCTTTAATCTGAAACAGTTCCCAGTATTTTTTTGTCTTTCATGGCACTGACATGTTTAAAGAGTTCAGGCCAGTTGTCACGTAGCATGTCCCACATCCTGGATTTGTCTGATTGTTTCCTCATGATTGGATTCAGGTTAAATACTTTTGGCAAGAATACCTCACAGATGATGTGAACTTCTCAAGAGAGAGGGGGGTTTTTTGTTGTTGTTTTTGTTGTTTTTGTTTTTTTTTAAGATTTTATTTATTCATTAGAGACACACAGAGAGAGAGAGAGAGAGAGAGAAGCAGAGACACAGGCAGAGTGAGAAGCAAGCTCCATGCGGGGAGCCCGACATGGGACTCGATCCGGGATCTCCAGGATCACACCCTGGGCTGAAGGCGGCGCTAAACTGCTAAGCCACCCGGGCTGCCCAAGAGAGAGGTTTTTTAAAGGTGGAAAATACTCAACCTACTTAAACTCCAGTGGAAATGAGTCAGTAGATGCAGTAGATCAAAGATGGATGATGGGCAAGGAAATCAGAAAAATTAATGAAATCTTTGAATTGACAGGAGGGGGCTCAATTGGTTAAGCATCGGGCTCTTGATTTCAGCTCAGGTCATGATCTTGGAGTTGTGAGATCAAACCCCATGTTGGGTTCCATGCTGGATGTGGAGCCTGCCTAGGATACTCTCTCTCTGTCTCTCTGTCTCTGCCACGACTCCACACCCCTTCTCTTATTTTTTTAAAATATTTTATTTATTTATTTATTCATGAGAGACACACAGAGAGGCAGAGACACAGGCAGAGGGAAAAGTAGGCTCCCTGTGGGAAGCCCGATGAAGACTCAATCCCAGGATCCCAGGATCATTCTCTGAGCCAAATGTAGATGCTCAACCACTGAGCCACCCAGGTGTCCCTCATACCCCTTCTTTTAAAAAAGATGAATTGGCAGAAGGGTAGTAAGTGGAATTAGATGAAGAGATTTGTCCAGACTGGCAAATGACATGTCTCTGTGGTTATAGAAAACAGAAGAAGATGGTGTAAATGAATAAATGCAGTCAGACACAGGAAGAATGAGTGTGTTTGGACTTGATGACTTCTAGTCTCTCAGCAAAGTGAAGCAAAGCCAGCTGTGGAAGGGGAAAAGGGAGCTTTGAGGAAGGAAGATATAGTCTGATCATTGGTCATTGGTGGAAGTGGCAAAGTAGGCTTTCCCAGAGAAATATCCGAAGTTATGCAGTACTGTTGTGACATGGACAGATCCAACAGGACATCCGTATGTATGTCCAAATCAGTATGGATATAGTTGGACCAATAGCACCACATATCAAGTGGATATAAATGACATCCTTACACTACTTCATCCAACAATAGCACAATACACATTTTTCTCAAGCTCACAAGGAATATTCACCAAGATAGACCATATTCTGGGCTGTAAAATACACGTTAACAAACTGAGAATTGAAATCATAAAATGTCTGTTCTCAGACCATAGTAGAATTAAACTAGAAATCAATAATGGAAAGATAACTGGAAAATTTCCAAATATGTGGAGATTAAATAATACATTCATGAATAACAATGAGTCAAAGAGGAAACCTCAAAGCAAACTTAAAAATATTTTGACAATGAAAATACAACTTATTAAAATTTGTGGGATATAATGAAAGCAGTACTCACAGGGAAACTTATAGAATTGAATGCATATATTGAAAAAGAAGAAAGATCTTAACAATCTAAGTTTTGGGGCACCTGGGTGGCTCAGTCAGTTAAGCATCTGCCTTCAGCTTGTGTCATGATCCTGGGGTTCTGGAATCAGGCCCGTGTTGGGCTCCCTGCTCAGAGGAGAGTATGTTTCACCTTCTCCCTCTGCCCACCCCCCATGTTCTCTCTCTCTCTCAAGTAAATGAATGGAATCTTAAAGAAAAGAACAATCTAATTTTCTATCATTAGGAAACAAGAGAAAGAAGAGTTAAATTAAATCCAAAGTAAACAGAAGGAAAGAAATAAGAGAGCAGAAGTCAATGAAATTGAAAACAAGAAATCAATAGAGAAAATCAGTGCAACCGAAAGCTAGTTCTTTGAAAAGATCAATAAAGATCAGTAAGATCAATAAAATAAAATCTAGCCAGACTAAGGAAAAAAAGGAAGAAGACACAAACTTCTAATATCAGAAATGAAAGAGAAGGGCAGCCCGGGTGGCTCAGCGGTTTAGCGCCGTCTTCAGCCCAGAGCCTGATCCTGGAGACCCAGGATCAAGTCCCACGTCAGGCTTCTGGCATGGAGCCTGCTTCTCTCTCTGCCTGTGTCTCTGCCTCTCTCTCTCTCAATGTGTGTCACTCAGTGGGGGGAAAAAAACAAAAATGGGAAAAATTAAATTAACCTGGAAGAAATGAACCACTGTAGGAAACAGAAAAAAATTTCTCTATTATTATCTGATTAAGCATCAGAGAGATAAGGAAATAATGCAGGGATGCCTGGGTGGCACAGTCAGTTAAGTGTTCAACTCTTGATTTCAGCTCTGGTTGTGATCTCAGGGTTTTGAGATTAAGCCCCTTATTGGGATCCACACTCAGCATGGAGTCTGCTTATGTTTCTCTCTTCCTCTGCTCCCCCCTCACCATGCTCACATGCATGTATGTGCACATAATCTCTCTCACTCATTAAAACAAATAAGTCTTTTAAAAAGAAAGAATAAAATAATGCATCCAAGAAACAAGAACAGGATATCAGGGGAAAAGGTAGCCATTAGAAAACAAGAGAGTTTTTAGAAATTAAAAATATTAGAGCCGAAAGTTTTTTTAAAATATTTTATTTATTTATTCATGAGAGACACAAAGAGAGAGAGAGAGAGGCAGAGACACAGGCAGAGGGAGAAACAGGCGCCGTGCAAGGAGCCGGACGTGGGGACTCGATCCCAGGTCTCCAGAATCACGCCCTGGGCTGAAGGCAGCGCTAAACCGCCGAGCCACCCAGGCTGCCCTAGCTGAAAGTTTTAAATTCAATAGAAAAGACTTTTATTGCCAGGAAGATGGAGTAAACATAATTCTCCTTATTCTTCCTTCTGCATATAACTAAAACTCCTGAACATTAAATATAAAAGAAAACTGTGAAAGATAGAAGAAGGCACATGATTAGGGGACTTGGAACACAAAAAATGACATGGCAGTAAGTTTCTTGGTTTTTCTTTTTGCCTTATATATTCCATAGCTTCCTGAGAAGCCCACAACCCAGAAATGCAAACAGGTATACACCAAAAAAAACAAAAAACAAAAACAAAAACAAAAACAAAAAACAAACAACAACAACAAAAAACCTCTGCTCTTTAGCCAAAGGACTGGGGGAAAGTAGCCTTGCAAGAAATTTGGAAGATAGAACTGTAGAAATTACCCAATCTGAGGCACTTGGGCCCTCAGTTGGTGGTTGAGTGTCTGCCTTCAGCTCAGATCATGATCCCAGGATCCTGGGACTGAGCCCAACATTGGGCTTCCTGCTTGGTGGGGAGACTGCTTCTCCATCTCCTCCCCACTCATGCTAACTCTGTCACTACCTCTCTCTCTTAAATAAGTAAATAAAATCTTATTTTAAAAATGCTATAAATAGGGACATCTGGGTGGCTCAGCAGTTGAGTGTCTGCCTCTGGCTCAGGGCATGATCCCGGGATCCAGGATTGAGTCCTACATCGGGCTCCTTGCAGAAGGCCTGCTTCTCCCTCTGTCTGTGTCTCTGCCTCTGTGTGTGTGTGTGTGTCTCTCATGAATAAATAAATAAATAAAATATTTTTTTTAAAAAGTAAATAAGTCAAGATGTAATTCAAAAAATGTTCAAGCATTTTGAACATTTCAAGGGGAAAGAAAACAGGAACAAAAGACAGAGATAGCAACAGAAAATAAAAATAAGATGGCAAAGTCAAACCCTAGCATATCAATAATTATATTAAATGTAAATCATCTAAATATACCAATTAAAAGACAGAAATTGGTAGAGTGGATCAAGAAATATGACCCAACTATATGCTATCTACAAAAAAACTCATTTCAAATATGAAATACACAGAATATAAAAGAATGCATACCATCTTTAAAGAAATGGTAGTTCACCCCTATCATGGAATACTACTAAGCAATAAATAGGAATGAACTATTGGTACAATTAATAACCAGGGTGTAATTCCCCATTGTGTGATTCTATTTATAATTCCATTGTTGAAATGACAAAATTATAGAAATGTGTTAAACAAAAAATGGTTGCAAGAAGCAAGTGGGCTTCAATAGTGCTACCAGAGAGATCCTTATGGTGACAGATGTGTTTTGTGTCTTAACTGTAAAAATGTCAATGTCCTGCCTGTGATGTTGTACTATAGTCTTGCAAGACAGTGATGTGGGAAAATACATTATGGTTCAAAGCTGACGGCCAAGAATGAGTTCTTGAGACGTGCAAAAAGATGATTTTTGGTGCAGAAAGGTGATTTTATTAAAGCACAGGGATTGGTCCCATGGGCAGAAAGAGCTGCCCTCGAAAAGAAGAGTGACTCCTTTATACTTTCAAGTTGGGAGGGGGTTAGGGAAAGAGTAAGTCTCTAAGGAATTTTGGAAGCAAGGTTTCCAGGACCTTGAGGGGACTGGCTCTTGTTGGGAAAGGGTCATTTATTACTGTCTACTAAAACCTAAGTCATGAGACCCTTTGGATGTATGTCGGTGGGTCATATTCCTGGGGGATGATTGCCAACACGTATCTTGGGGGGTTTGAAGATAAAGGAAATTTCTCAAAGTAGACTTACAGGGGGCAGCCCCGGTGGCACAGCAGTTTAGCGCTGCCTGCAGCCCAGGTTGTGATCCTGGAGACTCAGGATCAAGTCCCACGTCGGGCTTCCTGCATG
This sequence comes from Canis lupus baileyi, assembly GCF_048164855.1. Classification (NCBI taxonomy): domain Eukaryota; kingdom Metazoa; phylum Chordata; class Mammalia; order Carnivora; family Canidae; genus Canis; species Canis lupus. Next base: position 7,293,648 of record NC_132863.1, on the reverse strand, counting down.
GAGCCTGCTTCTCCCTCTGCCTGTGTCTCTGCCTCTCTCTCTCTCTCTCTCTCTCTCTCTCTGTGCCTCTCATGAATAAATAAATAAAATCTTAAAAAAAAAAAAAAAAGTAGACTTACAGGATCCCAGGGGTCCGGCTAGGATTACCTGTTGCCCTTAACAAAGTACTAACACTGAGCAGTTGCCTCCCTAAAGGTAGGTCAGTCTGCCTGTTTCAAGGACTCTCAATGGGCTGTAGGCAGTAAGGAAATTTAATAATTTCTCTTCTGCCTTTGTTTCCTACATCAGTTACCAGTAGAGAGAAGGATAAAGGGTACGCAAGATCTATCTGTATTATTTCTTACAACTACAGGTACATTTACTTGAAAAAACAAATCCAATAGAAACATTAGAAAATGAAGTTGAGGTACGCCCCAATGGCTCAGCAGTTGAGCGTAGGCCTTCAGCTCAGGGGGTGATCCTGGGATTCCAGGATAGGGTCCCACATCAGGCTCCCTCCAGGGAGCCTGCTTTTCCCTCTGCCTGTGTCTTGCCTCTCTCTCTCTCTCTCTCTCTCTCTCTCATGAATAAATAAATAAAATCTTAAAAAAGAAAAGAAAAGAAAATGAAGTTGATGGGCCACCTGGGTGGTTCAGCAATTGAGCATCTGCCTTTGGCTCAGGGCATGATCCTGGGGTCCTGGGATCGAGTCCCACATTGGGCTTCCTGTGGGGAGCCTACTTCTCCCTCTGCCTGTGTCTCTGCCTCTCTCTGTGTGTGTCTCTCATGAATAAATAAATAAAATTTAAAAAAAAAAAAGAAAATGAAGTTGACGAGATATTCCAAAAAATAGAAGAGCAACAAAAAATGATAACCTAGAAACCAAAAAGAAAACATAAGAAAAATACAGCATTAATGCAGATGGTCTGACATCCAGCTAAGAAGAGTTCCAGAAAAAGAACAGAGAAAACAGTGGAGGGAGATTATCCAGGAAATTATACAATGTAACTGCCAGAATGGAAGGAAGTGATTGTCCATATTGAAAGATTCACATAAAGGTAAACCATCACAAAATGTCACAACTCTAGGGTCAGAGAACCCAGAAAGGAGAAAATAAAGGAGCCTTCTGTGGTGTAAGTCATGTCACTTGGCAACCCCCACCGCTGACTGGGGATCCTGTTGTCTCCTGTCCACTAAGTCTGTCAGCGACTCCTCCATGAGCCTTCCAGCTCCATTCTCTCCATCGTCGTTGAATTTTGTCTCTCTTTACCGTCATTTGAACCAAGATTCAGGAGGGAGCTACGACTGGATGGATACCTGTGCTCAATCGACCCTCAGCTCAGAAGTCAGATGTTAGAGTTTTCCTTTATGTTTGAATCTAAAATCCAAATTCTCTTTTCTGCCTCTGACCACCTCACAGGCGGCTCATATGCAACCAACCACCCAGTCCCTCTCCCCCGCAGGCTCCAAGGGGGCTCAGATGCCATCTTTTTCATGTGAGTTTGCCCTTGATACTTACTGTTCGTTCAATCCATATCACACCCACGTAGCAGAGTGCATCGTGTGTCCCTCTCTCGGGGGCTAGGGAAGAATTCAGGACATTTGGTTTCCAGTGTAACTTTGAGGGGCGGGGAGAGGCTTTTGCTTGCCTTAGATCAACCTTGCCTGGATGCTAAATTTGTTTTCATTATGCAAGTAATATTTAAATGCATTATTTTCATAAAAATTAAAGCATTACGAAAGTTTCCCTCTCTACCCACCACTCCTGATAAGCAGCAGCATGCATTTCCAGTCCCTTTCCATATATTTTCCTACATATTTATGTACCTATAGAAAATACCGAGTGTTGTTTGTTGTTGTCTTTTTTCACTCAATAATGTGTGTCAGCCACATTTCCATGTCAGGAGTCGTGTCTTTATGTCTTACTATTGCGTGGATTTTATAGCATGGACATAAAATGTTTTATGTATTGATAAATATTTAGGTTCTTTCTGATTTTGTTTGTTTTGCAAGCAACACAGCAGAGCAGCCCTACTCAAAGACTGGGGTCCAGCACCTGGTGATAGCCCCCGAGCTATTAATTAGCAGTCCATGATGGGATACGAATAGAAACTGAAGGCAAGGGGTGCCTGGGTGACTCAATTGGTTAAGCGTCTACCTTCAGCTCAGGTCATGATCCCAAGGTCCTAGGATCAAGTCCCACATCTGGTTCCCTGCTCAGCATGCAGTCTGCTTCTCCCTCTGCCCCTCCACTGCTTGTGCTTGCACATTCTCTCTCGCAAATAAATAAAATCTTTTAAAAAAAATGTTTTAAAAAAAGAAACTCAGGGTAAGCACTGAGAAACTTTTATTTGACAGAGTGATGTTATGTTGAATCCCATAATAAAAATCGCAGGCTTGTATTTTCTAAGCCTTGAATTTTAAAATTTCATTCTCTAGCAATTCATTGTTATTATAAAATAAAAAATGTACATGTTTGCAACCATTTGGAAATAAAAAGCCTACAGATGGTTGAGAAGTGCTGCTTTGGTGAACAGCCTCATGCATACCTACTTCCTTATGCTAGCTAGTGTGCAAGGGTCTCTCTGCCATAAATTTGAAGAAGTGATTCTCTGCATTTTGGATATGAACATTTTTTATTGTACAGGCATACCGCAAAGGTATTGTTGGTTTGGTTCCAGATCTCTGCAGTAAAGTGAGTCAAATGAATTTTTGGGTTTCCCAATGTATATAAAAGTTATGTTTACAATATTCTGTAATCTATGAAGTACGCCATAGCAGTATGACTAGAGAAATAATGTACATGCCTTAATTTAAAAATATTTTATTGCTAGGGACGCCTGGGTGGCTCAGAGGTTAAAACATCTTCCTTTCCTTTCTGGGTCTCTCATTAATAAATAAATAAAATCTTTAAAAATAATAATAATAAAAATGAAAAAATTTTATTGCTAAAAAATGCTAACCATAGGAAAGTTGGTTGGAGGGGATGAGTAAAATATGGGGATTAAGGCTATGGGGATTAAGGAGTCCACTTGTGATGAGCACTGGGTGTTGTATGGTATTATTGCATCACTATATTGTACATCTATAACTAATATAACACTGTATGTTAACTACATTGGAATTTAAAATAAAATCTTTAAAAATCTCAACACTTAAAAGATTAACAAAGGCAGGGATGCCTGGGTAGCTCAGTGGTTTAGCACCTGCCTTTGGTCCAGGGCATGGTCCTGGGATCCTGGATGGAGCCCCGCATCAGGCTCCCTGCATGAAGCCTGCTTCTCCCTCTGCCTGTGTCTCTGCCTCTCTCTGTGTCTCTCATGAATAAATAAATAAAAATTAATAAAAGTAAAATTTTAAATGCTAACCATCATCTGAGTTTTCAGCAAGTCATAACCACTGACCACAGATCACTCTGACAAAGTATCATAATAATGAAAAAGTTTAAAATATTGCTAGAATCACCAAAATATAATACAGAGACACAAACTGAGCAAATGCTTTTGGAAAATGTTGCCAATAGACTTGCTTGACTCAGGATTGCCACAAACCTTCGATTTGTAAAAAATATACCATCTGCGAAGTGTCATAAAGCAAAGCACAGTAAGACGAAGTATGTCTGTAATACCTAGTGTCAACTTGCTAGCTGGACAACTTCCCCCAAACTCCAGCATGTTTTGCATGTTTTCTTAATTCACCTGTTCCTGAATACCAGTGAGGTGGGGCTTCTTTTTATATGCTTATTGTCTGTTTACGTGTCTCTTGAAGCCTCAAGCCCAGGAAGCCAGCCAGGCCCTGGGTGGTGACAATCCCTTTGTAAACTCATCTGCTTTGCTGTTCTGGGCATTTCTAGGAGGTGGGCTGGGGAAGGGGAACGTCTCCTTCAACACTCTCTCGATTCCTCCCGGGGGAAACGGAGGCTGGGGCTGCGCATGTGTACTGTTGGCAGAGCCCAGGTCCCCTGACCCACCTGTCTCTCTCCAAACTCATAAGGATGGCCTAGGTGCAAAAGTTCACCAGGAGAACAGGCTGGGAATATACAGATGGTCAGGCAGTCAGAATAAGAACCAGAAACAGATCTGTGAGGGAAGAAGAGGAAGGGGGACAGTAAGAAATGGTGACACACCCCAGTGGATGTACTGGGAAATTGTAGCTTATGGAGATGTCAGAGGAACCCTGGGACTAGAGATTAAACAGGTTCTCTGTCAGCCCAGCAGTCTAAGCAAACAGGAAGCCAGGAGTTTCTTTTGTCTATTTGCCTAATCTTTTAACACAGCTTATTGGTGGGTTGATGTAACTCAAGCCTCCTGAAATAGTACAGGAGCTTGTCCCCATCCAAGCTAAACAATGCATGTACGATTACTAAGACATTAAGCCAAAGCATCACTCATTCTGATGGGATGTGACGTTGTGCAAATGTGCACCCATTTCCTAGCCGGTCCACCTTGCAGCAAGTGAGCAGGCAGCAGAGGAAGAATTTGCCAGAAGAAGCCAAGGGAAAGGGAGATATCAGGGTTGAGGGGAAACCTAGAACCATTTAATGCACCCAAATCACAGCTTTAGGTACCAGCCCTCAGTACCATCTCTGTGAACCTCAGTTTCTCCATCTGTAAAATGGGGATGCGCCTGTAGTGGGCGTTACTGGTGCCTCACCTGTGTCCTGGAGAAGAAAGACCCTTACCATCTCCAAGCACAACTCTGCCACTCTTGCCTGCATCTTAGAAGTGTTAGAGAATTATCATGCCCAGGAAGAGTCCTCAACCAAAACCTAATGGGAGTTGGTGGGTTCCTGGGTGGCTCAGGCAGTTAGAGTCTGCCTTTGGCTCAGTCATGATCCTGGCGTCCTAGGATCAAACCCCATGTCCGGCTCCCTGCTCAGTAGGGAGTCTACTTCTCCCTCTGCCCCTCCCCCAACTCGTGCATGTGCTCTCTCTCTCTCTCTCTCTCAAATTAATTAATTAAAAAAATTAAAAGTGGATATCTATAGATTTCAGGGGCTCTCATCACACACACACACACACACACACACACACACACACACAAAATAACAAAAACTAACAGGAGTTGGTATATAAATACCCCAGCTCCTGAGGGACAGGATTACTCTTAAACACGTGTTCTATACTGTCTCCCTCCAGGTTCTACAGCTCCAGGGACGCATAGTGATAATATGCTTGATACTACAGTGACAGGTGCCCTCCATTTCCTGTCTCACTTCCCCACTCCCCACTGAGATCACATCCCAAAGCAAATACTTGCACTTGAATCCTTATAACAAAATCAGCTTCTGAGAGAACCCAAACTAAGAAACGTTCCAGCTTTCTCAGTTGTTGGTAAGAACAGGTCTTAGACAAGGGCCAAGGTTATCATCATAAAATCTTGACCCTATTCTATATGCCAGGCAAAAGGAGCTAAGGGCAGTATGAGTTGGGTATTCTGGGGCTTTTGAACTCTAGGCGTTCACTGTGGAGCAACATCCAAGCTCCAACTGGTGGGAATTTCTTCCAAAGAACCTGCTCTGCCAACACACCTCTCAACTAAGGAGTAGGTTTTGAACACAATCTGGCCCATAACTGATATCAAACAGAAGATGTAATTTGTGGCTGCAGTAGATCACGATGTATGCAGAACACCAAGAAGGATACTGAACAGGGTCACCTGGGTGGGTGGTGCAGTCAGTTAAGGGTCTGACCCTTGGTTTCAGCTCAGGTTGTGATCTCAAAGGCATGAGAGATTGAGCCCTGTGATGGGCTCTGCTGCCCGCATTCAGCATGGAGTCTGCTTCTGCCCTCCTACCTCGCTCTCTCAAAAATAAAAATAAAATAAAATAAAATAAAATACATCTTTAAAAAAAGAGAAAGAAGAAGAAGAAGGATCTCTAACAGCTGAGTGAGACCAGCAGCAAATCCTGGAACTCTGAGTGAAACCATATACTGAAAGAACACAGGAGCTCTCAGCAGCCAGGGTTGGAATCATCTGAACAATAAAATAATGATAGTATTAGAGTATAATCTACAGAATAAAATATCCATGAGTCCACGCTGATCTAAATAATTGCTGAAATAAATCGATGGAGCAGAAATGACAGCTCTTTCTTGCAATGGAAATGAAGAATAAATGTGGAAGGAAGGAGAAAAGGTGAAAGTCAGCACTGGGCAAAAAGATGACTGCTATGGACCAGATCTGCTGATAGATGCTAGAATCTTTGGAAGGTTTAAGAAGAAAAGGGATTCGAGTTGCCTCAAGACATCTCTCCTAGTTTGTTAACTAGTCAGGGAGTGGCAAGTAGATGTAATGCCATAGAAGAAAAACCCATCAGAGACCAAACTGACCGCAGATCCGGGCCATCAGTGCAGAAGACACATCAATGCCATGACCCCACAACATGACACATTGAGCTGCACACTGCCCTTGCCTGGGATGCACGACCTCCACCCAATTGTGAGAAGACCCAGACAGGCCTGTACTGAGGGACATTCAGCAAAGTAGTTATCGATACTCTCTGTGGGCATCCAGATCCTGAAAGACAAGGAATGACCCTTGCAGACAGCAGCACAACAGAGGGAAAAAAGCCAAGTAAATGCAAACATGGGTTCCTGAACACTTCCCTGGAACAAAAGGAGATTAGTGCAAAATCATGGGAGGTTCTTACAGGGGCTTTAGTTTGATTAAGGTGTTAATACCAAGGTCAATATTTTAGTTTTAATTGCTATGCTATGGTTTTGGAAGTTTGAGGGGAGGTTGTGGGCGGGACACAGGGTAACTTGGATTTTTGTCAATAAATACAGGTCAGGACCGTAAATGTATTTTCTCTTCCTTATGATTTTCTTAATAGCATTGTCTTGCCTCTAGCTTATTTTATTACAATAATACAGTATATAATACTGTATATGTATAACCTACACAATGTGTGTTAATCAACTGTGTATGTCATTGGTAAGGCTTCCAGTCAGCAGTAGGCTATGAGTAGGTAAGTTTTGGGGGAGTCAAAAGTTATATGTGGTCTTTGTGAGGGGGTTGGAGCTCCTAATCCTCCACTTTGTCCAAGGGTCAACTGTATTTTGAAATCCAGGAGTGGGGAGGAAAGAGCCAAGGCATTCTCTGAAACATGTCCCTGAGGTTCGAAGGAGACAAAAATTAGAAGATCCCTTGGGGCACCTGGGTGGCTCAGTGGTTGAGCGTCTGCCTTTGGCTCAGGTCATGATCCCAGGGTCCTGGAATCAAATCCCACATCGGGCTCCCTGTGGAAAAGCTACTTCTCCCTCCCTCTGCCTGTGTCTCTGCTTCTCTCTGTGTGTCTCTTACGAATAAACAAAATCTTAAAAATAAATTAGAAGATCTCATCTGAACAGATTTGGAAAAAATCAATGTTCAGTGACGTGTCTGAGGGCTTCACACATTTATCAGTGGCTCTGTGGCTCGAGTTCAGGTCTTCCTGGCCTCACCCAATACCAGGATCTGATTTCACAGAATATGATGCTCACGTCTTCCTCAAACCACACAGCCTTTCACCACAACGACCTCCCCATGGCTTGTTCAGACTTGGATCTGGAGTCGTGCTGTAAGCCTGGAGATTTGGGGAACATTTAGAAGGTTCTGAGTTCTGGGCCTGTAGTCCAGATGTGATGCGTATGGAGCCAGAGGACAGGTTCAGGGGGTCTCTGAGGGGAAGTGGAGTCAAGGGTGATGTGAGAAAGCTCTCTTCAGGCCTTGAGCCCCGTGCTGGAGCCAGGGGCAGAGGCAGGAGGCCAGATGATTCGAACATGTCATTTTTTTTTTTTTTTTTTTTTTTACTTATGATAGTCACAGAGAGAGAGAAATAGGCAGAGACATAGGCAGAGGGAGAAGCAGGCTCCATGCACCGGGAGCCCGATGTGGGATTCGATCCCGGGTCTCCAGGATCACGCCCTGGGCCAAAGGCAGGCGCCAAACCGCTGCGCCACCCAGGGATCCCTTCGAACATGTCAAAGACCAGGTGGCCCACACAGAAATGCCAGGCAGGAAGCAGAGAGCAAAGTTGGCCATGTCTGTTCCTGCCCTTTAAGCAAATACCAGGCTGCTGGAGGCTGGTAAAGAAATAAATATTGACAAAGGTGAGGAGCAGCAGGAGGCCTGGTGGCCAAGGCTGCAGAAAGAAGCTGGCCTAGAGAGGGTCCCCTGGAGGGAGCTCCGAGAAACGCCCAGCCACTGAGCTCCCCTTCCCTTTCTCCCCAAGGTCCTTGATGCCTTTCAGCTGATGCTCCTGGACCCCTGCAGACTCTGAATCAGGCCTCCAGGGTGGGGGGCCCATCCCCCAGGGCTCCGCAGCTTGTGTTTGGCAAAGGTGTAGCCCCAAGGGGCCACCTGTAATCTACGACGAGTGCCAGGGTTGGGAGGTCCTGGGTAAACAGTGTCTCTGCTTCAGTGGGTACTTGGTGGGTCCAGGTCCAAAGGGCCTGCTGGCAATCTCAGGGATTCAGGAGGAGCTTCTCAGGGCATGGGTGCCGGGTGGGCATGCACATTCCTGGGCTGCACCTACCCCACACCCACCCCTTGCAACACTCCAGGATGAAGCCCAGGAAGGAACCTGCAGTTCTAGCACCTTCCCTGGTGATTCTGATGCCTACAGCTGTGAGGCCTATTAGACCCATTTGATGGAACAGTAAGCCAAGGCCTACAGGGAGTGAGGGCAGTGAGGGAGGAGAGCCCCAGCACCCTGGCTTCTACTTCTCTCCACAGCCCCCAGGGAAGGGAGCAGTCAGATGTGCTTCTGTCACTTTGGCTGGGAATGCTTGCTCCTGCCTCCCACCCAGACTGTCCGGATAACCACTGCAAGCCAAGAAAGTCTCAGTCCCTTCCCCTAGGAAGGCTTCCCTGGATCCTGCCCTACCCTCTAAGCCCTGGGCTTCCCTCTCTTCTGGCACTGCAGTGTGACAAGCCAACACTTGGGTGCCCCACAGCAGCGTGGTGCCTGGTAACGTGGACACAGGTGCAGGGGCAAGGTCATCAGGGGTCTTGCTGCAGTGGCACTCAGGTCAATCTGGGGTGATGGCGCTGACGAGGCACGTCACCCAAAGGAGAGAAGGCAGCTGGTAGGCAGAGCCCAGCACACATCCGCATCCAGCCCATCTCCCCACCTCTACCTCCCCAGACCAGGGCCCATCCATCATGAGGGCTGTGCTAGTGATCAAAACTCTTCAGAATTGAGTCCAATCCCATCTCCCTGTCTCTCTTACACCTGCTTCTGCCCTTTTAGTGCCACACAGAACAACCATTCCTTTTGTTTAACGGCCCTTAAAGGGTCGGCTGACAGCTCTCCTGTCCTCCACCAACCACCCCAACGGCACTCCCATTGGCACTCCCATTGCATCGGTGTATCCCTGGTCCTGCACTTCCACCTCCTCTGCCCAAAACTCCAGACCTTTCCCCTGCCGGCTGCCTGCCCAACACTGGACACCTGCTGTTCGTCACACAGGAACCACTCCCCCGGTCCAACCCTCAGTGTACCCCAATACCTGCCATCCCAATCCTCACTGTAAGAGCCATCTAAACCAGGCCCCAAATAGAACTGACAGTCATTATGCCAGAAGCCGTTCTGATTATTTATAATGAAAAAGGTGAATATCTCCAAATTCTCTGACCCTCCTAGAGACTGGACCCACTCGTGGGCACTCTTTTCTTGGGCAAGCTCCCAGGACAGCACGTGGAAGCTCTGGGGAGCCTGCCTGACTGCTGAGAGCACAAGCCTGGCCTCACCCACTGCGGGGCAGGGGATCCCATGGAGCAGAGGTGAGCTCTCCCAGTTTGGGCCATTCCAAACCACCAGCCCCAGCCCACCTGGCAGGTGACCCCAGACAACGCAAGGGAGCCTCGCTGCCAGAACTGCCCAGCAGAGCCTGCCCACTGAAAATAACCAGTGCTATTTTAAGCACCAGGGTGGTTTGTTATGTAGCAATAGCTAACTGATCGCACAGAGAAGTTCCCTACCTCAAGACCTTTGTTCTTGCTCTTTCTTAGCCTGGAATCTACCTGTTGGTCAATGTCATGGTTCCCTGGTCCCTGCTCAGTGATGTCATCCTGGCAGGTCTATATAACATAACAGCTCCGCCCCCATTCACTCTCCCTGATAGATACCTGGCCATAGCACGGGTCACTTCACCTCTTATACTGGCTTATTAGTGTATTGTCCCTCCTGCCTCAACACTCCCAGCAGAGTATGAGCTCCATGAGAGGAAAGATACTGTTTTCTCCATGCAAGTCCTGGTGCCCAGCCCGTAGTAGGGACTCAGCTGCTTGTGGAACATGATAGAATGAGTTCATCTCACAGACTGATGATTCTGGGAATAGTCAACCACTCAGTAGATTTATTCTGGGCATCCCCTCACCTCCCACCTCGCTCTTGGCCCTCAGCTGCCCTTAATCACAGTGGTCCTTGCATTTAAATAATTCCGTTAGCATGTAAAGGGACCTCCACATTCCTCTGTTTGGTCCTCCACAATCTGCCAGTGGGGGACACTCTCACTCCTCTTTTTTAGATGAGAAACCAAAGACCAGGCTGCTTGGTGTACTCTGAGGCCCATCTTGCCTGGAGCTCCCTCAGATCACGAGACAGAGGTTCTTCCTGCTACGGCCCCCACCCAGACTCCCGGGCAGGAAACCCGGCTCTGAGCCTCTCTCCTCCTCCCAGCAGCACTGGAGCCTGCCTCCTGTGCAGACGAATGCCCAGCCCCCAGTAAGAAGCCAGCTGACACCCAGCCCCTCATTTAATGCCAAGTGAGCAAAGGAAATGGGAACAATAGGCTAACAAGTCTTGGCTGTGGGCCACTCCACTCAGAGCTTGAGAGACTAAGAGAGGAAAGGAAGGGGCTCCCCTGCAGCCTCAGGCTGCTCCCACCTTGCACCTCAACCTCCTTCACTCCCTGGTGGGGGCCTCAGGGAAAATGCTGGGAATTTGGGAGGGAAGCCGCAGAGAGCAAGTCTCTGGAACTTGCCGATGCTTTTGCCTTCGCGTGGGCTCCTTCCAGAGTGGACACTTTGCTTGGGAGGTAGCCTCAGGAAGTCTGGCAGGGGGCATGAAGGTACAACCGAGTCCTTGAGGAGGGACTGTGTAGAATCCACCTTCAATTCATCCCACTGAGGGATCCCGCCTCTCGCCAGGTGAGGCTCACTTGTGGGTGCCACAGGCAGGTGTGCCCTGGGCCAGAGAGCCAGGACCTGAGGTAGAGCCAGCCTGTGCGTGCAGGGACCCCTGAAGTGGCCTCTGTGTCCAGGGCTCCAGGGAAAACTAAGAAGCCAGAGTGTGTATCAAAGAATGGTTCCCTGGTGAGCCTTTCCACAGAAAAGGCCAACGCATGGCCTGGGCAGGGTCTCCTGTCGGGGACTCTCCGCCTTCAGGCTGGGTGGGGCATTGTCCAGGCTGGCCTGGCCAAGCAGCTTGGCCCGCAGAGGCACGGGTGCAAAAGCAGAGCAGGGCCCTGGCTGCTGCGGGAGCTGCCTCCCAGCCACAGAAAGCCATGACCCGTTGCCTCTGGTTATAGGCTGAGAACTCTTCTTTGGCAGAGATGGAATTCCTAGAATCATCCCCCAGGTAAATGGCTCCAAAGGAAAGCGCTGTGTGCACACAGCCAGCAGCCAGGAGAGGGGCAGGGACCAATCATAAGACACAGTCACTTATTAGGCACTGACTGTGTGCCGAGCACCATGCTTATAAGGCTTTACATGGACTCCCTCGAGCCCTCAGACTGGTCTGAATTATCTTCATCACAGATGGGACCGATGCCCCAAATGCTTCTAAGGTGCAGGCACTGGGGCCAACCACTTCACCAAATAGACCCCTTTATGGTGCTGGGAGTAGGTTGCCCCATGCCACCAATGCCCAAGCAGTGAGCTCAGGAGTGTGCACTGTCACCCCTGCCTGGAAGTGAGGCAGAAACCTACTCCTGCAAGGCCTGGATGATGCCAGGACCTCACCAAATCCTTTCCTGCCGGAGCCACATTTCAGTGGGGTAAAGGAGACCCAGAGGAGGGTGAGCAAGAGAAGTTCACCCCAGCACAAACCGGTCACCGGAGAGGTGACAACCCGGAGCTAGACGGTGGCCCCCAGATGTCCTAGCTGCTCCTGCCCTGGTGGTGGGCCCCCTGTACTCTTTACAGATTCTGGGCAGTTTCTAATTAAGTGTCTGAAAGACTTACAAGTGGCCCTAGGTGGACAGAAGGGGTTGCTGCCTTCTACTCTGCAACATTTGCCACCGGATTCCCGCCCCCTCCTCCCCCCAGGGGGGAAGGGCTCTAGGGCTGCAGTCCCTCCCCCTCGGGACAGGCTGGAAAGCAGCCCCTTTCAGGAGGCCAGGGAGGGGCCTTCCACCGGAAAAGGAGCCCCAGGCCTGGGAAACTGCTGAGGAGGCAGTACAATTAGAGGGAAGGGCGGCGAGCAAATTACAGAGGGGGAGCGGGCAGGGCCAGAGAGTCTCTCATTAGCCTGATGAGCTCGGAGGGCCTGGATGGAGGGAGGATGGGCCCTGGAAGAGGTGGTTCTCGGCCTCCTGTGGGATAGAGGGCCTCTCCCAAGCCCAGGACAGGGCTCGGAGGAAGGCGGGGGAAGAGGGGTGCGCCCTAGCCCCAGGCCCCTGCCTTCTGGGGAGGGGAGGACCAAGGGACTGCCAGATGCAGCATTTCTCACCCTTAGCTTCTGGGTACACAGGGAGCTCTGAGCCTCCTTGTCCTCATCTGTAAAGTGGGGCTGGCTCAGAGGCAATAACCAGGATTCATGGAAACAAGTGCTTTTGTTATTTTTAAAATTTTATTTATTTACTCATGAGAGACACACAGAGACCTAGGCAGAGAGAGAAGCAGGCTCCCCACCAGGAATGCCATGCAGCACCCAATCCCCAGAACTCCCGGGATCAGGTCCTGAGCTGAAGGCGATGCTCACCTGCTGAGCCACCCAGGTGGCTACTTTTTTAAAGTATCCTCCACCTCCACATTGGGCTTGAACTCACAACCCTGAAGATCAAGACCTGAACTGAGATCAAGAGTCGGATGCTTAACCGCTGTGCCACCCAGACCCAAGTGCCCTTAAACAAGTGTTTCTAATCCTTCCCTATCTCAGAACAACCAGGTAAATTCTGTGAACTGCCAACACTGGGGCGTACCCTGTACCATCAAAAGCAGAACCTGTGGAGGTGGGCCCAGGCACCAGCATTTAAAAGAACTTCCACAGTGACAGGTTGAGATGAGACGATGCCTGTGAAAGTGGCTACAGCTCCTGTGTTCATGTCACAAACACCACGTTCAATAACGAATTTGAGGGTGGCCTTCCTGACCCTAATCCTCTTAAGAGAGACTACCTGAGGACATGGGCACCTGTCATGGGGACCTCTGTATCCCCAGGTCCTGGGACAGTACCAGTACCTGGCGTGGAGTGTTTGTTGAATGAATACTATTAACAGGGAGTCTAGGGACAGTGAGTGAACAGCACAGCCATATATTTTTTTTTTTTAGCACAGTCATATTTGAGAGGCATCTGGAAAGATGGCACCTGCTCATCCACTTAACACTTTGTCACTCATCCCACCAGTATCTACTGAGTACCGCTTGTGTGAAGGGCACTCTTCTCAGCATCTGGGGCACATCAGAGAACAGGGAAGGTGAAGACCCCAGCCTACCCTCCTTGATCTCATAGTTGAACAGAAATAGACGGAAAATAAGCTATATATAAAGAGTCAAGGTGGAGAGGTTTGTGAAACTTTTATATAGAGTAAGGTAAATTGAATCAGGAATTATATAGGGCGGGGTCAGGGAAGGCCTTACTGAAAAGTGAGCTTTGAGCAAAGATTGGAAGCAGAAGAGGGAATGAGCCAAGGGCATAAAGCAGAACATTCCACCACGGGGAGGAAGTGAAGCAAAGGGTGGAGGCAGAAGTGTGCCTGGAGTTCCCTAGAGTGGAATGAGGGAGGGGGCCTATGGAGGGAAGGTCGGAGAGGTCAGGGGAGTTCCACTGCTATTGTTGAGAGCAAACCCCCACAATTTCAGTGGTCATGCTTCAGGACAGGGTTTAGTGGGAATGGCTTGTCTGTGTTACAAAGTTTGAGACTTCAGATGGGGAGACGTGACTGTCTTGGGGTGACAGAGGGACTGATCTGGAGCTCTCTAGAGTGCTCACTGTAGTAGCCACCAGGCACTTGCAGCAAATCAAATTAAAATACAAACAAAATTTAAGTCGCTTTCTCAGTTGCACTAGCTACATTCCAGGTGCCAGACTTAGCCAGTAAACATGCAGGAGGCCCAGGGAATTTGATTTCAGATACACAATGGATAATTGTTAATGTAACTATATTCCAAATAGTACATAGGACATACCTACACTACAGAAATATTTACTGATTAATTTAAATTCAAATGGAATAGGGTGTTGTGTTCTCTCTACAGCTTAGCTAACATACAGCTAACAGCCATCTTATTGGACAGCACAGGTATAGAACATTTCTATCACAAAGTTCTATGGGACACTGTTGATCTAGAAGCTTCTAGAGACTTGTCTGTTCCTGGGCTGGGATGACTGGAAGGCTGGGCTTAGCTAGGACACACCCAAATGAGGCCTCTCCCAAATGAGGCTTGGCTTCTCCCAGCTTAGCAAATGGATTGAGAAAGAAGAGACAGAAAGAGAAAGAGGCCCTGGAGAACAAGGATCATCCAGAAAGCAGGGCTTCCTCTGGTCTATACTGGGAGGGGACCTCCCCACATCACTTCTGTCTCCTTCAATGGTTTAAACAGGTGTCACTAAAGCCAGCTCAGATTCAAGGAGGCAATTCCAGTGACAGGGCAGCGGCAAAGTCACATACAGAGCACAAGGGACTGGAAACATCATCTTGGAAAGTTTTGGAAAACACCTCCTTTAGGACAGGGATGGCTAATCAGGCAGGACCTTGTCCTTTGAAGAACTTGGGCTTTTCTGTTGCATCAAACGGAGAGTCATGGAAGGGAGAGAAGGGTCTTAATCAGACGTGGGTTTTAAAATAAAGCATAAGGGGTGAAGGCAGGAGCGGGGGTGGGTATCTAGCACAGAGCCAGGCTGCGTACCAGCCCCTGGCAGGACCCTTTAGTAGGTGCTGCAGGGCCGACCCGCGCTCCTCCCAGCCTTCCCCATGGACCCTTGCAACACACCACAGGGCGTCTCCATTTCCAGGCAAGTCACTTCCGGTCAGGTCCTGTCCTCTGCCCCTCCTAGTGGGACGAGGGCTTCCCAGTGCAAAAGGGGTGCAAAGCACTGCAGACACAAAGCAGACCTTAGAAAAACACTGTGCAAGGTCCGTAGGGACCCAGCAGATATTTCCAGCATTTTCCTCTCTGCCGCCCAGACGGGATTTCCTGTCTTCTGGGGCATTCGCTGAGCAGGCCAAGATCAGCTTCACGGAAGGACTGGGGCTTTATCCTTCGCCTATCTGCGCACACTCCCTGGCTCCTTCTCCTCTGGCTCCCGGAGGATCCGGTTTCTGTATTCTTCCTCCTCCTGCCCCTTTGTCTGCCCCCAG
Source organism: Canis lupus baileyi (assembly GCF_048164855.1). Taxonomy (NCBI): domain Eukaryota; kingdom Metazoa; phylum Chordata; class Mammalia; order Carnivora; family Canidae; genus Canis; species Canis lupus. The sequence goes on along the minus strand of NC_132863.1, from coordinate 7,278,160 downwards.
ACACAGGCTCGGCCACCTGGCTCCCAGCATGACCAAATTATGGGCTCTGTGATACAGCCAGCAGCTCCAAGGAGCAGAGGCCCTGGGAGCCACAGCTGGAACCAGCTGGAATCTTGAAGGCTGACTCTGGCTCAAAGTTTCCACACTGAGCAAACCGCTTTGCAGAAATCTCCCTTGTGCTGGCAGGATGGCAATGGGAGTTGTGACTTCCACCAACTATGCTAAGGATGACCCTGCCGATCAGGCCGAAATCAGGAATCACTGGTACTAGCCTAACGCCCCCAGCAGCACTTTCTCTTTGCTATTCTGGAATTTTGCCTCGTGTCTTGGGTTCATCATCGGGGTGTGAAAAGTTCCTTCTGTGGGTTTGTGTGGAGGGGACACGGCAAAGAAAGGACAATCTCTCTTCCTCTGCAAACAACTCTAAAAGTGACGGGAGAGATCTGCGACGTGGCAGCTAAAAAAAATATGACCTGTCACAGTTCCCGAAACACAAGCTGCCAGCCAGCTCCAGCCTCCACTACGTAATTCTGGCAGCAAAGTTCAGTGGGAGTCCTAGGCCCCGACCTCCAGATCCCCCCCCCCCGTAGTTTAGGGGGCACCAGATGAATTAATCAAGAGCTGGAAGGCAACCGTCAGAAAGAAAAATGGCCATGGGCCTGGAGTCTCCTTTTCCTGTTTTCAGTATTACAGGTCCCACAGTTTAACAAGCTGTAAGGAAGTTTTGTAAAGCGGGAAACTAAGACCCAATTAAAATTAAAATCCTCTAAAAATGGCCACTGACTTCAGTCTAAATTAACAAAACCTGTGCGGGGCGGGGCTGCTGACAGGGGGCGGGCAGTGGGAAGACAGGATGCCAGAGGTGTTCAGGCGGCAAAACCATGATCAGCCCAGAGATACTTAGCAGCTAGGAACCTCCAAAAATCACAACTCTGGCATCCCTAAATTGTTTTCCATAAACAACACTACATGTATGGCTCAAAAACAAAACAAAACAAACAAATCCATCTAATAACTTTTTAAAAAGTCTTTTGGTAATCTCTATACCCAACTCAAACTTATGACCCCAAGTCCCACACTTCCAACTGAGCCAGCCAGGCACCCCTAATAACGGACTTTTATAATATAGAGGACGTTCTAGTTTATACATACATGTATTGCTCAGCATGTATGACCATTATAGTCTGAAATAAAGATCAGAAACAAAAAGCAAATACCTTTGGTGACAAAGCAAACTTCAGATGAGCAATCTGCTCTGCCCGCCCAGGCAAAAGGATCCGTACATTCAGGGGAGGAGATGTGAAAGGGTTCTCCCAGCCTTCATTCTGGGTAGGTCACTTGGTCCAGCTCTGAACCACCTCCCCCATGCTCCCCTACCCCCGCACATTACCCCACAGCTTTGTGCGACACCAGTCCCGGAAGGCAAATTCCCAGAACCGGAGCAGCTTCAGCAACAGACATTGTCTTGGGTCACCAGGGACCAGAGGCCCACGTCCTGAAGAGGACTGCTGGTCTGGGAACACACCATCCAGAGTACTTGAAATCTTTGGTCCCATGACATTTCTCTTCCTGCCTCAAGATGATCCTTTGAGCAGCCCTGCAGGACCACCAAGCTCTCCCCCTCAGCTGCCCTGAGGCCCCACAAGAGGGTGTGTGGCTGCCCTGGGAGCATCTGCCGCCTACAGGCGGAAGCCTGATGGTGCAAGGTGCATAACTTCCCAGTCTGCAGGAAAGAGCTTCCAAGTGAAGTTTCAGGGCTGGGTCTAGGCATTCTCTAACCTTGCAAACCCAAAAGGTGGGCAAGTTTCCAAGTGAGTTTCAGGGCTGGGTCTAGGCATTCTCTAACCTTGCAAACCCAAAAGGTGGGCAAGGCAAATGCTGACACTCAGAAAAACAGAGGTGGGTCAAGTGAACCTGTGGGGAGGCAGCTAGCCCACAGATAGCGCTTAATGACCAAAATTTACAGACTATGGTGGTCTTCCCTGGTCTATCTGTAGGGAGGATGCATCACCTCTGAACAGTGGCTGCATATGCTACAATGCAACATCCCTGCAATCACTAGCGGTCAGGCTCACTGAACACCCCCACAGATCATTCTGAAGTGACCCCAATTCACCCACTGGGCTTACATTTTGAAATGCCCAAAGCCCACTGTCCCTCCTAGGTTCCTCAGCAGCTAGTCTCCCCCTGGACTTTCTCCCTGCAGAGACCCACACACAAGTGGCCTTCCCTTTGCTCTGCACCCCTCCCCCCAAGCTCTGCAGCTGGTGGGACACACCAGCACCCAGCACACCGCCTGCCTTCAGGTTTCCAGGTGTCAGCTACTGCTGCCGGTCGGCCTGGTTCCTCAGGAATACTGAGCTCAAGACAGCACAAAGGCAGGGTTGGCTCTGTGGAAATACTCAGAACCCAATGGTTTCATGGAAAGGACTGGCAGATCCAATTGCGACTCAACTATCCTTGAAACCAAGAGACTGCAGAAGGCGCACACCTGGAAATGTACTCAATTGTACTTGAAATCATTGGTATAAAATTGAGAGGTACCTGAAGAATTGCTTCACTCAGCATGCAGGGTCAAGACTGAGGACCCCAAGTGTCCTGGCTGCTTATCTGACACCCAACCAGACCTAGTTCAAAGCGCAATAAGGCCCCAGTGAAGCATGGTGGATCTACAGCTGGAGCTCCTTAGACAAGCTGTGACCCAGGGACAGATACCCACCTCAAGCACACATAATAGCCTTTGTGCTACCATCAACAATATGGGGCTGCCAGGTAAGCAGGAAGACAAATGCACGCGGAAATCCAGGCCAGAGCTACTGCTGTATATAAATCCACTCATTTTGTGTACCAAGCTGCCTAAATATTAATAGAGAAGCCAGCTAGGTCTGGCCCGTTTAGTACATTTAGGTACCTGGCCAATTTTAGTTAACTGGCTGGGTGGGGAAGCAAGGCTTGAATGCCATTTAATAAAAAATGTTCCTGGTCGTGTTCAAGTATCAATATTCTGGTAACCCTCCTACCAGTTACAACTAATTAAAGAAAAGGGTAAAAGTGGTAGGTAAACACCTTTTAGTTTCAAAGATCTTCCCAATAGTTACTTACAAAGGCTAAGATGTGAAACTTCACAGGGAACCCCTGGCAGGCACTACCTTAAAAAGGACAGACTGAACCTCTCTGAGGACACTTACTCTAAGCCTGTCAAAAATGCAAACTTGAATCAAACTGAAAGCAAACAGACAAACCCAGATCTGGGGACCTTCTAAAAAACTGGCCATCGACAGTCTCAAAAAATGTTAAGATCAGAACAGAGGCTAGGACAATGGGCAGAGACCTCAGAGCTGTCACCACCATCAAGGTTTAGCACCAGCTGCACGCTTGGGGCACACCTGGGCTTTGTTTTCCACAAAAACACTCCATATGGTAACATGATTATTTTATTATACACTTTTTATAAAAAGTCCAAACACACACATACCCTCCCGTTGTGATCAGGAAGGGGGCTCACATCTTTAATGTAGACTGCCCATCTTCTGAAGTAGGCCATATATTTGTTTTTACACAAGATACTTCTTTCTCTCCCCTAAAATATTTACAACCCAATTACACGCACGCGCACGCACACACACACACACACACACACACACACACACACACAAAATGACCTGTAAAGGGTATATAAAGACAAATGAGATTTTCTTGCTCTTGTTATAGTACAATCACTTAAGATGTCTAACATACCATAAATGTAAGAAGGGGGAAAAAAAATCACCTTAATTAAGGAATGGAATGTTTATGTTACCTGCAACTAGCAGCAGGCATATTCGTTGTCATTGGCACCTACTCTAAATTAACTGGTTTGTAGGGACATGAGCACATGAAACAGTGAGACAACATGTGCCAGGCATTGCTTGTACTTGTTTCCAGAAGGCACATGTTTCCTGCACTCTTTAATAACTAAAGACAAGTTACAGGAAAACTTAGCATTTAGATTCTGCCCATTTTGAGGTATTAAATGCATAAGGAAAATATTAGTTATGTCCAAGTAGCATGCAATAGAAATATTTTTAAACCAACATGGTTAAGTGTTAAGATTTTAGAAATCAAAATATTTATTCACATAATTTTTAACTAAAGTGAAAGGTAATAAATCTTCTGTGGTAATGATTTAAGTGCAAGTGATACTGGCTTTCTTTCACATTCGTGTCCTTCATTCATAGAAAAGGCAGATCAGTTGTTCTTGAACAAGTCAATGCAGCTCTGCAGGAGGGAGACATTGTTCTGAAAGAAAGATAAAAGTCAAGGTAGACCAATGAATCTCTGGAGTCCAGACCTCCTACATATCTCTTTAAGAATTCAAATCAAAACCACTGACAAGCTTTTCACAAGAAATTTTTTTAAAGCCAGTGCAAAACTGGGTTGGTCCTTTTCTTCATTAAATCACAACTGAACGTCAACCTACGACCTGTACCCTCTCCTTCTGAAGGTTTAAGACTGCCGCCTGGAGAGGCTCAGAGCTCCACCCAGGTTTGTTCTCAAATGCATTCACACTAATTTTGCTTATTGTGACTTAACCTAAATGCTATTTAAGATTTGCGTTTTGAAGTTGAAGGCCTTGAGAAGACCAGATAAAAAGGTGCTAATTTTAAGATTATAAATGATAAACATCCATACAGAACTTAGCACGAATACCATTACAAAATTCTCTTTAAAGGAATTGAGAAAACTCAGAACACCCAGAACATTATGGGTACGATTTACGTATACATGACACTCTAAAACCACAGATGAAAAAGTCGTAAGACAATAGGACTTGGACTTAATCAAAAAGTAAATGTTGTAGTCAAAATAAATAAATTCTAAGTACATATGTATGTTCAAAGTCTTTCTGCGTAAACAAATGTTGATTGGCCAGTGACAGTTCTCTCCTACAGCAGCTTCCTGCTGATCCTGCTGCCCTGGGCCAGACAGCACTTCTAGGCTCCCATGCACTATACTGCAGGAGCCATGCCCAAAAACTGAGTGAATTGGTCTGTGCACCTAAAAGTCCTTAAAATTTCCTTAGTTTTAGTATGTACCCAACACTGAAGACCATTTTTCTTCATCTTTTCTGTACCAAATTAAGCTACACACATTAAATATAGAAAGTTCTCCCTTTCTAAATAAGAAATCGGTATTAGAAGACACTAGTATGCTCTTCTCAAAAGCAGTATTTCATCATTATCTTACAGAATTTTAGTTTGCAGCAGAAAAAAATATTCCAACAAGTAACTCCCACCTATGTCACAGGAGATTAAAACCACAAAGGAAACCCCATCTGCCCAATGACATTGATATGGTGAACTGGGAAATAACTTGGGAAGGGGGAAACCTAAAGTTTCTGGCTTAATTTGAAGGAAAACACTCACCCTGGCATGCTTTATTTCCAGTTCAGACATTTCAATTAGATTCTTTCTAAATGCTGCCACTCTCTTTCGTTTGAAATTGATTAGTTCTAGAAAAGAAAGTTTACCAATAAAAGCTGAACAATTCTTAGGCTTAACCCCAAATATCATTCTTGCATATAATCTCCAGAGGCAAACAAGTTAAGACCCATTCATCACAATGTTCTACAGAATAGTGTACTTTTAAAAAATAAAATATACCTAAGTTTACATTTTTAATAAAGAGTATAAAAATCTAACACAGGGACAAATCTTAGGCAAGAACGACAGGCCTAAATTGTGCATTCAACTTTGCTTTGTTGATTTTCTTTAATCTCCTCTCAATTTGTCAGGGCTACAAAACTCTGGCCTGTATAATAACCTAAGATTTCAACTCAGTAGTTTCAAAGTCTGTTCTTTTCCTTATAAATCTTTCCTTTTTGGTGACACATCCGAGGGCCGCTGAGAATTGCCAAGCAGGGAGACCCCATTCCCCAAAGAGAAGACTACAATTTAAACTCCTGTTGTGAAAATGAAACACTATCTCCCAGATAAAGTCAAGACATATTCCCTTACTCTGGACTAGGTTAAGACAAGAAACTCCAGGCTATGGACTTGGATTTGGGTTACTACCATGGACTCATGATTTCTGAACAGAGTGAGTTAGTTACACACCCCTCTATTTCCTCAAGGTCCTAGAAGCAGACATATCCCAGGAAGAATGAGCAGAGCACTCACATCTTGTCACAATTCTGTTAAGTAAACAGAATGTGGGCTTCTGGAAGAAATGGTGATATCCAGGGCTAAGGAAGGACAGAAAACCTCTCTACTCTGTTCAAAACACTGGTGGATATATCATAAGCACACACCAACCTAAAGGTGCTTCTCTTTAAGTCTGGACAAATTGAGCACCAACATAAAAAGAGTACAATAATGAATTTAAGAACTATTTTCAAAAATAGAAACCCACGACTCTAATAATGACAAGGAATGGAATGTGGGAAAGAAGGGAAGGCTTGTGCTTAAAGGGTAATGATGCCAAGGGCTTGGAAAGAGAATGCTAGAACTGGCGAAGGGGAATCACCTCTCTCCAGAACCATCACAGTAAAGGCTGGCTAGGGCAAGAATCAACACAGACTAAAATTTAGGGAGAAGGTATGAGATCAAGGGCAGGCTATTGGCAAGGTCTTAAATTATCTCCCCATACATTGTTGATTAGTGACATGGGGGAAAAAAAAACTCACTACCTAGTGGAGAAACTGGGCAACACCTTGATTGGGTAATCAAATTTAACACCACAAATAAGAGGAAAACGGAACAGAACATGCCTTCAGATATGACACCTGAGAGACACATCACTCATTATTCTGCTGGAAATGCTTAAATACAACCTATTCATGAGAGAACAGCGCATCCAAAAATGAGGAACACTATTTGAAGAGAAACTGTGGTCCCTAAGAAGGGTTCCTTTCAAATTAGAGACACAAGAGCTATGGAAACCTAATGGGAACCCTATATGGGAGAATGTTATTGGGATAAACAAAATGAGACTATAGAGAACAGGTTGGAAATGTATTGTACCAAAGTTTACCAAAATCAGTAACTGTTTAGGGATCAAAGAATGATACACACAGCTTAACTTCAAGTGGTTGGAAAAAAAAAAAAAAAAAACCCATGCCATGCATTTATAAATACATACGTGGCACCACGTGTGCATGTGCAAGTGGTGAAACAGAAAAGGAAACTGGACAGCTAGGGGATTCGAATAAAGAATGTATGGGTGTTCTCTGCACTACCTGCGCAACTCTTCTCTGTAAGCTTAAAATTATTAACTAAAAAGCAAAAAGTAAAGAATAGCCCTGTTCAACCTTCTTTCGCAGATTCAGAAAGCTGTTCAAATTTCTGGCAGCATTCCTGCTGATGTGACTCAGCCAACTTGACATCTTTGCTTTTCAACCGGGCCTTATCCAAGGCTTTATTTGAGTTCTCATAGTCTGTGAGGGCTTTGGTGCGTCTATATAAGAGATCCTGAGAAGAAAATTAACAGATATGACATGGTAGTTAAACTTATCCTGGAAAACCGTCAGAGAACAAAACAGGAAGACTAAATATCTAAACTACTCTATTAAAAAGCAAACGATGAAACAAGGCCCAAGTACCACAGAGTCAATGCACTGCCTGAAATGTCAGAAGGCAACATCTAGTTCACTTCTATTTCCCCCTTCCATTATGAGATTTTTTTTTTTTAAATATCAAGATTAGCCTGGGAACAGCAATCCTTACCACACTGTTGAGAGCTTTTTGGAATTCTTTATATGGACCAAAACAAAGACAAAACAAAACCCCAACAACTGAAATCTCTAAGGACTAAGTCATTTCCATGATTCAATCATGGAAAGCAATTTCAGAAAATTAATCACCTTATACCGAAAGCAAAGCTGGCCATGTCAAATGATGCTGCTAGAATGCAACTGGGCAGTGAGGCAGAAAAAAACATTCTACTAACCCCAACAGCCACAAGCCCATGTCTGAAATCTGTCAGAGGATTTCATCTGAAATAAAGACTATTTGCAGTCTTCAACAAAGTACAAGTTACCTCCGTATTTAAAGTAAATATGGGAGTTTGACATACAAGTTACGTGTTTCTGTGTACACTCAAAAAACTTGTGCATCATCAGCTCTCAATTCCATTACAGTACAAAATAAGAAATATAGTCTAAAGCACATTTAAAAAAATACCCAAATAGAAGACTAAGGAAATAGACCAAAACGACAAATTAATTAAAAATGAAAACTATGAGGAAAATAATGAATTTCTACTTCCTAATGACACCTCTAACTTTATGTGGCCTGATTATATACATTTCATAGGAAAGTAATTTAAAGATTCCTGTTCAGGGCAGTGTTATCCCCTGCAAATGCAGGTTTCATCCCCCAAAGGTCATCCTGCTTACCACTTCGTCTTGTTTTTGGTAAATAATGGTTAGACTCAAAAACTGCAATTCAATAAAAACACACAAACCCTATCTTTTTTTTCCCTCAGAAATAGTCCTTTAGGAACGTATTCCATTACACCCGTATACAGTAAAGTCTAATTCCCCAAATAAGTATCTGTCCACTTAGCACCACCCCCTACTGATGATACAAACTAGAGAAACAATGCCACAAAAATGTATGTTACTATAGAAAGCTTTCAGTCTGAAAATGGAACCACAGGCTATGAAATGGAGATTCTCATGCACATGCCCTCCAAAGAATGGAACCTAAACTCTAAAGGACTTGTTTACAAATGTCCAATTTATAGGCGACCCAGAAGAGAGACTTATCTCCTGATTGACCAGATCACTCACTCACTTCTTGGTACAAACATCCTCAAGCCAATGATTGTACTCATCAGATTCTGGCTGGATGTCCCTCTCTTCACATTCCTAAACACAAGCCCAGGCCAAACCCTTAAACGCACGTGCCCATAGCTGATAGCATGTGTTTCGGGCACTGCAATTCCTTTGCTATTCCAGAATCAACTCAATTTCTGGTCAAACTGGCCTCAGTTTACCTCTTTATTCATTTATTCAATCAGAGTTTGTTATACAAACAATCCTGATAAATTCCTATCTTCTTTCATTTTTGACAAAAAGAATTCCTCTGTAACATGAGACCTCTTCTGGGTCACAGCAAGGTGGTCCTGCCATTACTCCAGCAAGTTATAACGACTCCTGCCTTACCTTAGCAGCCTCTATGTTGAGCATATAGTATCGGAGAAGCTCTGTCAGCTTTAAGTCTTCATCTGAGGAGACTCGACTTTCTACTTTCTATTTAAAAAGAAGTAAAGGATAAATAAATAAATAAATAAATAAATAAATAGATAGATAGATAGATAGATAGAAGTAGTAAAGGTCACCATCATCTAAGCAGAAATCTACAGATTAAATATTATGAAGACCAATATAAAAATGCTTACCCTAAGTTTTTCAAATAGCTCAGCAACCTTCAATAGGTACCTGAAAATATATACGTGATTTTGGTTTAAGGTCTTAAAATAATGTATGAAATAGGACCTTACAGGACCATAAGACATGAATGAGTGAATGTAGGAGTCCTAGCCTTTGGTGCTTTAGAATTAAATTATCAAAGCAATACTTCATCATCAATTGGCCCAACCTAGTAGAGATGATGGTAACAGAAAAGAGCACATTTACGTAAAGTGCTACACCTGCGGCTATCAGCCTCTCTTGGTAGCTAGCCCCTCATTCACCTTGCCATGCAGTGTCCCAAAATGGTCTTTAACCAATGTCAGCTATGTTAACCAAGGACAGATTCTAGTGAGCTGTCAGAGCTGTCACTGTGGGTGTCTCAAAGACATGCTATTTAAATGAAAATAAAAATTTTTAAAAAGCTGCTTTAATTTGGGTTTTGATGGGACTTCCACCTTCAAATCAGAAATACTACCACCACCTGTTATACCAAGTCCTAGGTGTTAGGTAGAATGCAGCTTCACACCAGAAATGCCCAGGATGGAGAAACTATGAAAAATTCATATAAAAAAGATCAAAAGCAGATGGGGTCATTGCATTATCCTTAAGACCATGGCATTACCAAATGAAGCACCATTTGACAGAGAATATATAAGGCAAGCCTCATAGACAACTCCAGAATTAAATCAATAAAATAAAGGCTTTGACAACAGCTATCCTGTTTGGTACAGAAGTGCCCCCTGATTACCCTACAAACACCTTCAATGTTTCTATGTTCAGAGGGTGTGCAAGATTTGAGTGCTGGAGACTATTATCTAGTCTTGATGAGCTGATACTCAAAAGTAGAAGTGAAACTATACAGTCATTCCTCATTATACCACCCAGGAATTTTCAATTAAGGGAGAAAGGAAATGCTTTTCCATCAAAAACCTACTTTTTGATGACTGTTGGCTCTTCTAAAGCCAGGCTATGCAGGCAGGCTGCAGTGTGGATATAGTCATCTGCAACATCTGCAGAAACAAGGACAGCCCTTTTTATATGAACAGAGCTAGCACATTAGCAAAGCTAAGTGGCTGGTGGGTGAATGGTATTTACTTTTATGAGATCGAGTCATTTTGTCAGCTTTTGCACATGAATCCTTGATCCTATTATAATAGTTAATGAGGAAATTCTTCTCTTGCTCAAAGAAGTCATCTACCTCCTAAAAGAGGAAAAAAGAAATTTAAGAAGCCAAACTTTTAAAAATATGAATGTATTTTGTATTAGAAGGAACATTAAGGAAATAAAATAAGTTCATGCATAAGAACTTGAACCTCTATGGACCAGGGAAACCCAAGCTGACGAGACAGCATTTCATATCCAAGATTAGGAGAACTCAAGTGCTGTCAGGAAACGTCAACAGAGAAAACCATTTTCAAGAACCATTCAACAGTGTCCCAGAAAACTCTGGTATTCTCTGACATCCAGCAATCCTGGCAGATAAGTGATTCTGCCTGGTAGGCTGCAACCTAACGGTGGATACCCACATATGTGCATATGGGTGGGGGATATACTTGGTGGGTGCCAGTCAGGGACGGATATACAGGTGGGTACAGGACAGCCCCATACACCTTAAGAAAGCACCAAGGAGAAATTACCCTCCAGTTTCCAAATTTCTGACAATGGCCTCTACTCAGGAGCACCTGTATTCTGGGCTCCTTGCTCAAGCCCTCAGCAAGTGGCAAAATCAGACACAAAATGGTAACTCAGTTAAAAAGTGGCTGGGGGCTGAGAAGTGAGGAATTTTCACCTATGAGGGTAATGAAACACTTGTATAGTAATTTAGTCTTTTAAAACAACTCTGTCCAACAGAAATAGGTAAGCCACATGTGCTATTTAGAAATTTTCTAATAGCCACATGAAAAAGTGAAACTACTTTTAGTATCTTTACATTCTTTTCTTCCTTAACATTTTACACATAAATAAAACTAAAAATCTGGTGTGGCTTGGACTACCAAAATGGACATTGTAGTTCTGAAGAATGGTATGAAATATTAATCTTGTAGCTTTTCTTATTAAAAAATAATTGAATAACCACTCTATTCACAGAAAAGGAGAAAACAAAGAATTAAGTGTGAGAATGTTATCCCCTTCTCTTAAAAAAAAAAAAAAAAAACACAGGGTATTTTAAGCATGTAAGTGAAAACTCAAGGAATAGATAATAACTAAAATTTGGAAAAATTATTTTTATTTCTGTGAAGTTTTAATACCATATTTCACAAACATCTCTTGTGAAGAAATAAAAAAGTCACGTATTCACATGAAGTCAAAGTTTCCTATAACAGCTAAAAGCCCTTACCTTAACTCCAGAAAAAAGGACCTCATCCGCACTTTTCACCACACTTTTGAAAAAGCCACCAAACATCTCTTTGGTATTTTTCCGCCTAACACTTAGCTGAAAAAAATACATAATAATACTACTAAAAAAAATCCCCAAAGAACAGTTTATGGTACGCATGTTTCTCTAAATACTTTAAGCCCGAAGTACCTTCCAAGTGATACTGTCTACTAGCATAGGCACACACATGAGACACCTTTAATTTAGCCACCAGGTCTAAAATACAAATAAACAAGAGTGCCTGGGTGGCTCAGTCAGTTAAGCATCTGCCTTAGCTCAGGTCATGATCCTGGTATACTGGGATCGAGCCCCACATCTTTGCTCTCTGCTCAGTGGGGAGTCTACTACTCTCTCTGCTCCTTCTTCCCCCCATGCTCATGCCAACTCACTCTAATAAACAAAATTTAAAAACAAAACAACACAGAAAAAACACCCCACACTACAACAAAACAAAACAAAACCACAAATCAACAGCAAAACCTAAGCACAGTCTTAATTCTAAAAGCACGATCTAAAGGTATTTTGGAAAAATAGTTGGCACCAAGTCTCAGTGGCTTTTTTAAAAAAATCTTTTAAAGTAGGCTCTACACCCAACATGGTGCTTGAACTCAGATGCCAAGATCAAGAGTTGCGTGCTCTTCCAACTGAGTCAGCCAGGCGTGTCTTAGTGGTCTTTAAAACCTTGGCTGAATTATTGTACTGTCCTATGCTGTTCACTGAACTTCATGGGTTAGAAGATACTGAGGAAATTTTTTTTTTTAAGTAAGAGCTTGCCTTGGGACGTCTGGGGGGCTCAGCAGTTAAGCGTTTGCCTTCAGCTCAGGGCATGATCCTGGAGTCCCAGGATGGAGTCCCACATCGGGCTCCCTGCTTGGAGACTGCTTCTCCCTCTGCCTAGGTCTCTGCCTGTGTCTCTCATGAATAAATAAAATTAAAAATATATATATAAATAAGAGCTTGCCTCAAACATAATCTTAAAAACATAAAAAAAAAAAAAAATAATAAGGCAAAACCCCTCCCAACAAACAGGTAACCAGGAAGAAAACAAATGTGACCTGAAATTCCTCTTAATCCCAAAACTGGGTTGCTTGGGTGGCTTAGTCGGTTGGGGATCTGATTTCAGCTCAGGTCATGATCTCAGGGTCCCGACACTGCACACCCACCTCAGGCTCCCTGCTCAATGGGGATTCTGTATTCCCTCTGTCCCTCTTCTCGCTCTTTCCCCCTCTCAATAGTCTTTAAAAACAAACAAAAATCCCAAAATCAACAGAGAGCAAAAAAACTGGTCCTTAGAAAGGAAAACAAGTAAAAATCTTTAAGCAGCATTTTATAAAAAGGTCTTAAAATGTATCTATGGGGGAGATGGAAACAGTATCTAAAAAAGGATTCCATTTGCCATTAAAAAATCCAGTTATTTTAAAAGTCAATTTTCCAGAAAATGTATCAGGTCATCAAGTATGTATTTTTATTTATTTTAAAACAATCTCTAAAAAAATAAAAAAAAAATAATAAAACTATTATTAGCACCCAATGTGGGGCTCAAACTCAGGACCCCAAGATCAAGAGTTGCATGTTCTTCCAACTGAGCTGAGCCAGCGAGGGACCCCCTCAAGCATATTTTTAAAAAATAGTCATGGAGGGGGTGGTTACCTGGGTGGCCCAGTTGGTTAAGCATCCACATCCAGCTCTTGATTTCAGCACAGGTCATGATCTCAGGGTTGTGGGATGGAACCCAGCATCATGATCTGTGCTAGGAGGGGAGTCTGCTTGGAATTCTCTCCTCCTCCCTATGCCCCACCACCACCCTCCATAAGGGAAAAAAGGAAAAAACTACAGTTATATACATTTTCACTGGATCATGAAAATGGGAACAAAAATGCCTTACATCCTGATCATATTCCAGGAACACATGGAAGTTGCGATCTTTACTGAGAACAGGGTGAGAAGAGAGCCGCTGCAGAAAGACTTCATGGGAAGATACAGTCTTCTTAAAGACCGCAAGATACTCACTGGAAAAGAAGCACACAAGGCCATCAGCTGGCACCACTTGACTAAATGACCAGTACTGGTCCAGGTTATCACCACCGTTCTGCTCATGCCACTAAGCAAAACACCTGAACCAGACCAAAACATTTTGGTAGAACTTTTTGTCTAATTAGTAACAAGGCATCTGCCATTTGGGAGCCTATGGAATAAATCAAAAATAGGGAAAAAGTAGTATTATAATTGGAGTTCAGACAGCAAGTCTAAAAGCCCAAGCCTACATGCAATTATTACTAGTATTTAGCAGCCACAGAACATTGGTTTCTGTAGAACAATGAAAATCCCTTTGTCCTGCAGTCACATACACAGCAGTGAAGTCTATTAAGGCTTGTAATTAACAGACATTATTAAAGTGACTTTATCTCAATCTAGGCATTGAAAATCACTCAACTTCTCAATGGTAGGACTTCAGTCTGTTGCATTCAGTACCTTATCCTCAGAACAGGCCAATCAGGTACTACAGCATTTTACAGGATGACTTAGTACCTGGAGGCATGTGAACACTGGCTCTACACAATATGGAAGTGGGGCGCAGCACAGAGGACAACTGCTGCGATGGATACCACGCTGATGGTATAGAGGGGAGGGAGTACAAGGAGTACAAGGCAAATTTCCTAAGCAACTTTAATGCAAATCCCAACTGGGATACATTTTTGTTTGAAATAATTATAACCCAATTAAAATATGCTTCCTAGGGACCTGGACTTCTTTCAAACCATCACTATGATTATTATTCAGAATGCTTCTTTGTGACAGCATCATTGCAATCTAGTTTCAGCTATACTCCTGGTAACCAAACTTCACAGAATAAGCCTTTGTACATTAGCAGCAGCCTGAAGAGTTCTTTATCTATAAAGACACAAAGGCTTACTTCTTCACTATGACAGACCAGCATTCCATAACAAGTATGGTCCACGTGGGGGAAAACAATCAGTCTATGCAGTATAAGTAGCCACCAGGGAATTAACATCTGAAGTAAAACTGCAAAATACAGTTCTACAAGAAAGCACTAGGCAACTATTAACTTCCATACTTTAAGAAAACTGCCAGGCTTTCCTGATTTCTGTACACATCACTACTTGTTCTCAAAAGATACAGCCTCATCAAGAAGATCCACTTACGCTTCCAGCTCTTGCTTCATCTTAGCAAATTCTTCTTTGGTCATAGATCCTTCACCCTCTCCCAACTTCTGCATCTTTTCTCGAGGGCCATCGAAGTCAGGCTTTGTAGGAGCAGGTGGGATCTGTAGGAGAGGCAGGTTAACTCGCGAGCATTCCCGCTCCAGCAACCATCTTCCAGTCAGTGCCAGTGTATAAGGAGGCAGCCGCCAGCCCAGTGGGACTAACAAGTCAACCTCTGTTTTTCTCTTAACTTTATCCCTTTTGGCCATTTAAAAGAAGTCTCCTCCACACAACTGGGCACTCAGATTATAATCATTTGTTCAGGTCACCCATTATGGATGATTTTAAGGGGATAACCGTGTTTTCAGCCTGGTCAATGTCAGTTACATATATACATATATGTTTTATATATTATATATTAAAATATTATATATTAAATATTAAAATATATTAAATACCAATAATTAAAATTATTAAAATATATTAAATTACATAATTATATATTAAAATTATATATTAATACACATGCTTTATATATTATATATTAAAATATATAATATATAAAACAATCAGTGCTAAAATGAAATCGAAGCACCATTAAAATTTGTCTCTGCACACGAAGGTAATTTTTAATTCCAGAGGATAATCAAAAGATTCCAATTTTAAGTGAACACAGTATTCTCAAACACAATCTTTAATACTACTCTTTTGTACTTTTGTCAGCACGACTGCTTCCTTTACTCCTTGAGCAGACTACAACACTTTTAATAAATCTATTGTACACCATCACCACTACTATTGTTTCCATAGAAATCAATTCTACTTGACGCCTGAGGTAAAGTACCAGAAAATATCAAACCCAAAGGTAGAGAAGATTCAAACTATGAAACCATTTAGCCTCTTATATTGTTCAGGTTGTAAGACTATGTGCTTCACCTCACAGCTATAACCCAATTCTTATGTGTTTCAGCCTTTACCAATAGCACATGCTCTAGCTGGTAGATGAAATCAGACAGTTTTCACAATCTATCATAAAAAATGTTTTGGTAAAAGTCTGTTTAAACAAAATGAATAATAAGGTAGAAGAAACTGGCTTCAGTACTTATTTGATTTTCCAACATACACTTACAATAAGCCCAGCATAGTCTGCAGTTTCAATAAGAGTGTCATGTAGCCACACAAAGTCTTCATGTTGCCTTGTAACAGAAAACTCTGGGCTCTGAAACGTGGGCAGCGTGGTCTGTAAAGAATAGAGTTAAGAAGTTAACTGGTAACCACCACTTTTTGATAAAGTGGGTTGGGTTTCCCGGGCTGCCCCATGGGAACACTCTGCATAACAAAACATTTCAGTGAGACCCAGTAAAGAACAAAGCAACACATGATCTCCCCACTAAAAGTCATCACAAAAGATTCAACTTGTTCTTTTAAAGAATTCTTTTCACAAAACTCTACCTCTAAGTCAACTCAGGCAGATACAATCACGTAGCTAATCAAGCCACCAAGGCATTAAGAGAGGATCTTACAGATAGCAGGTCCATATGCTGGATATGGCACGTAAGCCAAAAGCTTTGTATAGCATCAAACTGCCTAATTCAAATTGTGCCTCAGCCATTTATTTTACTTAAACCTGAGGATAATGCAGTATCATCACAAGGTTATTATAAAGAGAAAATTAATCTTTTTTAAAGATTTTATTCTTAGGAGACAGCGAGCGAGCGGCAGAGACACAGGCAGAGGGCAAAGCAGGCTCCCTGTGGGGAGCCGAATACCAGAATCAATCCCAGGACCCCCAGATCATGATCTGAGCAGAGGCTTAACCACTGAATCACTCAGGTGCCCTATAAAGAGAAAATTAAATCCATGCAAACCTTTTTAACAATGTCTGGCATAAGACAAAGATTCAATACATTTAAATTACATTTACTCTCCACATTTTTCAGATTGGCATATTGCCTTCCTCAAAAATGTCAATTTGTGTATGGGATACTTCGGTGGCTCAGTGGGGGAGTCTGCTGGAGATTCTGTCCCCCTGCTAGTGCTCTCTTTACCTGAAATAAATAAAATCTCTAATAAACTTTGGAGGGACGTCTGGGTGGCTCAGCGTCAGGTTAAAGTGTCTGCCTTTGGCTCAGGGCGTAGTTCCAGAGTCATGGGATCAAGTCCTGAATCGGGCTCTGCTTTTCCCTCTGCCTAGGTCTCTGCCTCTCTCTTTCTGGGTCTCTCATGAATAAATAAATAAAATCTTAAAAAAAAACTTTGGATAAAGAATAAAGTGTTTTCAATCACAAAAAAAACAGGAGGGGGCAAAGGCCAGTAACTTACTAAATATGGGAAAAAGCAAGCACTTCTCACTCATGCAAATAAAAACAAAGGTGGAAGATTTCAGCTGTGCAGGTAGGTGGCTCTACACATCACTATGCCTAGTTTGTTTCCTCATGGAGAAGAGTATATATAAGCCACACAAACATCAGCAATACTCACAGCCCTAAGGCTTCACACAGTAGAAAATGCTGAAGCAAGAGCTTATCTGATGCTCACTACAAGCCAAGATGAAGATGAGGGGTGTTCTCACTCAGCAGTAGTGCCATACTGCAAACAAGCAGCAACCATTTCATTCAAGACATCTCTTCTTGCCCACTGTGAATCATAAAGATGCAATGCAGCATTGCTTTAATTATTTAAGTCATTCTGTCACTTACCTTGGTGTGCACTGTAAATTTGACCTTATCTCTCTCACTGAGTGCATCAGGTATGTCAATCTGAAGTGAGGGATCAACATTCAGGTCCACAGATACAGATCTCAGCTGAAATACATTTTTTGGCTATTAGTCTCAATTTTACTGTAGTGTTAAACCACATGATTCTATGTCTATGTGAAAAATACATTTAACCAAACAAATACTTCAACTAAGGTGGCTTAGAGCCAGAATGAAATCTTAAACTTCTCACATATATGCCCCAACTACAAAGAATATTCAAGAAGCATTACCAGAGAGGACACCACTGAAAGAAGTTAGAGAAGACAGAACAGTCATGTGGTATGGGATTCTGGAGAAGAGAAGAAAAACTAGCTCAAGAAAACCAATTTATATTCAGGAATTGTTTCAAAGAGAGGAAACTAGACACAAGGTGTGGATTATAAAAACAAAGGCCTCAAAATTAGAGAATCCCATTGTGGTGACACAGGAGGACAAGTGTGAACACTGCCCTGAAAGCAAAAGCAACTGATTTTGTGATTTGGTAATTCAGAGGAAAAGAATACCCAGTTTCTTTTTGCCAGTTTAAGTATTTTGGAAGAACTAGACTGTTTGGGGGGGAAGGAATGTTAAAATGATTTTCCTACTAAGTTTAAAATATGATAAATTTCCTAATTCTTTTTTTTTTTAATTTTATTTATTTATGATAGTCACACAGAGAGAGAGAGAGGCAGAGACATAGGCAGAGGGAGAAGCAGGCTCCATGCACTGGGAGCCCGACGTGGGATTTGATCCCGGGTCTCCAGGATCGCGCCCTGGGCCAAAGGCAGGCGCCAAACCGCTGCGCCACCCAGGGATCCCCAATTTCCTAATTCTTAAAGCATATAAGCTGATGGTCACTCTGAAGATCTGACACACAGCATGACAGTATGCAGAACAAGCAGCTCATCTCCCTCTCACCCAACTAGTAAGTAAGTGTCACAACTTTACATTACTGAACCTAGAGAATGCCAAGTGAAGACTGGCATTAATAGGATTACAGAACAGGAAATATGAAAGTATTTCCCTTTGGATTCTTTGCTTCAAACTTAGAAGCTCAACACCAAGGTTTAACTTCTGAAACTAGAGTATCTGGTTCAATCAGGTCTATAAACATATTCATATACAAAAAAATGGATTACTGCTCTATCTTGGAAGTAGTCAGTACTCTCCTTTTCCTGAGAGCACTGCAACTCAACTTTAAATTGCAAAAACCACTCAGCCCTAGAACAATAACTAACTCTCCTCTAATAAGCCTCAAAGAATAAAGGATAAGTAATTCTTATTCAAAGAAAGACTTCAGGTATTAATAGGACCATAGCATACTTAACAGTCCCTGACATCTGAACCTCAATACACCTTCTAAATGGATTCTTGATGACTTCCATGAAATATTTGCTTGTTTGGCTTAATTTTCACATGTCCGTTTATGAAACCTCTGCAGAGATAAAGCCTCAAGGTCAGGGATACTTAATTTTACCACATCTGTGACTCTAGCACTGACATATTTCTGATAAAAGCTTCCTTCCTTCTGTTCATTTCCTACTAGGCAAATACGTGTTGGAAAGAAAACACCTCAAAATACTCACAATTTTTTTTAAAAAGTACACACAAAATTTGATTGCAGAGAATACTGACCATCCCACCTATCTTATGTTTGTACTCTGTAGACCAGAAAATAAAGTAGGCCAGATGTAAAAGAGGCAAGAGACACTGCTGGAAAGACAGGGTAGCCCGTGGGACCGGTCAAAGGTGCATTTAAACAACTGCTGTTGGGATGCCTGGGTGGCTCAGCGGTTGAGCATCTGCCTTTGGCCCAGGGCGTGATCCTGGAGTCCTGGGATCGAGTCCCATGTCGGGCTCCCTCCATGGAGCCTGCTTCTCCCTCTGCCCGTGTCTCCGCCTCTCTCTCTCTCTCTGTCTCTTATGAATAAATAAAATTTAAATAAAGAAAAAAAAAAAACTGCTGTTTCCTAAGATTCATGAAGAATCCCAAAGAAGTCACAAATCCTGGTTTCTAGCCAGCTCTCAATTTCTGAACACACTGACGATCCCATTTTAGCTCACCACAAGTAAAGCCTACAAACTCCACACGAGCTTTTTGAGTTAGGATTGACGAGAACCCAAGAGGAATGTAATCTAGGAAATGGGGTTCAATTAAGCACCACAGTCAAAGCTGCAATGGACTTTTCCAACTGCTTTTTGTTCCACTCAAATTATTCTGGTTTCCTCTCTTCCCATACTCTCAACCAGAGAGGTAAAATCCCAGACTATTTATTACTACCTTCCTTTCTTGTCAGCATACAGGTATCATTTTTTTGCAGTGAAGACAAACAGTGAAAACTACCAGAGGTTTCAAGGCTTTCCACCATAGCAGGATATCAAGCATCCAAGCTTCACCAGCCAAGTAATCATTTTTGCCAGGACACATCACCCTAGAAAGGGATTCAAACAAAAACCCAACCACCTGATATGATAGTCTTAGCCAAACACACATACAAAACAAAAAACACCAAACAACAACAACAAAAACCAAAACACACCCAGACAATACATTAAGTCTGCATTTGAGCCTTAAAGAACTGTTGTCTGAAAAAAAGATTCTAGCATAATTCTAAGCATTGAGGCCATCACCAACTCAAGAGTCCTCCCCCCCCCCCATTAAATGAACTTTCTTGTATTGAGGAAGCATAGAACTCTCCAGATAATAAAGCAGATACATCATCAAGGAGTAAAAAGTTCTGAAATGTTCAAAGCTCCTAAGTCAGCATTGTATCCTAACTCCAGAAGCACAAGTATGATTAAAAGGTCAGCATTCCTTCTTCTGCATAGTCAACAAAACACTCCACAGCCCCATGCCACAGTACTTGCTAAATAAACCACCAAGATGGAGGGTATAAGGAGATGGCATCTCTCCATAAACTTTCCCCCATTCATCCACCTCCACCCCCTATTCTAAATAAGTATTCAGAGTACTGCTTAGCAATGCAGGCCAACACTGTCAGTCTTTGACTTGAGCCACAGATGTCAAAATACCTAGAATGGCTGTATTAAATCAGCAAGGAAACAGACTTCAGAACTATCTGACCTAGGCATTATTTTTTGTTTCCCAGTTCCCTTAGGTACCTGAGAATGGAATTTAAAATGTATCTACTCTCAAACAATGTAGTTTTAAAACTTTCTTTTGAAAAAAAAAAGAAAACAAAACTTTCTTTTGTAGGTTTCTACTGCATCACATATCCAAAGTTACAGACAGGAGTTTCCGCCCCCAAAGTGCTTCCCTACCAGATTCTTTTTTTTTTAAACCAGATTAATTCTTACAGTTAGGATTACAATAATCTTTATGAGAAGGGTAAACAAGCACTGTTCCATTTAGAATGCAAATTTTAGCTGTTTTTTTAAAAATCGGAATGCCTAGTAAAAGAACCTAGAAAGGAAAAAAACTGATTCAGAATCCCTGTGCATTCCCTCACCTGCTCCTCACCTTTAGAACTGGGGTGATGAGCCTGACACTGCTACAGAACAATTCTGCAGAGTCCTGAGATGCTAAGGACTACTTTTGGTCCAAATCTTACTTATGATTCACCCTGGTACAAAATACCACCATCTATCTGCAAAGCTCCTTCCTCAAATGGTTTAATGGCTTACAGATGGCAAAGGGTACCTATGTGACTGGACAACACAGAAAGCTAGATTCTGAAATTCAGAACCCATAGGGCGAATAGGAGAAAATACTTACAGAAGTTATAATAAAGGTTAGGGTGACTACAGATTCCAGTATACATTAGCGCCATACAACCAAAACGACAAGACAACACAATGGGAAGAAATTATCTCCCAGTAACTGTTCTGCTAGAATGGGGGCTAGCTGAAAGCCATTTATTACATGAAACTCTGTTGGGGGCAGGGGATGGGCTAAATAAATGATGAGTATTAAGGGAAGGCACTGGAAGGCACTTGTGAGGAGCACTGGGTGTTATTCTAATCGATGAATCACTAGATTCTACTCCTGAAACCAAAGTTACACTTTATGTTAACTAACTACAATTTAAAAAAAACTTGAAAATTAAAATAAATAAAACCAGTTTAGCACACAGGAAGAAGTTGAATATGCTAGCATATGTGACATAATGTATCTTCTCAAACTGTTTATTTCTCTTAAGGATTTTGCTTTATCCTCAATAAAATGGTCTAGGAACTAAGACCTGTATCAGGGAGAGGGTCAATATGACCCATCACTCATGAATGATCTTTTAGCAGCATGGAGCCAATAGAGGCAAGAAGCCTGCCTTGTAAACCAGATTTTAATTTTAATCACGAGAACCAAGAAACAGGCTATTTCAGCTAGAAAAGTATGCATACCTTGACTAACCCAATACTCAGTAGTGAGGAAATAAATCAAAAAATACTCAGCTGCAGACTTATTCTAGATTTGCATTAGTTCCAAAAACAAGACTCACATGATCATACTTATAGACGCTTTGCTACCGTTTCAATTCATTCATAAGAAGTACTGTATTAGAAATTCTATTACCATACCCTCCTTGAAACCCCTCTTTAAGATTCAAGTATTACTACTCCCAAGTGTTTGTTACGGTTTTCTTCCATCCTGAAGGGTAACTAAAACCTGCTTATTATCTGTGTTCAGTTCCAGCTTTTTATCATAGCACTGGTGCATGAAAAACAATTCAACCAACTGTAAGCAATGTATAAGCACTGCTTTTACAGATACTTGTCTTCATCTCCTGGATCTCCCCTTCCTGGAATTCAGGGCTGCCAATATTAGTCCTCAAAAATAAAGGAATCGAAGACTTCTGGAAAATTTCAGTCTATGAACACAGGTAAGAAGTACGGAAGTTAGTCAAATGCTTTCAAAAGTATATAAAGGGCTGCAGCAAGTGATCAGATTTCCACCACTCATCTTGGTGAGATGGGACCCAGAGGGACCCCATCCCTACTGACACCAACCATTCTAACCAGTAGTCTACCAACACACAAGCTGTCCACGGTAGAACACCGCAAACTGCAGGGCATTTGGAGGCTACGTAGCCCCGAGTTCCTAGAACAGGAACCAAGGCTTGGAAGAAGGTCAGTACAGTGCACTCAGCGAATGGATAAACTGAATCATCACTTCACAAAGCTGCAACCCTATGAACAAGTCAAATTCCAACAAGGAATCAGAGATTAAATTGAAATACTGGCGTAAATACATTCATTTCAAGAAACCCACCTATGTGCCAGATACCTGAATTATTTTTCAAATTAGTTCACAAAGCAAATGGGTTGAACTGTATGATCTGTAATGATCTTCTAGCAGAGTCTACTCAGAAGGCAATACACAAATGCTGCAGAGGAGGAGGTAGCACCAACAACTCCATTCAAAGCTCAAGTCCTCTGCCTCCCCACCAAGGCTGGGTCCAGCAGTTCCCAGGTCTATCAAGTCTAGGGCCCTCTGAAACAAACCTGACATTTTATACATTAGTCCTGTTGATGAGGGTGTTTAGAAACATTCATTACCCAATCCTCAAGATCTTACTTTATGATCAACCCAAGATGAAATGGACATAGGTTTAAAAATAAATTTACTTTCGCCACCACTGAAGATGGTTCAACAGGGGCAGAGCTGAGTTAAGCTTGTGTCATCTAAATTTGAGATACAAATGCTAGCATACAAAGAGAAGGCAAAGGCAGCCTGTTTCATGGTTGGATTTCTGCTTTGAGTCAGAGGTAAAGCACATTTCCCAGATCATTCAGATGTAAAGTTTACAATACCTTATTTACCAGCTCCGTGTTTCCATCCGCATAACGTTCAAGCTTTGTAGTGCTCTCCACGATAGGTCAAGCAAAAGCCTTGGAAACTGGGGACATCTGCATTTGTACTCTTCACGATTTACAGACTAGAATGAAAACTTACAGGCCTGCCCCCCTTCCCCCAAACAAGCAAATCATAAACTCTTCAGGCAGAAAATGCACACCACAGGTTAACATAAGCACCTATCTTGAGAAAATTACCCTCTCTCTCTCCAGACCACAAGCAGTACCTTAAAAGGTTACACCAAATTTGTGAAAGGAAAAGCAGGAGGGATCAAGCCAAACACCCAATTTCTTGGGACACTTGGGTGGATCAGCAGTTGTGTCTGCCTTTGGCTCAGGGCATGATCCTGTAGTCCCGGGATTGAGTCCCACATTGGGCTCCCGGTATGGAGCCTGCTTCTCCCCTCTGCCTATGTCTCTGCCTCTCTCTCCGTCTCTCATGAATAAATAAATAGTCTTTAAAAAAAATTCTTTTTTTTTCTCTAAAGATTGTATTTATTTATTCATGAGACACAGAGACAGAGAGAGACAGAGAGAGAGAGGCACATCCTGGTGGGTCTCCAGGATCACACTCTGGGCTGAAGGCGGCGCTAAATGGCTGAGCCGCCCAAACCGCTGGCTGCCCAAAAGACCCAATTTCTAAAGGGAAGGAAGTTCAGTCCTTTCTCTGTTCCTTAACTACAACTTACACAATCCCAACCCCCCCCCCATGTATTTGCAAATGATTTGCATTTGGGGTATGAAACCGCAGACGAATTCCACATCCCTCTCTTAGGGGGAAGATCTCTTAAGAGTAATTATTGGCCAATCATAAATAGGTGTTAAGAGATGAAGAAGCAGCTTTTTAGAAAGCTAGATCATGCAGAGAAATTTCAGTTTATACTTGTGAGGGGCAGCCCCGGTAGCGCAGCAGTTTAGCGACGCCTGCAGCCCAGGGTGTGATCCTGGACACCCTGGATTGAGTCCCATGTCGGGCTCTCTGCATGCAGCCTGCTTCTCCCTCTGCCTGTGTCTCTGCCTCTCTCTCTCTGTCTCTATGAATAAATAAATAAAATCTTTTTAAAAAAAAATTTATACTTGTGAGAAGTTTGCCACGTTCACAGGAGACAAGATGTCCGGTCTTCTTACGGTTTCAAAGACTGAAGGCAGAATTTTATAAAGCTCTAAAATACTTTTCTCAAAAAAAACTGGGTTCATTACAAGTTAGGTTGCTTCCTTAAATACTACCTAACTGCATGAGCCTTTCACCATAGCCATTTGAAGCATGGAGTGCTAACCACCTACAGAACTACTCTTGTCTAATTTCCTCAAGCATTCAAGCCCCGACAAAGCAAAGATTTTACCCACAGCACACTTCTCTGTGAGCTTGCATCCGGGTCCACAATGCTCTGAGAGCAAGTGCTGTGTCAGAGCCTTTGCAGTCTCAGGTTTCCAAAATGGTATTGAACTCCACCATGGTAAACACACAGCTGACCTCATAACCTTCAATTGTCCAGAACCTGCTAAGAAAACCATATTTTACCATCTTTTGGTAAATATGGTTCCTCAAAACTGAGGAGAAAACTAATTCCAGACACGGTCAACAATGCTTGTTTCATACAGCATATTATTTCCTTAGGATTTATCAATCCTAAATCTGACAAAATTTGAAATGGATTAGCCTCTGGAACATGACCTAACCCACACACACCATATCATCTTAGGGAGAAAAATTAACAAGTGATTCTCAATCAAGGGACACTTGACAATGCACAATTTTACTCACTACTGGAGGGAAGGGAGCAATCACCTAGTAGAGGCCAGCAATACTGCTGAACACACTGCAATGCACAGGACAGTTCAGAACAAAAAATTATCAAGCCCCAAATGTCCACGGTTATTTAAGTTGAGAAACACTGCTTTACACTAAAGCTCTATATTAGATGTTTAGGTCTCACCAAATGAGAATTTAATCTCAAAATCTAGATAATTCTCCCTTGACCATTTCTTTTCATAGCCAAAAAAATTTGAGCAGATTATGACCTGCTAAACTAGAATTCACAAATAAGGGTAAGACATGATGTACAAGTTACTGATCCAGAACTAAGGTCTGGGAGGCTCTGATTAAGTCCTACTTCTGGAGCATAGAAAATTAAGGGAAAAATGATGTCAACCATTTACGTATTAACTTCAAGTCCACAAAAATTAGTAAATGTGGACTTGCTATATATCGTTCAAAGTTCAAGACTGTTCCTTTTTGTAACACAAATTCTAAGTCACTCTTCACCAAAGCTGAGAGTAGGGTCTCTACAACTTCCACACCAGTTAAACACACACACACACACACACACACACACACACACACACACACACACGGCACCTGGGAGGCACAGTCAGTTACACGTCTGACTCTTGGTTTTAGCTCAGGTCATCATCACAGGGTCCTGGGATCAAGCCCCACACTGGGCACCACACTCAGGGTGGAGTCGGCCTGAGATTCTTATCCCTCCTTCCCTTCCCCATCTAAGATAAATAAAACTTTTAAATAAGTAAAAAAATAAAAATAAAAAAACAACTACCTGCAAGCTAGAGCAGCACCATAAACATTAATGACTGGCTGAGGAGACACCATCCACCCAAAGTCCACAAAACCAACTAGTGAAAAGGTCAAGCTATAATAGCGGTAGTGGGGAGGGGGTATCACCATGCACAGCTTTTCTTAGGTGTTAAAACTTAACCACTCCAGCAGCAATTTAAGATTAAAAAAAAAAAAAGTGGAGAAGCAATCAGGACCTACATTCAATTTACCATAGGTCTGCTAGACTAGCAGGAAAGAGATTCATCACCTTAGAAAGATATACAATGAATCTGTTAGTAGAAACTCAAACATGCTGCCCACCTATTTTAAGGACTTGGGGGGGGGGGGGGGGAAGGCGGCCCAGGTTAACTTTCTGCAGAAACAACTTTCTGCATAATCTTCAATTGTATTCCCCTACCCACAAAAAACTCCAGATAAATACAATCTTTCCTATCAGTAGAGGAGTTAAAAAAAACAAAATCAATCCTGTATCTTTTCTCCCAAACTGCTTTCTGGGAAAAGAGATATATCCTTACACCCTCAACTAATGGATATAACTAAACGGAAACGTCAGGCTACCAGATACAAACCAATATGCCTTTTAGTTTTGCTAAACAAGCAGAAAAGAGTACTTACTACTCAAGCATTCAAAATACTTCATTATGTTCCCTACTTTATTAGTGGATCTAAACTCCATGAACCCCCATCCTCATGTAAATCCCTAAGTAATTAGGGGGGAAAGTTTATACGTAAGACATTTTTTTGTAAAAACATAAAATAATTCAGTTGATTAACAAAGCTATATTATGGAAATAGTTTGCCGAAGATTTGACTTCCTGTTATTTCACATTTGTCCCAAACTCCCTTTTGCTGAAGAGTGAAAACCACCTAGACTTGATCCACAGCAGAGCTACTAGCATCAGACACAAGAAAGCAAAATGAAGCCTAAGAGTTAGAGTAATATTTTATTAGGCTTCATTATTTCCCGATTTCTATAACTTAAAAAAATAATCCTTTCCTGTATCCACTAAAACAGAAGGAAATAGCCTTTACAATCCTTCAATTCTGTTGGGAGCATCACAGTGGTAGGAAAGTTATTTTAAAAGCCAGCTACAGGGGGATCCCTGGGGGGCTCAGCGGTTTAGCGCCTGCTTTGGCCCGGGGCGCGATCCTGGGGTCCCGGGATCGAGTCCCGCGTTGGGCTCCCGGCATGGAGCCTGCTTCTCCCTCCGCCTGTGTCTCTGCCTCTCTCTATCATAAATAAATAAAAATAAATATCAAAAAAAAAGAAAGCCAGCTACAATATACTGTGGTAACAAACAGGTCAGTTGAAGGAGTTAAGTCCTTTCAAATAGCTGTATGAAACAGATTCCGGATCAAGAGGAGAGGTTACCAGGTGGGGAAAAAAATACTGCTGTCAAAAATCCCTGAATTTTTTTTTTTTAAGATTTTATTTATTTATTCATGAGAGAGAGAGAGAGAGAGAGAGAAGCAGAGACACAGGCAGAGGGAGAAGCAGGCTCCGTGCAGGGAGCCTGACGTGGGACTCCATCCCAGGTCTCCAGGATCAGGCCCCGGACCCAAGGCGGCGCTAATCCGCTGAGCCACCAGGGCTGCCCCAATCCCGGATTTTCTATAGAGAAAACTACAGACCGCTACAAAGAATCATGATCTCGAGTTTCCACTTCTAGTTTGGTCAAAAACAAAAAGCAGAAAACACTACTTCCTTCAACTTGGGGTGTTTAGATCTCCTTCGCACATAAGGCTGCATCTCCAGAACGCAGCACGGATACTCTTGTTGGAAGAATCCAGCTGGCTGTTACCCGCGGCACCCACTACACGTGCGGCGGATCAAAGGTTGCTTTTAACCTCCAAGTAGATGTAACTAAAATGCCTCCCAGATTACTCGCATTTGAGAACGCTCTGTATTCTTAAGATTTTTTTCATTTTCTGTCAGAAACACTTTCCTGGTGATGATTTTGCACTAACGTGGCTCGTACCCACCTCTATCAACTGTGAAACTATCAAATGTAAATGACCAGTGAAAGTAGAGACCTCTCCTAATCGTTAAGCGGCTACAGTAACCTAAACTTACTGCATTAGTTATCTTTCAGACCTCAAGATTTAAGGGGCGTGCGGGCAGCTTACATAAGCAGTTTTTAGAAGGAAAAAAAAAATAGTTCAAATATCCGAGCACCTACTAAGAAATGGCAGAATTCCCGCAGTGACGCATCTGGTGCTTATAAAGTTCTAAAGATGTTAACATGCTTCAGATTTGACTTGATGTAATTTCCCCAGTATTTGGGCCAAAAAGAGCTTGGGGGGGGGGGGGGGGCACAGCTCGAAGGCAACAGAACCAAAAGCTGCCATTTACTGCACGTCAAGCGGGTTTCAGATTCCCCGTCCAGTCTTTACAAAGCCGGAGGAGTTTTCACAACTTTCTCCGTGAGAGCACGTCCTCGAGCCCCCGAGAGGAGCTCCGGGGACTCGCCGCGCGCCCTCCTCAACCGGATCCCCGGCCGGTCCTGCGACGCCGGTTCTAGCCTCGGGTCTGCGGCCCTCGAAGAGAAGGGAGCAAAGGGCGCGCGGGGTCCGGGGAACGGCCCTCGTGGGGACCCAGGGCCGCACGAGCAGCCCCCGAGCGACGGGGGAAGGAAGGCGAGGCTCCAGGAGGTCGGCAGGGCCTCCCGTCCTGGAGCATGAGGGCGAGGAGGGCCTCACCTTGCTGCGATCCTCCTCTTGTTGCTGCAGCAACTCGGGAACCGCGGCCATGGCGACGCGGGCCTCGAGCGGGGGCAGCCTGGCTGTGCGAGGAAAGAAGAGGCTGGGCCGCCGCCGCCTCCGGAGAGCCTCACGGGGGCGGCCGCGGCCCCGCCTCCGCCAGCCTCCCTGCCGATGGCAGCAGGAGGCCTCCGGACTCCGCCACCATCCCAGCAGCCCCGGGAAAGGCCCGCAGCGCGCGCCACGTGCTCCCCCAGAGCGGCCTCCCCTCCCCGCAGCCGTCCATCTTGGAGCCGGGCAAAAAAAGCTATGCGTGGCCTACCCTCGCTCCGGGCCACGCGGAAACCGCCGTCCGCAGGGCCGCGAGAAGGACTCGGAGCAAGGAGCACTCCAGCAGCACGGCGCCTCTCAAGAAAGCCCGCGCTCTCGGGCGGGGGAATTTATCACTCAGCCAGAGTCCAAGATGGCGACGGGCTGTGACGTAAAGAAGATCTCGTGAGAGAGTGAGGGCGCGATTTGGAGGAGCCCGCGCGAACGCTCGAGGGGAGGGACTCCCCAAGGATCGCGGGAGCGTCTCCAGTGGTGAGGAAGAGGCCGGCAGTGGGGCGTGAGCGCCGCAGCGCATGCCGGGATCGCCGCCCCTTAGGCGGGGCCTAACTCGAGCTCGGAGCGCGGGACCGAGGAAAGTACGGGTCCCGGGAGGGTTGCCGGCGCTCTGGAAGTCGCGTGAAGTGTGGTGGCTCTTGAGGTACCTCCCCGGGCCGTGAGCGGTCTCTTCCCTAAGCCTGACTTCCACACGAGGGGCCCGGCCGTCCTGTCCCGCCCCGCCGCGCTTCCGCACGCAGGGCGGAGCGGGAGGGCCCTCCCGGGGATCGCGACGGGGGGCCCCTCTGACCCCCCCCCCCCCGCTCCTTCCTGGGCGGCCCTTCTGAAGCTCCGTTTCCGCGACTGTAGCGCGGTGACGGCGCGGCCCTCGGCGAGCCCCCTGCCTAGGCGGACTGAACACCGGGGACGTCTGGCCCCGAGCGGTGCTAGTTCACGTTCAGCAAGTGCTGGTTCCTCCGGCTCTTTTTTTCTTTTTTTTAACTTATTTATGATAGTCACAGAGAGAGAGAGAGAGGCAGAGACACAGGCAGAGGGAGAAGCAGGCTCCATGCACCGGGAGCCCGACGTGGGACTCGATCCCGGGTCTCCAGGATCGCGCCCTGGGCCAGAGGCAGGCGCCAAACCGCTGTGCCACCCAGGGATCCCCTAAAGATTTATTTCTTTATTTATGATAGACAGAGAGAGAGAGAGAGAGAGAGGCAGAGACACAGGAGGAGGGAGAAGCAGGCTCCATGCCGGGATCCCGACGTGGGACTCGATCCCGGGTCTCCAGGATCGCGCCCTGGGCCAGAGGCAGGCGCCAAACCGCTGTGCCACCCAGGGATCCCCTAAAGATTTATTTCTTTATTTATGATAGACAGAGAGAGAGAGAGAGAGAGAGGCAGAGACACAGGCAGAGGGAGAAGCAGGCTCCATGCACCGGGAGCCCGACGTGGGACTCGATCCCGGGTCTCCAGGATCGCGCCCTGGGCCAGAGGCAGGCGCCAAACCGCTGTGCCACCCAGGGATCCCCTAAAGATTTATTTCTTTATTTATGATAGACAGAGAGAGAGAGAGAGAGAGAGGCAGAGACACAGGAGGAGGGAGAAGCAGGCTCCATGCCGGGATCCCGACGTGGGACTCGATCCCGGGTCTCCAGGATCGCGCCCTGGGCCAGAGGCAGGCGCCAAACCGCTGTGCCACCCAGGGATCCCCTAAAGATTTATTTCTTTATTTATGATAGACAGAGAGAGAGAGAG
Source organism: Canis lupus baileyi (assembly GCF_048164855.1). Classification (NCBI taxonomy): domain Eukaryota; kingdom Metazoa; phylum Chordata; class Mammalia; order Carnivora; family Canidae; genus Canis; species Canis lupus. The sequence continues at coordinate 7,247,554 of NC_132863.1, read as the reverse complement.
AGAGAGAGGCAGAGACACAGGCAGAGGGAGAAGCAGGCTCCATGCACCGGGAGCCCGACGTGGGACTCGATCCCGGGTCTCCAGGATCGCGCCCTGGGCCAAAGGCAGGTGCTAAACTGCCGCGCCACCCAGGGATCCCTCTCCGGGCTCTTAAAGAGAGTTTTGCTTTGGAAATAGCTTTGTCCAAACATGTCGAAAAATGTTAATGGAATGCAGCTGAAGGCACCTTATCGTACTGATGCGGCTACATTTTCGCCGTTCACATATCTAATACATCTGGTATCTAATAACATTTTTCTCTTTCATAGGAGTGCAAAAATAAAACGCCTTCGATATTGCAAGTAGATTAGAGGGAAGTGAGAAAGCTTCTAAAGATGAAGGCGTTTCCGACCATCTGCAGGCAGCTCAGAAGCTCAAGGAGGTTTTCTCTAGAACCAACCGCCCATGTGGATTTCTCCACTTCTTGCGCATGTAGCCGAAAGAAAAAGGTGAGCCCTTATAAAGAAGTGGACCAAGGAAAGTACTCCGATTTAGTACAGTCTGTCTTGTCGTCCAGAGGCCTTGCTCAGACTCCAGAATCCTTGTTTGAGGAAGATAATTTACTGTATGGCCCTGTGAGTAAGTGTAAGCCCCCAAAGCAAGATGAGAAAGCAAGAGTTCCAGGAAACTGGTGTCCTCTCTTCAACCCAGAGAGAATAAAGCTAAATGCAACAAGTACTCCTACAATTCCTTTGAAAATCCCTCTGCAAAGAAATATGATACCAAGTGTGACCAAGATCCTTCAGCAGACCATGACATCGGAACAGATTTTCTACTTGGAGAGGTGGAAAAAGCGGATGATTCTGGAACTGGGAGAAGATGGCTTTGAAGAGTATTCCTCAAGTAATTTTCTCAGTCCTGGTTCTATATAGTTACTGTGTTTTCTAGAATATAGAGCACCAGTGTCAAAAGAGTAAGGGTGTTTTTTGACCTGAACTAGTGAGGCGCTACTTTCAAGTGATAATTAGCATTAAATAGCACTCTGTGCATATTAACTAAAACCTCATGAAAGCCCTATAGGTATACTATTCTCATTTCACAGATGAAACCGAAGCACGGCGAGCAAGTAATTTGACCAAATGATGTAGAAAATCCTTTTATAAACTGCAAACTTAAGTATTAGAGCTGATTGTTTTCTTTAAGGAAAAGAATCAATCACCTGATAATGGAATTCTACTTGTTTGCCAGGCATTCTAGTCAGAAGGTAGTAAATACCCCTTGCTCTACTTGTCCTCATTGACATGTAAATTTAAACACTAGCGATAAACACGTGATTTGAGATAATCTGATGCTCTTGATTAGTAACCATAAACTTCAGCTTTCAACTCCTAATTTACTAACTTGTTAGGCAAGGAGAATAGCTTCCTTTAAACAGGTTCCATTCAAAAACAAGGTGAAAGACCATTGGTACAAGTGAATTAGCTGGTCCCACTCAGGATTATATGGTTGTCTTTTGTTAAAGCTAGGTTTTACATTGATCAATCCGTAGCCCCATGCTTCTCGGAGTGCAGTATGTATACCCCTAGTGGTTTGTACAGAGCACTTTTAATTTTAAGAGAAATGCACTTATTTTGTACCATCTTAGAAAAAACTGTGGGTAATACAGTAAATGTGTGGTCACGTGTTTTAAGTATTTATGTAGACAGCACCTGGATATGGCAAAAAATGGTCAAGGTCCGAACATTCCTCAGCTGTGAGGAGGGAGGAATCTATGCAGGAGCTAACTGCCTTTAGGTATTAAGTAGCAACCATTAAGCTTTCTAAACAACATAAAATGAAATCTTTTAATGGCATCTCACATTTTTTATTTGTACCTCTAGGACTTAGAATTGACATTGGTTCCTCATGGGAAGTTGTTTTTGAATTTCCTTAAAGCTGGATTATCAGAACTTGTGGAATCCTGAGATCACTGAGAAGAAAAGTAAAGGCAGACATCTACTTAGGACTTTGGGAACCTAGGACTTGTATGTAGCCCGTGGCACAAAGCAGAAAAGTACTCTGGAGGCCCCCTTGATATAGAGAAAGAGTTTCTTTTAGTAAGGTGAAGGTGCTCCACTATCCCAAGCAGAGAGAAAACTGATTGTTTTCCATATAATCAACCTTGTTGATCTCAATGATTTCTTTGATGTGTTTCTCAGTTAACTCAAGATCAATTTTAAGAAACGGGCAGAATCACTTTTTCCCCCCTGTAAGAGGCAGTCATAGGAAGATTAGTATCATGCTCTTCCCCAAACGATAAAAAAGGGAAAAAAAGAAAAACCATGCCACAATCCACTAAATTGATGAATAGGTCAGGAGAGACAGGTTTTAAAATACTGTATTGATAAATTCCTGTCCTCCTGCTCTCCCCAAAGGCTAGATAGAGCATAGAGATGTGCCCAGAGCTGGCATTCTCGAAAATTTTAGTCAGTATCACAAGCATCAGCTTACCTTCTGAAGATTGAAAAGAATAAGAAAGTCTGACTTTGATTTTATAAAGTGTTGATCATAGTGGAAAGGGCTTGGGTTTATTTTTTGTTTTTTACTGCAGTAACTTTTTAATCTTGAAATCTCCATCATGCCAGTTTATCAGAATCTTGGAGATTAATGGAATATTTTTTTATGCACTTTATAATGCTGGGACTGGAAAACATTTCACTTTCATTCCTTTTATTGAATGAGTATTCTGACTTGATGCTATCTGCAATAAATCTTGTGCCTTTTAAATTTTACTTTGATAAATTCAGTTATATTTAATGTTCTGAGCCTTACAATGTCGCAGATCCTATAATCTAGATTCTAATGTTTGTTGCCTCTTATATGTGAAGGACCCAGCCAAGGGTTAAGCCTGCAGTGGAGAATGAATTGTTTTTTACTTGGCATTAGATAAAGCAGTTTGTTTTCTTCCTGTTTTGACTATGTTTGTGTTCTGCTTCATTAAGCTAGTTTATAGATGAATACTGTACTTTTACTTAGGTTTTAATTCCATCTGTCTTAAATTTTTTGTAGGCCTTTCATGTGCTAATAATCCAATTGAGCCAGGTAAATTTGGAGTGTAATAATTCAGTTCTTTAGTTGAATTTCATTTAAGTCCACAAGAAATTTCCCAGAAGTGGTTCCAATTTTTTGCCAGTGGTAGAAGAACTGACCTTTCAAAATATTGGTAAAATAGTATTTGACAAATGTAATGTGCTTGAAATTACCCAATTAGATGAGATTTTCCTTATTTTCTGGGGGTCTTTTTCCCTGCATGAATATTTCCTACTCTGCTTTTGTGTATATGTAAATGATGGTCCCTAATTTTGCCATCCTCACTCTGCTGTATGATGGACTGGAATTGAACATGGTCTCTATTGCCAGGCTGCTAGTCTATCTTTTTTGCTTTCGGGCAAATTAAGAATATTGTGTGGGCCTCACTCGTTAAACTGGGAGTAATGATTCTTATCTTGCTGGATTGTTGTGTTTGAAAGTTAAATAATATTTTGAAAGCGCCAAGATCACTGTTTAGCACAGTGCCTCCTCTTTGTTTCCTTCCCTTTTCAAGGGTCAAGTGAATATGTAGAATTTCTTGGATTTGTTTGTGTTGTCTTCAGAGTGTATGAGGATATACAGATATCAAATCATTTTGTTGTATACCTGAAATAAACACAATCTCATGTCAGTTATACTTTAAGTTTTTTTTTTTTTTTTAAGATTTTATTTATTCAAGAGAGACAGACAGAGGCAGATACATAGGCAGAGAGAGAAGCAGGCTCCATGCAGGAAGCCCGATGTGGAACTTGATCCTGGGACTCCAGGATCACACCCTGAGCCAAAGGCAGACGCTCAACTGCAGAGCCACCCAGGGATCGCTCAAAAAAATTTTTTAAGCATATGAGGAAAAATTTCAGGACAGAGCTACTGTTTAAGCTGTTCTAGTCCCCTCGAAAAGTACAGAAGAGTGTTACATATTTCCTCTCCTTGCCCCCAAGTCCCAAAACATCCAATTTGTTTTTAATTTGTATAAGCCTTGATTTTCATTCCTTGTTTATTAGTAAAAAGATTCCCTCTACCTATGTTCATTAACTCAGTGTTAGTCATAAAAAGAACTGTGAACAGAAGCCCTGTTCCTTCTTTCTAATAATTATCATAACTAGTTAAGTTACTAAAATGAATACTTAAATTCATAGTACCATACATTACGTGTGGTCTTGTTATCCCCAGATCTTCAACTGTAGCTTTGGCCTAATTCTACTAGAAATTCTTCATTTTAACTTATTTTTTTTAATTCAAACCATTTTAATCCCTTTGGTTTTCTTTCTTTCTTTTTTTTTTTTTTTTTTAAGATTTTATTTATTAATGAGAGACACAGAGAGAGATTGGCAGAGACATAGAGGGAGAAGCAGGCTCCATGCAGGGAGCAGGACACGGGACTCCATCCCCGGTCTCTAGGATCACACACTGGGCTGAAGGCGGCGCTAAACCGCTGAGCCACCCGGGCTGCCCTCCCTTTGGTTTTCAAAGTGCATTCTTAGATTTCACAAAAGGCTAAAATGTGGTATCTTAGCAGTTATCACTTAAAGATAATTTATGGAGGCAGCCCGGGTGGCTCAGGGGTTTAGCACCGCCTTCAGCCCAGGGCCTGATCCTGGAGACCCAGGATTGAGTCCCACATCAGGCTCCCTGCATGGACCCTGCTTCTTTTTCCCTCTGCCTGTGTCTGTCTGTCTGTCTGTCTGTCTGTCTCTCTCTCTCTCTCTCTCTCTCTCGCTGTGTCTCTCATGAATAAAAAAAATCTTTAAAAAAAAAAACCTAAACATCTAAAAAAAGATAATTTATATAATTTCTAATTTTATTGTTCAGAGGGTTTTAAGTATTTGTTTTTTAGTACTAGCTTTTTGTTTGTTTTTCTTTTTCCCCTGATTTCTTTTCAGACCTATTTTTACAAGGGAAACGGTTCCATAAAGCCTTAGAAAGCATACTTTCACCCCAAGGGGACTTGAAAGAGAGAGATGAGAATCTTGAATGTGGATATGTTGAAAGTGTCCAGCATATTCTGAAAGATGTCAGTGGAGTGCGAGCTCTGGAAAGTGCTGTTCAACATGAGACCTTAAAATATGTGGGTCTACTGGACTGTGTGGCTGAGTATCAGTAAGTATCAGAATTTTTTTTCCATCAAAGTGTGGAGATAAATTAATGCGGGTAGGACAGATGATGCCTGTCAAACAGTATTTTTTCTTCTAACCTGCTGTTTCAAGATATAGCCATGTGAAATAAAAACATATGTGATAACTATAAAAGAGTTGGGTATGGGGCAGGAGGTAAAGACAGATACAGGAGGAAGAGCCTCATAATTCTTGTAAATCTGTGTTCCAAAATCAAAGTGTGTGTATGGTGGAGAAAAGGTATAATTTTTCAATATCCAGCATGTTCCTCCTCCCCTAACCCCAAGCAAGCTACCAACCACTAGATCCAATTTGCTGGGGCACTTGGGTGGCACAGTCAGTTAAGTGTCCAATTCTTGGTTTTGGCTTAGGTCCTGTTCTCAGGGTCATGAGATCGAGTGCTGTATTGGGCTCTGTGCTAAGTGTTGAATCTACTTAAAACTCTCTCCCTCTCTCTCTGCTTTCCCATGTACTTGTATGCACACACTGTCTCTCTCTCTCTCAAATAATTCTTAAAGATCCCTTTTGATTTCTGCATTCTCTTTCCCATTTCCCTAAAAATAGCACCTTGATCTGTTAGCCCTGAAAATAATTTCTTTCCCTGGCTTCCATGCAGCGTTTGCGGTGGATAGGAACTCTGAGCTTACTTAAGCTTCCTGTGGTTTGTAAATTGCTGCTGTGTTACTATTTTTCCCACATACTCCAGATTCCAAAAAAAGGATGTAAGCCACACACCATGATAGGTTAAAAACCTGTGAATGTAACTCTTGGAACTCCAGTTAAAATTTAAACTAAAACAAGTTGACAGAATATGTATGCATTAATCTAGAAACTCTTCAAGCCCCCTAACAGTTTTGTGCCATAGCTGCCTCATATCTGAAGAATTCTATGTGCCTAGAAATTCAATAAGCTATTTTTAGTTGCCCTGTAACCAAGGTGGCCATACCATCCGTTCTACCCAAGGCCTACAAGAAGTTTGTGACACCAGACACTTCACACAGTGCTGTCCACAGTACCAATGTTTGTTTTCTGCTTTTTTTTTTTTCTTTTTTTAATTCATGAGAGAGAGACAGAGAGAGAGAGGAGGCAGAGACACAGGCAGTGAGAGAAGCAGGCTCCATGCAGGGAGCCCGACGTGGGACTTGATCCCGGGTCTCCTGGATCACATCCTGGGCCAAAAGCAGGCCCTAAACCGCTGAGCCATCCAGGGGTCCCTGTTTTCTGCTCTTTAAGTGGAAAGTATCAACACTGAAAATATGAACATTAAACATTTTAAAAAGTAAGGTTTCAGAAATTTTAAAAACATTTTTAACAGATAACATGTGTTTAGTTAATCCAAGCAATTAAGTCTCCCATCTCTACCTTTTCTTTAAAAAAGATTTTTAATGTGGCATTAAATTTATCATAAACTTCACCATTTTTAAGTATATAGTTATCATTAAATACATTCATAATGTTGTACACCATCAACACCATCCATCTCCAGGACATTTCATCTTATAAAACTGAAATTCTGTGCCCATTAAACAGTAATCACTGTATTCTTCCTCTACTTCCAGTCCCTGGCAACCACCATTCTATTTTCTGTCACTATGACTCTTTATACCTCATGTGGGTGGAATCAAAATATTTGCCTTTTTGTGACTGACTTATCTTTATCCTGGCTTTTGATGCATAATTTTTAAAATTTTTGCCTGTAAGCCAGTTTGTCTATTTTTTTGTTGCCTGTGCCTTTGGTGTCCTATCTAGTAAAGAGGAGGCAGAGACACAGGAGGAGGGAGAAGCAGGCTCCATGCCAGGATCCCAACGCGGAACTCGATCCCGGGACTCCAGGATCGCGCCCTGGGCCAAAGGCAGGCGCCAAACCGCTGAGCCACCCAGGGATCCCCATATAGGTCTTTAATTTCTTTCAGCAATGATTTGAAGTTTTAATTGTATAAGTTTCAGGATCCTTGATTAATTCCCAAGTACTTTTTTATTTTTGATGTTATTATATGGAATTGTTTTTGTAATTTCCTTTCCAGATTGTTCATTGTTTATGTATAGAAATGTAGTTGACTTTGTATCCTGCTACTTTGCTGAATTTATATAGTCCTACCAGTTTTTGTGTGGATTCTTTAGAGTTTTTAACATAAAAGATCATATCATCTGTGAACAGAGATAGTTTTACTTCTTCCTTTCCAATTTGGATGCTTTTTTATTTCCTTGTCTTGCCTAATTGCTCTGGCTAGAACATCCAGATGCTGTTGAATAGAAGCAGTGAAAGCAGACAGCGTTGCCTTGTTCTTGATCTTAGAGGAAAACCTTCCAGTCTTTCATCGTTGAGTATGATGTTTGCTGTGGGCTTTTTATATATGGTTTTTATTATGTTGAGGTAGTTTTTTTCCTAATCCCTAGCTTGTTGAGTATTTTTTTCATAAAGGGTATTTCATTTTGTCAGATGGTTTTTCTTCATCAATAAAGATGATTATGTGGTTTCCTTCATTCTGTTAATAAGGTATATATCACATTGGTTGATTTTTGTGTGTTGAACCATGTTTTGAATTGAAACATGAATTGAAAACAATTCATTCCAGGAATAAAGTTCACTTTATCATGGTGTATAATTCTTTTAATATGTTGCTGAATTTGATTTGCTAGTATTTTGTTGAAGATTTTTGTATCAATGTTCATAAAGATTAGTATTCTGTAGTTTTCTTGTAGTGCCTTTTTTTTAAAGATTTATTTATTTATTATTTATTTATTTGATAGAAGGAGAGAGAACAAGTGAGAGAGCACAAGCAGGGGGAGTGGCAGAGGGAGAGGGAGAAGCAGGCTCCCCGCTGACCAGGGAGCCCTGCTGCGGGGCTCAATTCCAGAACCCTGGGATCATGACCTGAGCTGGAGCAGATACTTAACCAAGTGAGCCACCCAGGTGCCCCTCTTGTAGCATCTTTGTCTGGATTTGGTTTCAATCTATGCTGGATTCATAGAATGAGTAAGAATGCCCTCTTTTTCAATTTTTTCAGAAAAGTTTTAGCATTGTTATTAGTTATATCAATGTATGGTGGGGTTCCCCCATAAAGTCATCAGTCTAGAGCTTTTACTTGCCAGGAGATTTTTGATTAATGATGAAATCTCTTTCTAATTACAGAGCTGTTCAGATATTCTATTCTTCATGATTTAATTCTGGTAGGTTTTGTGTTTCTAGGAATTTATTTCATTTAGGTTATCCAACCTGTTGGCATATGATTTTTCATAGTGCTCTCATCCTTTCTATTTCTGTAGAATTAGTAATAATGTCCCAGTTTCATTTCTGATTTATGTAATTTGAGTCTTCTTTCTTTTTTCTAAGTCCATCTAGGTAAAGGGTTGTCAATTTTGTTGATCTTTCCAAAAAAACAGTGTTTAGTTTCTTTCTTTTTTTTTTTTCCTATCGGTTTTCTCTCCTGAATTTCATTTGTCTCTTCTCTCATCTCTTTTATTTCTATTCTACATGCTTTGGATTTACTTCTTTTTGTTTGTTTTGGGTTTTTTGTTCCTTAAGTTGTAAGGTTAAGATGTCAAATTGATTCTTCCTTGCTTCTTAATGTAAGTATTTATTCCTATAAAGCTGCCCTAATACTGTTTTCACTGTGTCCCATAAGTTTTGGTGTGCTGTGTTTTCATTCTTGCTCACCTCCAAGTATCTTCTAATTTTCCCTGTGATTTCTTCTTTGGTTGATTTTGTTTATTTTCACAAATTTGTGATTTTTTTTTCCAGTTTTACATCTTTTATTAATTTCTGACTTCATCTTGTGATTAGAGAAGATACTTTGTGTGGTATCTTTTTAAATATATTGAAACTTAATTTATGGCCTAATGTATGGTTTGTCCTGGAAAGTGTCCTGTGTCTACTTGAAAAGATGTGCATTCTGTTGTTGGGTAGAAAGAACTATATGTCCATTAGATCTAGTTGGCTTATTGTGTTGTTTTAAGTCCTTTATTTCCTTACTTACCTTCTGTCTGGTTCTATCCATTATTGAAAATAGGTATTAAAATCTCCAACTAGTATTATAGAACTGTATTTCTGGGGCACCTGGCTGACTCATTCAGAAGAGCATGTGACTCTTGATCTTGGAGTTGGAGTTAGAGTCCCATGTTAGATGTAGAGATTACTTAAATAAAAATAAAGTTTACAAAAAACCTATTTCTCCCTTCAATTTTGATGGTTTTGCTTCATATATTTTGCTAGTCTGCTACTAGGTGCATAAATGTCTATAATTGTTATATCTTTTTGATGTAGTGAACCTTTTTATTAAATATAATGTCTGTTTTTGCCTCGTCTTTTTTTTATTTAGACTGTTTTGTCTGCTGTTAGAACTATCTTTGCTTTCTTCCAGTTACCATTTGCACAGAATATTTTCTGTCTTTTTACATTCACCCTATTTGTGTCTCTTGTAGACAGCATGTAGTTGTTGAATCGTGTGTTTTATCCATTCTGCGAATCTCTATCTTTTGATTGAAGAGTTTAATCTATTACATTTAAAGTAGTTAGTGATAAGTTCTGTCATTTTGTTATTTGTTTTCTATAGGCATTCTAGCTCTTTCGTCTCATTTCCTGTATGTTACTGTCTTCTTTTGTGTTTTGTTTCCCTTTTTGTAGTGAAACATTTCAATTCTTTTCTCATTCCCTTTATGTATATTCTGTAATATATTCCTTGTGATTTCCTTGTGATTACCATAGGGATTACATTTAGCATCCTAGTTATAATGCTGTAATTTGAATTTGTACCAACTTAACTTTGACATACAAAAACTCCTTTAACAGCTTTGTCCCTATCCCTTTTAATTATTGATGTTACAAAATTGTCTTTATATATTATGTGCCCCAAAACATAAACTAACAATTTTTTAGGCTTCTTAGTCTCTTATATTATGTAGAAAACAAACCACTGACCCTCCACTCACCCATCCATGGGCCCCTTCCTCTCATTGCCAGCAACAGAATACTACTGGTAGGATAAGGTTAAAAGTTAGAAAGGGAGTCAGTATGTCTTCAAAAGTACTTTGGAACATGTCTAACTCAGGATCTTGCAAAAGTGGCAAGAATTTGCCTGGTGGATCCAACAGAATGTGTAGTTGGAGTATGGATATACAAGTGTAAGGAAATGGACTGGAGCAACTGAGACAAAAAAAAAAAAAAACTTGGAGCATAAATGAGAACTAGCTCTGATGGGGCAGGAAATGATGCAGAGACTCAAGTCAGAGGAGCTCCAATTTCAGCAGCAATAGCTGATACTCCAGCTGGAGTTGAAAGTGCAAGAAAAAGCCTAGGAGAACTGCAGAGAGCTCAAGAACAATTAGAGAAGGAGATGAGTGGGGCACCTGGCTGGCTCAGTTGGTTAAGCGTCTGCCTTTGACTCAGGTTATGATCCCAGAGTCCTGGGATTGAGCCCCACATCAGGCTCCCTGCTCCACATCCCTGTCTGCTTCTCCCTCTCCCTCCACCCCTACCCATTCCCACACTCTTACATACTCTCTGTCTCAAAAAAATAAAATCTTCAACAAAGAAAGGAGGAGATAAGAATGAGTATAGAGGGATCCCTGGGTGGCGCAGCGGTTTGGCGCCTGCCTTTGGCCCAGGGCGCGATCCTGGAGACCCAGGATCGAATCCCACGTCGGGCTCCCAGTGCATGGAGCCTGCTTCTCCCTCTGCCTATGTCTCTGCCTCTCTCTCTCTGTGACTATCATAAATAATAAATAAAAAAAAAAAAAAAGAATGAGTATAGAAAATAAGAGCTAGAGCACCTGGGTAGCTCAGTGGTTGAGCATCTGCCTTGGGTTCAGGTTGTGATCCTGGGGTCCTAGGATCGAGTCCCACCCACATTGGGCTTCTTGCAGGGAGCCTGCTTCTCCCTCTGCCTATATCTCTGCCTCTCTCTCTGTGTCTCATGAAAAAATAAATAAAATCTTAAAAAAAAAAAAAAAAAGAGCTAAGGTGTTTCCCATAGAGAGGATACAGCAGCAGAGTCTGGCCAAACACTAGTTGAAATTTGTGATATGGGGCAGCTCACTTGAGCAGAGTGGAAGAATATGATGAACCAGTGCTATCTGATGTTTCATTAAACACTGATCAAGATTTGTATGATCAACCAATCTAAGAGTAATAAATTTTTCTCCTTGTTTCAAGTTTAAAAAGAAACTGTAGAAAATAAAAAGTAGAGTTAACAAATCATTGTTAGGGCAGCCTGGGTGGCTCAGTGGTTTAGTGCCGCCTTCGGCCCAGGGCATGATCCTGGAGACCCAGGATTGAGTCCCACGTTGGGCTCCCTGCGTGGAGCCTGCTTCTCCCTCTGCCTGTTATCTCTGCCTCTCTTCCTGTGTCTCTGCCTCTCTCTCTCTCCTCTCTGTGTTTCTCATGAATAAATAAATAAAATCTTTAAAAAAAAAAATCGTCGTTAAAATAATACTCGCTTTTATAATTGCCGATATATTTATGTTTATTGAGGTCTTTGGGCATCTTTAAGACGAAAAAGGTCTTTTTCTAGTAGATCTATCACATCTTTTTCAGGGACAATCTCTGTTGATTTATTTTTTTTCCTTTGAATGGGACATACTTTCCTGTTTCTTTGTATGCCTTGTGATTTTTGTTGTTGAAAACTGGCTATTTGGGATGCCTGGGTGACTCAGTGGTTGAACATCTGCCTTCGGCTCAGGGTAGTCTCAGGGTCCTGGGATTGGGTCCCACATCAGGCTCTCTATGGAACCTGCTTCTCCTTCTCTCTGTATCTGTGTCTTTCTCTGTGTTTCTCATGAATAAATATATAAATTTTAATTTTAAAAAAAACCTGGATATTTGAATCTAATATGTAACTCTGGAAATCAGGTTCTCGCTCTACCCTACGGTTTGCTGGATTTTGTTCATTGTTTTTGTTCGGGGTTTTATTATTCTTGTAGGCTATCTCAGTGCTAAGGATCAGCCTGAGGTATAAGCGTAAGGTCTTCTCAGGTCTTTTTTGAGCCTGTGCCTTTCCCTGGACATGCACAGACACTTTCTGATTTTCCCCATATGTGCAGTTTTTTTTTTTTTTTAAGATTTTATTTATTCACGAGAGACACACACAGAAAGAGAGGCAGAGACATAGGCAGAGGGAAGAGAAGCAGGCTCCATGCAGGGAGCCCAATATGGGACTTGATCCCGGGACTCCGGGATCATACCCTGAGCCAAAGGCAGACGCTCAACCAGTGAGCCACCCAGGGGTCCCTGTGCAGTTGCTTTTGGATGTTGTAGTCTTTAGTATCTAATTCCCAAAAGAAGAAGAAGAGAAAAATGAAGGGTTAGGGAAAAAATGGGCATTGGTCCTTTAAATCTTCTGGAAGTCATTCAGCTGGAGGAAGAGGGGCTTGCTGCAGTGAGTGGAGAGGTACGGTAACAGTGGCCACCCTGCTCTGGTCTACTCTCTGTGAACAGAAACATCAATCAGTGATGAGAGCACAGATCCTTGACATTTGGAGAATGGGGTCCTTTTTGTCCACTCTCCTTCCCACAAGTTGTGTGCATGCTGCTCCAGGATCGTGTGCAGAGCTACCAGCCCCATGAGAAGAGGTGGGGAGATGGGTAGCTATTAAGAGCCGAAATTGACCAAAATTAACCACAGTTTACAATCCAAACCTTCAATAGGCCCTAGATTTCCAATAATTATGTCAGACATTCTGCCATTGCCGTGTTATTTAGGTGGGCCTACAGATTTCTGGTGCTTCCTAACTCTTCCATCTTCCCAGAATCCTCCACTCCCACTCTGATTTTAAATTATTGTGATCTTGGAGTTCCTGGGTGGCTCAGTCAGTTAAGCATCCAACTCTTGATTTTGGCTCGGGTCTCGATCTCAGGGTTGTAAGATTGAATGCTCCATGCTGGGCACTCTCTCTCCCCCTCACTCCCTCTCTCCTTCCCTGTCTAAAAATAAAGTTCTTGTGATCCTTTTTTTTTTTTTTAAGATTTTATTTTAGTTATATATTTATTAGGGAGGAAGAGAACACCCAAGGACATGAGTAAGACAGAAGGAGAAACAGACTCCCCGCTGAGCAGAGAGCCCCATGCAGGCCTCAATCCCCAGACCCCAGGATCATGACCCGAGCCAAAGGCAGACGCTTAACTGACTGAGCCACCCGGGCACCCCAGTTCTTGTGAACCTGAGATATTTTATGACTGTATGTACAATCATTTGTCCCCACCCCCACTTACAACAGAGTTCCAAACCCTGCTTTTTATCATTTTGAAAATATTTTAGAGGCCTTTCCTTATTAGTATATAGATCTGCAGTATCCTTTTCTCTTTTAATAATTTTCCATTACTCAAAATTAATAGCTATTAACAGTCACGTTTGCTTCCAATTTTTTTTTTTTAATATTGTAAATTAAGCTCACACACTTGTAACCATAACCACATCTTCCCTCCTCTCGCAGTCCCCTGGCCAAAGACAATCACTGTGATAAGTTTGCTACTGTATCTTTTTAGGCTACTTCCTATACTACTAAATACACCCACAACACTATATAATGCACGCCCAACACATTGCCAATCTACTTTCTACATACACATACCACACTATAACACACATACACAAAATACCATGTATTGTTACCTGCATGTCTATGAGAGTCACAATATATAGACATTTCTCTATGCATAGTATCACAAAGCTGGTAAGATATTAGGCTCTAGAGCCTGGCCGGCTGGGTTTGGTTTCTAACTTTTCAGCTTAGCCTTAGACTAGTTAGCCTCTCTGTACTTCTTTGTTCCTCTGTAAAATAAAACAAATAAAAGGACTTACCTCATTGAGTTGTTACAGAGATTAAATGAGACATTCTCTGTATAGTACTTAAAATGCATACTATATACTCAACAAATGTTAGCATGATGATTTGACCTTGTCCTCTCTTAAACAAACAACCTTAACTGTTGTTTGGTATTCCTTTATATTAATGAGCCATATCCATTTCCCTTTTGGGAACATTCAGTTTATTTCTAGTTTTTCACAATTACAAACTGTAGCAGTGTTCATGGCTCCATATATACAGTGTTGTGAGAGTTTTCTGTAGGCAGGTGCACTGGTTCATTTGTTGGTTTGTTTTGGTAGATGATATATATAGTTTGGATCAATTCAGTTGGTCTGAAATAGGCCAGGATAGGAATACTTAAATTTTTCAGGTACTTGTCACTTGCACCCAGGGTATCAAACCATTGCTCTCTGTGCATACCTAAAAGGGAAATTGCTGGGTGATGAAAGGGTATGAGCATTTTAATTTTTCCCAGGTGTGAGTGTGCTGATTTGGGCACACCTTTAATGACACAGTGTTAAACACAATTTATTAACATTGTCAAGACTTCAGTGGTTTCGACTGCATTTGACTTAAGTTAGGGTGAGCATCTTTTCATTTTTATGAACTAAAATGTTTTAATTTGGGTTTACACTAAAATCTCTTTTCCACATTATTAAGTTCTGCAAGTTAGAATATATTGCAAGAAACAGTGGTCCATGTAAGAAATCTTTATTTTTAGGGTATTTCGATATATTTTAGGTTGAGAATTAAGAAGCGTCCTAGGGATACTGGGGCCTTCTCTTTATTTGTATAGATTATAATTGTTTTGTAATATTACAAAGTTTGACAAAGCCAATAAAACTACCTCTAGACCTGCACTGTCCAAGAGGGCACCCACTAGCCACATATGGCCATTAAATACTTGAGCGTGGCCAATCTAAAGTATGCCACATTTATAACATATAAATATACAAAATAGTTTTCAGTGCCTTAGTACAAAAAAGAATGTAAAGTATCCCATTAATAACTTTTTTACATTACATAATGAAACGATAATATTTTTGGTATGTTGGGTTAAATAAAATATTAAAATTTCACCTCTTTTGATGTGATTACTAGGAAATTTGAAATAACATACATAGCTTGCATTTTCTTTCTTCTAGACAGTGCTACTCTAGGTTGACTTTATAAAATACCTTGCATAAGTTGTAATTCTAGAGCCAAGTTGATGGTGGGTAATGTGCATACTTTCTACAAAATATCCCTCCAAAATGGTTTTGAAATTGAATTTCATGAAAGCCAGAATGAACAGATAGTCACCAGTTATCAGTTTGCTCACCCTGTGATCCTTCTGATAGCTGCACTTCACAAGTATAAAATCCTACCAGGAGACGGGTAGTGAAGAGGAATGTACTAGTTACTTGACTTTTTTAGGAAGTGGCAGGAATTTTTTTATTTTCCCAATATCCTTCATAGTAAGACACCCTACCCTGTGTGTAAACTTTTAGGGCAAGGACCAGGTCTTCTTATTTGTATTTCTGCATATAATTGGTGCCTATTAAATGCTGATAGATTTGAATCTCAGCTTTGATTTCTGAGCAAGAAAATTTCTGAAGCACCATGATGCTTTGTCCTTTGTGATGGGGACTCTGCTACTGGTCTATTGTGGTTCACCCCGATAGATACTTTAAATGAGATCAACTAGGATAGTGATAGACATAGTTTCAATTCCCATGTCAACTGTTAAAGGAAACAAGGCCATGGAGGTCCAAAGGAATTTTAAGACAAGTTTAGAAACTGGACTGTGGAAAAGTTCCTCAGCACTTCCACATGGCCATACCTGTAGTTCTCACCAGTGTACTTCAGGAAGCACTTCTCTTCGTACCCCTGACAGGCCCATTACTGACCTCAATATAGGGCTCAAAGGAACGAGAACATCACACTTCCCTAATCCTCAGAAGTAAAGCTCAGAAGAGCTGTCTTTTTGAAAAGTGGAGAAGAGAAGCAACAGTCATTGGGTGATAAGTAGTAAACCATACCTAAGATGCTTAACCTATTAGAGTTTCTCAGTTTGAACTATTACCTATGAAGACTTCTTTGGTGTCTCTTTAGGGGCAAGCTGTGTGTGATTGATTGGAAGACATCGGAGAAACCGAAACCTTATATTCGAAATACATTTGACAACCCACTGCAGGTTGTGGCCTATATTGGTGCCATAAATAATGATGCCAACTACAGCTTTCAGGTCAGGACACTGAACCTCTACTTATGTAAAGCTTTGCTTGATGCTTATTTATGGCTACTTAACTCCTTGTGGTTTTTTTGGGTTTTTTTTGTTTTGTTTT
Organism: Canis lupus baileyi; assembly: GCF_048164855.1. Classification (NCBI taxonomy): domain Eukaryota; kingdom Metazoa; phylum Chordata; class Mammalia; order Carnivora; family Canidae; genus Canis; species Canis lupus. The sequence continues at coordinate 7,231,263 of NC_132863.1, read as the reverse complement.
TTTTTAAGATTTATTTATTTATTCATGAGAAACAGAGAGAGAGAGAGAGAGAGAAGCAGAGACACAGGCAGAGGGAGAAGCAGGATCCATGCAGGGAGCCTGAAGCGGGACTCGATCCTGGGTCTCCAGGATCACACCCTGGGCTGAAGGCAGTGCTAAACCGCTGAGCCACCGGGGCTGCCCACTCCTTGTGATTTTTATTGTTTGTGTCCCACTGCTTACTGTTCCTTGACTTTCTACCACCTTAAAAAGCACTTCCCCCTGTTGTGAGCTTTCTGTCCTTGCTAATAGTGTTTTGGTGTTTACAGTCCAATCTTCAATATCTTCCTTGTCATCTTATATATGTTCTTATATATCCTGGTGTACCTTGTCATCAGTCCCTCTTAGAAACAGTCAGGAGATATTACTGTAGATTGTTTTGTTCTGAGTTTGCCCCAGAGGAAGAAGGAAATGAACCTCAACTCGGATCCTACTATAAATATTGGAACTGTGCTGTGTTTCTTCCTAGGTTCAGTGTGGCTTAATTGTGGTGGCCTACAAAGATGGATCTCCTGCCCACCCACATTTCATGGACACTGAGCTCTGTTCCCAGTACTGGGCCAAGTGGCTTCTTCGACTAGAAGAATATACACAGAAGGAAAAGAACCAGAATATTCAGAAACCAGATCAGGGGACAGAGTGATGTTTGGGAAGCTCTATTGCTGTTTACTATAGAGATGCCACAGGATCTGAGAGCTACATAACACAAGTGGAAGCATTTGTTGAAATGTATTACAACTAAAAAGTTCAAAAGCCAGAAAAGTTTAGATCTTAAGGATTGGAATTGGGCACAGGAAAGAAGCACAAGTAGGCAACGTCTATCATTTACCTGGAAAAGGGCAAGCAGGCACTGGTGGCTCTGGGACTCCTCCTTAGAAGTTTCTGTATCCCAAGCAGGATGCTCAGTCCTTGAATTGAGATTGGAGGGTGGGAGGTTTGGCATGCAAGGAGTTCCCCAGGGTACCCCAGGAGGGAAGGGTCTGCACACCCCCAGGCTATGTATAGAGGGAGAACATAGGCCAACTCCTTCTGTCAATGTGGTTTCCTAAAACTAGTTTTATATGTTGAAGATTTCTATATATTTGGGGAAGGGGGAAGCTTTCATTTAACATTTTTGAAAAAATTCATTTTTTTCATATTTAATGTGATTCTTTAGCCTTAAGTAAACATTGTTCTCTGGGAAAATTCAAATTCTCATATGAATTATGAGATTCATAATTATGGATATTTTAGTAGCTCTATTCTGGTTTGAGTCCATGAGCCATGTACATAAAGTAAAAGTATCACTTGTGAGATTCTTCAGCTAGGGGGAGCAATAATTTTTGTGTTTTTGGTAAGTAATAAAAAGTATTAGTTGTCACTGAGATGCCCATAATAAATCCCCACTATAGCTTTGGGGAAAGGCTCCCTGTTTTATGGAATGGGATAGCATTTAAGTTACAGTTGTGGTCTTAGAATACTAGGGTGCTACAATTAATTTTGTCTTTAATTAGCTATATTAAGAAATAAAATACAAGATGTGAGTAAAGTAATGAGGCTTTGGTTCTGTTTCTTTGTATTTGGATTTGTTACATATAGAGTGATCCCATAAACCTGGAAATTGTTTACATTTTGTATTTAGAAGTTGAGAATTCAGTTTTGCCACTGGCCCAGGAGCATTGGTGTGTGTTCTACATAAGCACATACAAGAAGAAGGCATCCTCCACCAGGGTCACCTGGCAAGAAAAGTTAAGGTTCAGATGGGAGAGAGGATTATGGGGGACCTTTTACTGACTGTACACCTCTGCATTCACTTCAAGCAGCAGGTACTCATGTAGCCTGTAATTTCCAAAGCCAGAAATCAAGTGAGATCATTAAAAGTTGTAACAGCAGATTTTTCCATACTGCTTTTAATAAGTCTCCCTCCAGAATTTAGGAGAGTAGGCTCCGCAAGACTGCGTTTTAATACAGTTTTCTAGGGTTCATATAAATGCACCTTGGACCTGTCACTTTGTACCTACTCTTCCAAGCTAATGGCATGAGGAGTTCCATGTAAGACCCTCAGAGTCTGACCAGGAAGACAGGGTTGTATGAGAACAACCAGAGTTAATCCCTGGGCAGGCTTCTCAGAGACAGAAACACACCAGTTTCTCACTATAATCTTGACATTCCTTGGATCTCACCAATTAGAGAAATCTCAATCCTTTTAAGAGGGAAATGTCAATGAAAAGTTATTTTCCCTAGAAAGGCATAGGAGGAGAAAGCCAAATCTGAGTTTCTAAGTGAGACAACTTTTCAAGAATTACCATGTATGTTACTAAATTGTGGGTACTTTTTCCCCCTAAGTGATATGGCATATTAAACTCCAGTGAAATGAAACAAGATTTATGATGAGGGATTCTCTAAAATAATTTTTTAAAATTTTATTTGAGAGCACAAGAGGGAGGAGGCCAGAGGGGGAGGGAGAAGCCGACTCCCCACTGAGCATGGAGCCTAACATGGAGTTCGAACCTAGGAATCGAAGATCATGACCTGAGCCAAAGTCAGATGCTTAACTGAGCCACCCAGATGCCTCCAAAAATTTTTTAAAAGGAGGTAGAAATTGCTTTTGTGGAGGAGGCTCCCTCATAGTATAGGACATAGTATTACCATTTTGGGCTTTGAGACAATCCATTAGGTTCAAAGCTATCCACATACGCTTTTCCTCTGCAGTTCCACATTCTTAGTGCATTCAGCAGCTGACAAAAGCTCCATGCCAGCCAGCACTAAAACCAATTTTCGAAAAACTTAACACCTTCCGCCCTCCCATCCTCACCCCCAGACCTGGCCTCTTGCTCAGAGCCATTATCTCCTTTTAATCTAAGAGCATTAGCCTCTATAAACCTATTATAGTTCTAGGGAAACTTGTCAGCGTATGACCTCTGGTTTCATATGTGTTGACTCTAGTAAATACAGGAAGAGAGTTGGTTATGTCATTGTGCTTCTAGGTAACCAATTTGCCTACTGGCTTTAAATGGAATTGGAGAGGGGTAATTTGTTTGAATCACAGTGTCTTTCCACCTGAACAATTACACATTTGATTATAACCTGCCTTCCCCTCCTGCACAACACACAAAAAAAAGTGAAGCAAGGGAATAGTCGGAACTTTACCTGAAAAGAAACACTTCATTGTTTGGAGCTGGTGTCCTAAGGAGAACCACTGTCTTAAATCAACCACTAAGCACAAGGCAGAACTGAGTCTCCCTGTCTCTCTCCCCCTACCTTCTTTCCAGCCTCAGAGGCCTACTGGTTTGCCTGCAGTAGGAAGTTTGATGTAGGGAACCTCGAGTGATTGACAGCAGGAGCTTGAGAAAAGTGCTTTGGGGAGATGCCCCTGATGGAGTAAAACATTTGATGGTTGCTTGACAATAAGAGTTGCCAGGTTTGAGGAATGCACTTATGAGGATCCAATCATAAAATGATATTCTGTATTAGACTAGGGTTGGAGCTTTTACCTTTTTGCCAAAGAGACAGGTATATGACAATAATACAGATACAAGCCCTTGTCTGTTGTTTGCTGTGTCCCATTTCCCTCACCCGAGACACCATCATAAATTTGGTATGTATCTTTCCAGTGTATCCTTTTATAGTTTTATAAAAGGATACACTGGAATTATAGTTTTACTTTTGCTGGTCTCCATGAATAATATACAGTTTGCTTCCTTTTTTATTTTTGCTTGCTTTACTTTATCTCAACATTTGTTTCTGCCGGTTGACTACTTCTAGATCTAGTGCATGGCTTTAAACTGCTCTGCAGTATTCCCTCAGGTTTTTCTGTCTCACTAATACAGTTAGGCTAACACTGTTTTGCAACTACAGACACTGCTGCAGGGAGCACCCTCCTGTGTGTGTGTGGAGGGGGGGTGTCCAGGTGTACACGAGGCATGTGCAATATAGTGGAAGCAGGGTGAGTACTGGGGCTCCTTCACTGAAGAGCTCTGTAACCTTGGTCAAGGTGCCTGACCTTTGTGTGAAAATTGGGAGGGAAATAATTGTACCTGCTGAGAGCTGGGAGGATTAGATGAGGCAAGCACTTAGAGCAGGTCCTGGCACATAGTTGGAACAAAATAAACGTTAGCCACCATCATCATTCTCAGATGATCAAATCCAGACCTGTCGGGGCTGGGTCACACTGTGCACAGCGTAAATGTTACTGCAAAATTCCTCCAAAATGGTGCTATCAACTAAGGCTTCCACCAATGCTTTCTGAAATTCCCTGCTTTCCCACATATTCACTGACACAAGAGTTTTAAGACTTTTTTTCCATCAACATGATGGGTGAAAACAGTTACAGCTTTATTGCTTGAATAAAATGTGCTTTAAAACGGGATTGCCATCTAGCGGTAGGAAAAGTAGACTGCACTTACATGGCACAAGCCAAACCCGGTGGACCCACATGTATCTTGGCATAATCTGGCATTCGAGTCACTACCTCAGGTTTGGTTGCCCATAAGTCCCCTGTGTAGAGGTTTTTCTATTATCTTCCCCCTTTTTAAGCAGCTCGTGATTTTCTCCAGCGTGGCAACATGGAGACCTGTCTGTACAGCCTCCTGTGTGTGGCTTCCCAGTGGGATGAATCTGGGTCACTGGCTCAGAAAAGAGGAGTGAGATAAATTAGGAACGGGGCTATTTACAAACTGGCAGGAGACTGCGGCTCCCAGCAGGGCGGGCTTTCCCCAAAAGTGGAGAGGTGGTCAAGTGCCTGCATCAGCCACGTTCCCTCAAACCTCCAAAGAGGTCTGAGCAGAGTCCCAGTGAATGTCCTTCCAAATCAGGGGCTTGGACTGTCTGCTGTGAAGACTTAAAATCATAGTCTACAAAGATTTAAAAGTACATGATAGTGTTAGATGTTAATCATCAAAGACGTAGGTATATTTTTAAAGATCTGTACAAAACTGTTCCATGAAAGAGAAAGAGGTATAAATAAAGCAATATTATTGGAAAGCTTATACATCATGTGTTTAATTAAGTACTGTTACTAAACTAATGGGATATTAAAAATTAAAGAAAAGTCTCAGTAAAAACAAGCAAAGGTCAGCTGTGATTAGAACACGGACTCAGGAGTGCCTGGGTGGCTTAGTTGGTTAAATGTCTGCCTTTGGCTCATGTCATGATCCCAGAGTCCTGGGATGAGACCCATGTTGAGCTCCCTGCTCAGGGGGGAGCCTGCTTCTCCCCCTGGCCCTACCCCGCAACTTGTGTGCACATACTCTTTCTGTCTCAAATAAAATAAAATCTTAAAAAAAGAAAAGAGGGCAGCCTGGGTGGCTCAGTGGTTTAGCGCCACCTTCAGCCCAGGGCGTGATCCTGGAGGCCCAGGATTGAGTCCCACGTTGGGCTCCCTGCACAGAGCCACAGAGCCCGCTTCTCCCTCTGCCGCTCTCTCTCTCTCTCTCTGTGTGTGTCTCATGAATAAATAAATAAAATCTTTAAATAAATAAATAAGAAGCCCACTCAGGCTGATCTGACTGTCCCTCAGCACCAGGCTCATGCCCATTTCTAAGCTATTATTCATGTGCCTTTGCCTAAAATAACTTCCCTTCGTCCCTTTGTTCAGCCAGATCTTAGTTTTCTAAGTGCTTGGGCCTGAACCCCAGTCCTCCCTCATGTCTTACCAACAGGAAAGGAGATGGTGTAGTGTAGAAGGCACGAGTCTCAGAAGCAGGCAGACCTTGAATCCAGCCTGCTGCCTGTTTCTGTACAATCTGAGCTAACACTTATTTTCACGTGTTGAAACGGTTGAAAAAAGTTAAAAGTAGACTATCCAGTGACACAAGAAAATTATAAAAATTCTAATTTCAGTATCTAAAGTGTGATTAGAGCACGGCGTCACCCACTTGTTTACATATTGTCTGCGGCTGCAGAGTTAAGTGATTGCAACAAAGGCTGTAGGACCCGCAAAGCCTAAAATATTTGCTATCTGAACTTGTTCAGAAAAAATTGGCCAACTCCTGGTTCGGATGAGAGCTGAGGGTGGCTTGGGCAAGAGAGGTGGCAGGAGATGCTGGTCAAGAGCCAGGTCTGAGATGTGGCTAAGAGGGAGCCCTGCCTGGCTGTTTGATGAGTAGGATGAGGAAAAGGTAGGTACAGAGGTAACTCCTTGGTTCGGGGCTTGAGCAGGTGGGTGTTACCTGCTGGAATGGGAAAGACAACTGAGAGAACAAACCAGGCAAAATCCTAGCTCTTCCCCTTGCTTACGCGACCAGCTAGTTTTGCTGTGTTACAAATCACCCCCACATTAGTGGCTTAAAACTTACTTCTCATGAGTCCAAGGACAGGCTCTGCACTTCTGGTATGTGGGGGGGACTCAGCTGGGGCAAGATGATCTAGGATGGCCCACAGTTAGCTCAGCACCAGCTGGAGCCATGGAGATGCCTGGCCCCGAGTCTCCTGTCCTCCACAGGCTAGCCTGGCTGGCTCAGAAGGCAGTGGTGGAAGGGTTCCCGGGAGCAGCAGCAGAACAAGCCCCAGAGCACTGTGCTTTTCAAACTTGTCTGGGTCATGTTCACTGCAGCCCCAAGGTCCAAAGCAAGTCATGTGACCAAAACAAGATGGATGGAGGGGGACCCTTAATTCCATTTATAGCCTCTAGGTGAGAGAAGCCAAAAAAGTCACATTGCAAAGGGGTGTGGCTTATTTACACAATATTTTTCTTTAAAGACGTTTACTCTTTATTTAAAGAATTTTATTTCAAAAGCAAACTTTATCTCACTACCACAATAAAATAGGCCATGGCTTATCATAAATAGAAGGCAACCATAATATACAGTAAAAACATAGCAGTGCTCTGATTTCAGCTTAGGTCATGATCTCAGGCTTGTGAGATCAAGCCCCTCATCAAGGTCTACGCTTAGTGGAGTCTGCTTTCGATTCTCCCTCTCCCTCTCCCTCTGCCCACAAACTCTCAAAAAAAAAAAAAAAAAAAAAAAGGGAGGGGATTCAAGAAATAGGTGCCAAAGAAAACCTACAGAGGTTTTCTTCTCCATATAACCAGCAGGATGGAAGACTCTCACTGTGTGCCCCTGTGTTATCTCCAGAGCAGCACTTAGAATGTGCAGTACAGGAATGGTCTGAAGTCATTTAGGAAACACAAGGGCAGACCAGAAACAAGAGGAGAGAATTGTTTCCCACCCTCATGAAGGCCCATAGGCCTCTGAGGCATAGCAAGAGGAGGGAGACAAAAGGGATCTGGGGCAAAGACCCAGGTGTGCTTCATGGACCTGCCACTTCCCACCCATATAACCTATGGGCATTTGGGGAACCTTGGTTTCCTCAACTGAAAAACGCAGTAGGAACATCATACCTGCCTCATAGCGCTGCTGTGAGGCTCAATCATGAGCCTCTGTGTCATGGTGCTTCTCAGTCTACAAAGTACCATATAAATACAGCAGATGATAAGCCTATTCCCTGAGGCGAGGCATGACGTGGGCACGAAGAGGAGGGTTGTAGAGGAAGGGAGAGGTTATCAGCCACCAACAGGGCAGATTACCACGTGTTGGCACATTCCCCTCCGACATGGTCTCAAAATCAAGGAGCCAGCCAGTTGTAGAGCAGGGGTGGTGGGAGAGGGCAGGGGCCTCCCCAGCCACCTCTCAACTCTGGAACCCTCTGATTCATCACCGGGGCCATCAGCCAGCTGTCCCTTGTAGCCTGGCATCTTGGATGTTACCAGAGGACATGGTGGTGACCAAGTAGGCCTTGGTAGCCTTCTGTGCTGAATGTCCAGGAACAGTTTACTGGTTAGGAACTCCAGGTGTCCGACATCACAGAAGGCAGCCACCACCTGAGTGCAGTACTAACCGTGTGTAACCCCAAATTCATATCCGGCTCTCAAGATGCCACCCACGTTCCCTGCTCTGCAGAGGTTCCGGGACCCTCAGTGGTGATCTGCCCCCCACAGCATTTGACCCAGGCGTCTGCGTCAGTCACCAGATCCACTGTATATCCATCTCCCCCACTAGACCACGAGCCAGGGTCCAGCTTAATATGCGTAGCACCTGACCAGGACAGGCGACAGTAGGCCCTTGGCACTCACTGTTCCAAATGATGGTGCAAGGCGCTGAGGGTTTCTGTCCCCCCAGATTCATATGTAGAAATCCCGACGTGATGGGATTTGGACATGGGGCCTTTGGGAGGTGATTAGGTCGTGAGGGTGGAGCCCCGTGAGTGGAATTATCAGTGCTCTTCTACTTTAAAAACTTTTTAAAGATTTTATTTATTTATTCATGAGACACACACACACACACAGAGGCAGAGACATAGGAAGAGGGAGAAGCAGGCTCCGTGCAGGGAGCCCGATGTGGAACTCGATCCGGAGACTCCAGGATCATGCCCTGAGCCGAAGGCAGATGCTCAACTGCTGAACCACCCAGGTGTCCCCTATCAGTGCGCTTCTAGAAAGAAGCCAGACAGCTAGCTTGCCCTCTTTCCATCAGAATACCAGAAGTCAACAGAAATCTGTAGCCTGGAGGTGGGTGCTCCCTAGAACCTGACCATGGTGGCTCCGTCTTTCAGCCTTCCAGGCCCCAGGACTGTGAGAGATACAGCTCCGCGGTTTACAAGCTGCCCAGGCTATGGTGCATGGTCCTAGCAGCCTTCTTCTGAGAACGTGACAACTGCCTGCAGGTTTGGTCTGGCTGCAGGGGAGGCCAAAGTGCCATGAACTAAGGTCCTCCAGGCCACCCTTGGCCAACAGGAGAAACAGGAGTTGGTGGATGAACACATTTGGATGGGACAGCCCTGTGCGTGCTGTGCACAGCCGCCCCCAGTGGTCACTTGCCCGCCGACACGTCCGCCCGCACCCCCCCCACATCCCGGCCCATGTTGCCTTGCTTCCCTCCTGTTTCCCCTCCTTGCCACTTGTCTCGGGGTCTGCTTCTGGGACAGTTGGTGAGTTGGTTGATGGAATGTAGAGGATGTAGCAGCAAAGGAAGAAATGGAAGCCAGCTTGCCCAATGTCCCCAAGCACATGCGGCTGCTTCCGCAGCGTCTAGACTACGCCGGAGCACGCGCACAGCCAACAGCTCTGGCACAGGAAAAAGCACTTCTCAGCTGTCCCCACCATCCTGCTATTTGTCATCCCATCCATCTGCTGTCCCCACGAAACGCTCACCCACGTCAGCTAAAATGGTGCACTGTGCTTGGAATCAGTTGAGAAAATGTCAGGCCGACGGAACAGAGGAGAGAGAACCGAAATAGCAACTGCACGGACCGTGGGGACGGCGCAAGTCTGCCCCTTCGCCCAGCAGGCGGGACTCCTGGAGCTCAGAGGCCTCTCCTGGGGGGCTGTTATGGGGTTGGGGTACAGGGCGGGCCCTGAGAACCACGAGGAGCAGGGGCAGGTCACTGGGTCCTCCACGTGGCCCCCGGGTGCTCTTTGCTCCTTCCTAAGCCCGGCTTTGGGTCAGCTCCTGCTTCTTGCCCCCTCTTGGGGGCCACGGGTACAGCAAGGGAGGGGCTGGGGGGGTTCCCCAAACACAGAACTGGATTTGTTTAAAGTTGCTGCTTATTTTTCAGACGTTCATGTTAGTCTTTCAGAGTTCCACGGAGAAAAAGTTCATTCGGTAAAGATGTGTAGATCGCACGCCCAGGGGCCGCCGCCAGATACGTCTCCCAGAACCGGGCGTGCCCTTGTGCCCCTACGTGCCGGGCGTCGGACGTTCTCTCTCAGGGCAAGAGGGCCCTTCTGAAGGCAAGGCCATCCTGACCTCGGAAGGGCGGAGACTTCTTACGTTCATTCAACACATTCATTCACTGTCATCCGTTCCCGGTTATTCGTTCATGGGGCTGCGTCTCACCAGCTAGACCCGGTCCCGAGCTCCGGGAATAAAAAAGCAGGGAGCAAAGCCGAGCTTCCCCACCTTGCAGAGAGCATAGTTGGGCGGGAGAGATGCAGTCAACAAACGCACGTAGCAACGTCAGGAAATGTGAAGTGGGGTGAAGGGAAAACAGGGCGAACGGGACAGAGGCCACAGCTGGAGTCGGATGGTCACGGAGTGTTGCCGGCAACTACCCTGCGTGACAAACCGCCTCAGAGCTAAGTGCTTGAAACAACTATTTTTTTTATCATCTCCCAGAATTCCGTGGACTGAGTGGGCCCAGCTGGGGGGCTCCTCCACTCCCCATAGATTTGCACTGGGGCTCTCGTCCTCCGAGGCCTCACTGAGTCAGAGCATCTGAGGGGACCCACTCACGTATTCGACGCCCTGACGGGGAATGACAGCACGGCTGGGCCCCTCTCCTTGGTCACCTCGGGGTCTGCCCCTGCCCAGGTGGCCTATCCGGACAGCCCTTCCCTTCGGCCTTTCCAGCAGGGTGACCAGACTTCCTCCACGGCAGCCCAAGGCTCCCCAGATTCAAAAGAAGCTGCCAGGCCATCTCACGGCTCTGGCCCAGAGCTGGCGCAGCCTCACCTCTGACACACTGTGTTGGTTCAAGTGGGTCACAGGGCCAGCGGCAGGGATTCGTGTGTGTGTGTGTGTGTGTGTGTGTTGTGCATGCACGCGCGCAGGGGGCTGCACAGGGCACTGGGCGCAGGGAGGCATGGATCCCTGGGGGCCAGTCACCCGGAAGGCCTCACTGACCACCTGCCATTTGAGCAGACACCACAATAAGTCAACGAGCGAGACATGCAGCGACCCGAGGGCGTACCAGTGCCCGGAGACAGGAGTGTGCCTGGGCTGTGTGACAAGAGCAGAGTCCACCATGGGGGAGCCGGGCGGGGCACCACGGGGCCAAGAGGCAGCTGGAGGCTGGACCACCTCGGCAGCACAGGCCAAGCGGAGGGACCCGGGAGCAATCTGCCTGGAAGCACGGGCCGGCTGTGGTGCAGTGTCACCTGATCCCTGGGTCACGACTCCCCCTCAGCTTCTCACCCTGGCCTCCTAGGATCACCTTATTTATGTATGTATGTATGTATGTATGTATTTAAAGATTTTATGTATTTATTTGAGAGAGAGAGTGAGAGAGAGCATGAGTGAGGGGAGAGGCAGATGGAGAGGGAGAGGCAGACCGCTGAGCAGGGAGCCCGACATGGGGCTCGATCCCAGGACCTCAAGATCATGGCCTGAACGGAAGGCAGATGCTGAACCGACTGAGCCACCAGGTACCCCGGGTCACCCTATTTAAACTGCGACCTCCCTCCCCTCCCGGCACCTTCTCTGCCTGCTGATTCCTCCCCAGCACTGAGCACCAACTGCATACTTGACGTTTACTCATTTATCTTAGCTATTGTCTACTGTGATCTAGCCTTTCCCTCTAGCGTGCACACTCAACACAGGCTGGGATTTTTATCTGTTCTACCTGCAGGCCTGCTGCCAATATTTGCTGTATGAACGATAATCAGCTGGCTCTGGTGCATGGGTCCTGAGGGGACCGTGTGCCTGGTAAGTACTGGACTACTGAATTAATTTGGCACCAACTTTTATAGTTCAACTGCACTTATCTAGAAGTTACCTTCCAGTAAGCAATTATCCAGGGAAAATGAAGAAGAAAGGAAGAAAGCCTTCAAAGCAGCCTCACTGGTGACCAAAGGTCACAGGACAGCCCCTCATTTTATGATTCTGGTGCGCTGAATGATAAGCCAGTTATCGAGCAATTGTGGCCTGGCAAGATCTGGATTAAAGAGGGAGGGCCTATGACAGGACAAGAAGGAAAGGGACACCTGCCAACAAGGGGAAGCAGGAAAATGCAAATGCACACACAAGGTTCGGAGCCAAGCAGTCCCACCGCAGGCCTGCGGGCTGCAGGAGCCGAGTCTACACATGGTATGACAACAGGCCACATGCATAATGACGACTAAGTCATTTTCAGAGGATCAGCTTGTGCTCAGTCTTTTGTTCAAGATGAGGGGGTACACCTGAGCAAGATGTTCATTCATAGCACCCCTACTGCCTCTCACCGCATCCCCCCTTTCCTAGGCAGCCCCTTCTTATTCTCCATGTGAGTTCTTCACACCCCAACTTCTGCACTGCCGTGCCCAGGGTTCTTCTCATGGCCAGAGGACGACCATGGCAGCCTCCTGGATTCATCTTTATTCATCTTCCTCTAGTCCAGTAACACTCACATTGCATCTCTACCTCAGACACCCCACCACCTACTCACCTAGTCCTTGTGCTCACAGGACACTTGGACATCTCTGATTCCTCCTGATGCCACCCCTCTCTGACCAGCAATTTGTGGTCACTCCGTCTCAGTAAATGGCACCATGATGCTTCCAGTTGCTCAGGCCAAAAACTTTTTTTTTTTTTTTTTTAGGATTTATTTATTCATGAGAGACACAGAGAGAGAAGCAGAGACATAGGCAGAGGGAGACACAGGCTCCCTGAGGGGAGCCCTATGTGGGACTCAATCCCAGGACCCTGGGACCAGGACCTGAGCCAAAGGCAGATGCCCAACTGAGCCACCCAGGCCCTAGGCCATACACTTTAAAGCCATTCTTGACTCTTCTCTCTTTTCCTAACTAGAGTGCCAGGTCATTCATTATATAAACTAGCACTGTCCGAGACAAACCAGGATGTGTAGTCTGTCCATTAACCCACATCCAATTCATCAGCAAACCCAGCTGGCTCTATTTTTAAGTATGTATCTAGCATCCGGCCATTGTCCCACCTCCTACTTTATTGCCCTTGGTCCAGGCATTCATCCTGTCCTGCCTTGATTTTTACAATGGCCTCCTAACTGGTCTCCCCACTTCCACCCATGCCTCCCACCTCCAAATCTGTTCTCTCAGCAACCGCAGCAAGCCCATTAAAACATGAGTGAGATCACGTTACTCCTCTGCTCAAAAGTCTCAATGGTTTCCCAGTTCATTCAGAGGAAAAGCCTAGGTCCTTATACAATAGCTTTGCCTTTGCTGTTCCTTCTGCCTGGAACGCCTCCACCAGGTAACCACTAGGCATGCTCCCTCACTTCTTCCAGCCACGCGTACTCACTCTCTATATAAAATGTCAATAATCTCCACCAACATCACTTATGCATCCCTAACCCAGCTCTCCTTGCCTGATGCAACACACTGCATTTTCTAAAAATGGCCATAGAAATTTGTATGGTCCTACAAACTCTTCTAGAACCACTTCTCTCATCAAAAGGGAGTCTTATTCCCCTCCCCTTTGATATGAACCAGCCTTAGGAACTCCCTTCTAAACAGATAAAATGTGACACTACAAGCCTCCAGAGGTGGGCTCCTCACAGGTGCTCATCCTCCTCCTGACTCTGTCTCTTGGGACCTTCTCCCCGGGAACCCACGACGCCAGAGGAAGCCCAAACTAGTGCACACAGAGAGCCCAGAAGGGGACGAATCAAGGCCCCAGACAACAGCCACCATTAACCACCAGCTGCATGAGCGAACAAGCCTTTAGATGGTTCACAGGCCCCAGGCCTCAAGTCTTCCAGCTCAGGTCCTGGACATCATAGAGCAGAGAAAAGCTACACCCTTGCCCTGTTCTATGCCTCCAATCCAAATCCGTGACCCACAGAACTCCTAAGTCTTCACACTATTTGTTACACAGTCCTAGTAACCGAAACATCAAACTTGATTTTTCTCTCTATTAGCTATCGCTCTATATATTTGCTTGCTGATTTCTCATGTCTCCCCGGAAGAGAATGGGAACTCCTGGAGGGCAGGTACTTGTGTCTATTTTCCCCTCACCTCAGTATCTATAAAAGTACCTGGCACACAGTGGGCCCTCGGTAAATACTTGTTGAACAAATGAATCTTTGCTAATTAAAGAAAACTGCTCCGTACTATAATTGCAACACCTTCTGCTGAAGCACGCGACCTTTTCCTGAAGAAAGCGTTCTCTGGTGTGTTTTGGACCAGCTCCCTGTTAAAAAATATCTCTTGTCAGCCATCTGGAAAATGATAAAGTTGGATCTATACCTCCCACTATACGCCAGGAAACAGTCCAAACGGATCAAAGATTTATACGTGATAAAACGAAACCATTAAAATCCTAGAAAAAAAGGCACGACGAAATTCCGATATAACCTTGGAGTGGGAAGGCCTTTCTAACGACGACTCTCTCACAGCCATAAAGGAAAAAGATGGATCAATTCAAAGTACATAAAAACCACAAAACTTCTGTTTGGCCGAGGAAAAGCAGCATGAGCAAAATCGAAAGATAAATGACAATCTGGGAGGAAAGCCAGTAGCTTCCATCACAAAGAGCTAAACTTCCTGATGTATTTAAACAAACAAACAGACTCCTAGAAGTTGGACAGAAAAGGAGGCCAATAAATCAGTAGAAACATGGCCGTTCGAGGCAGTTCACAGGAAAGGGAACGACAGATGACCCTTAATCGTAGGGAAAAATACTCAACATCCTTTCTCTCACATATAATGAGAGAAATATGAAGTAAAACTACCCTGAGAAATTATTTCTCACCTAACACATTGGCCCAAAATCCAAATCATGGCAAACGATGCTGGCAGGGTAGTGAGGAGAGGGCTGGTCTCACGTGTTGCTGGTGGGACGGTGGGTATGCCCTGTGGCCTAGCAATGACATTTCTGGGAATTTATCCCAGATCAGTTTGCGCATATGTGAAATGACATATATATGAAATCACTCATCTAGCATTCTTCATAGTAGGCAAACACAGAAACAGCATAAACGTCCATCAGTAGAAGATTGATAGCCTACATGATGATACATGTGTGCATACAACACAACACCAGAGAGCTATAAAGAAGAATGAGAGCTTTGTTGTCCTATTATAGAAAGAGCCAACAGATGCATCATAAAAAAGGAAAATGCAAGGTTCCAAACAGTATGCATAATGCTATCTGCTAATTAAAAAAAAAAAACAAGAGAACAACAATACTCATATTCCTGTTTGCTCATATACGAGTAAAGAAATTCAAGAAAGTCACACAAGGGGCACCTGGCTGGCTCAGTAGGACAAGTGTGCGACTTGATCTTGGGATTGAGTTCAAGCCCCATGTTGGTTGCAAAGATTACTTAAATAAATAAATAAATAAATAAATAATCCATGGAGAAACAGCCAGAGCCTACAGACTTCAAGCTTTTTCACCCCTAAAAATCCATTCCTGTGATTAAGCCCCCAGTTGGTTAGAGCACTGGCAGCTAAATAGCCCAGTGGTCATGTCCTTTACCCCCTCCCCACCAGGGATTACCCAAAGGCAAGGACTGGTCTCCCAGCCTCAAGAAGGACCAGCGTCTATGGTGCCATTTACCCTCCAAGTCCCCATGAGATCAGGCTGAGGCCAGACTCCAGCTGAGCCCACATCTTTGCCTGGTTTCTTCCTGTTGTAACTGGTTTCCATTTCGTCCCTACTGGCTTCTCCTGAGAACCTCCCCCAAGAAATCACTCAACGCAGAATCCCTGTCTCAGGCTCTGCTCCTAGAAACCCAACCTAAGACATCAACCAAATAAACCACATTAACTGATAACAGATCCCTTCCTCCAAAATGCACCATCAGTCAGCACTTCTGACCAGCACATGCATAATTTTCCACACTGTGCTGGCCTAATACCAATCAAAAGCAAAGATACTGCTGGCAGGACTTCATACAAGTTAATACACAGTTTCTAAGAAGGGATATAAAATGTTGACTGTATTTTTATCCCCACCACCCATGGACCTAAGGTCCTGAGACCCCCCAGCCTGAGAACTCGTTCTGGCTAAATCATGATTCCAGACATATTAGCTGGATTTCCTGACCACTGGCTGAGAGCAGGAAAGGCAAACAGGATTGGGAGGAGGCTAGGGTGGATGTCAGCTGGCTTTGCCTGCCGTCGCAGACTTCGAGATGTCCACCCCAATTGATTCCCTGGTCCTGGCACACAAGAGCGTAATCTCTGAGAAGGCTGCATCCCCCCCCCCCCCCTCCCGCTTAGGTAATACAGCAAAATCCTCACCGTGGAATGGGAATGGAAGGGCTAAATGCCGTGTCTGGGCCAGCAGCCTCGGATAGTGGGTGTGACCCTTTCACACCTACACCAGACCCTTGCCACATCCCATACACCCTACTCAGGTCTCAGCATTCAGCTCTATGCGCTGGAGACTACTTACAGCCAATCCCCGTGACTCAGCAGAGCTTTTCCAGTCATGTGAAGCATGCTTGACCAGGGCAAGTTGGAAGGGCCCGGAAGCTCCCTCAACTAAATCCCAAAGGACGGGAAGGTAGTGGACAGATGGTTTCCTATGCTCTCAAGTGGGGTAACGCCAAGGCATGTCTAACTGTTTCCCAGAAATCCCCAGTACGGTCAAGCTCCAGTTGCCACAGTAGTAACTTCCTTGATTATATTCCCCTTATCAGCTATCTGCTCTTTCTCATCATGCTTCCCTACTCTCACTACAGATACGTCCTGGGATTGCCTCCTAAGCAGCTGCCTTGAACTTGAAACCTTGCCTCAGAATCTGTGGAGAAATCCAAACCAAAACGCTTCTACCAGCGGATCTACACAGAGATCCAGTTTCAACCATGCATATGTTAAAAGCACCCTGGGGCATGGTAGAGCAATGAAGGAAAGAAGTCCAGGTCTCTGAGTGATGGCATGAGGAGAGCCACCGCCAATCCAGAACTGCTAGGTGAGAAACAATCTTCTCTCTTCTTTAAGCCACAGAATTGGTGGGGAATCTTTGTTACGGTAGCTGTGGCTTGTGCTAGTTAGGAAACCTGCCCAACATCCATTTCCTCTCTGGTCACGGCATGGCTTTTCTGCTCAGGAACCACTTTCCTACTCCCCTCCCAGATATAGCTGACCTGCTCATGCCACCCCGGCTTCAGGGGAGGCAGGAACATATGGCTCAGGCCTAGGCCCACAAAGCCCCTGTCTCCCAGACCATAGTGAAAGGCTTAGGGGAGGACCCAAGAGCCAAATCAGGCCAATCAGAGACAAGAAGCATCAGCCAAGATCTTTAGCTGAAAGACAAACCCTTCTGCTGCTGTCCAATAGGACAGAAGTCCAGAGCAATGAACCTGCACTTGAGCCTGCCTGGGGAAGAAGTCACCTGTGGGAAAACTAGATATATAAGACAGAGAGAAAGATGAGTGAGAACATTATTTAGGCACCTAGATCCAGCTATCCGTGAAGCTGGACAACCCTAGATTTGTCAGCCAATACATTCGCAACCAAGAATTCTATTTAATAAAAATCTGCTCCAGGGTGCCTGGCTGGCTCAATCAGTGGAGCATAAGCCTCTTGATCCCAGGGTCATGAGTTCAAGCCCCATTTTGGGCATAGAGCTTACTTTAAAAAAAAAAAAAAAAAGTCTCAAAAATAAATAAATAAAACTCTATCCCTAAAGAGAACACCATGTCCGTTAGTTCATAACTCTCTGTGCAAAACAGGCTACGGGCCAGCTGCTAGTCGTTTAGATAATTCCCTTATAGGAATACTCATTTTTGTTGTCACAATTACCCAGATAACTGAGGAAAGCAAATCAAATGCTTTCTAGACTCTCTCCTCTGTATCAAGTGCTAGGAGACACAACGTGATGTCAGCAATTGGCCCGCTGCTGCCAGGGCCAAGCCCTCCATGCCAGCTGTCCCAGGAGGCTTCACCAAGTAGCCACCATGCCATCCCACTCTGCTGCTATGGGTCCCAAGTCCATCCTCAGCCACTGCAGATTCTTGAACGTGGCCATGTAGACCACAGGGTGCTGTGGCCTTGGCCCAAGCACCTGGACCTTTACTCGAGGCAGAGCAGGACCACGTCGACCCTTCAGGATGGCTCTGTGCCACTGAGCACTGCCATTCAGAAAAACCCTGAGGTTTTCTGAGGATGAGGACTGAGGATCCCAAAGCCTGCCCTAGTCTCATGTCTGCCTCTTGTGTAGTCCAAATTGAACCTGGGGAGTTTTCTTTCCTTTCTTAAGGAGGAGGAGAGGGAAAAAGGGATTTTGGCCAGATTTAGCTGGCCCTCTCTTCTGGCCACCAATGGATGGCCCCAGCGGCTGCCTCATCTGCTCCTGGGCACTGGGATGCTGACCCCCCCAGGTGTGCTCTGAGAATTGTTCCAGAGAACACTATGCAGACGGCAGTGCCCAGCTGGGTGCCCAACATCATAGGTGCTCAACAGAAGGGTTTATTTCCTCCTTCAGAAAGAAAAAGCTGACCTGCAAGAGAAATGCTAACTCAAGTTATAGGACATGCCACTGAAATTGTCCAGGTCTTGGCAGAATGCCTGGCCCACGGTGTGGGAAAGGAGGGGGCAATGAGAAACCAGGAGAGAGGTGGAAGCAAGCAGAAGAAGGAAAGGAACAGAGGAGGAGGAGGGAGGAAATTGGAAATGGCCCCATCACCCACATGTCCCCCAGACCAAGAAGCAGCCTGGTCCTAACGCAAGATTTCCTTCCACTTCTAGGGTGAAGAGGAGGCTGGGGAACTCAGACCCAGGGCACCAGAGGAAAGCAGCCAAAGGGCCACAGGGTGGGGCAGATGAGCACTCAGTTTGGGCAGCACCTGGGACTGAGGAAAATCTCTCTCTCAGCCACCATGATTCCCCCTGACGGTTTGGGTCCTTCCTGCTATCCCCACCCCCCAATCACAGAAGGACCCTGGAAACCACCTCTCATCCCCATAGGCTGCTGCCTCTCTTTTACCCTATCTTGGGCTCAGGTCTGCTTTATCGTTAACCTCCTGGGCCTCTGGGGCCAGACCTCCCAGGTGAGGAGATGCAGGTGGCCAAAGGTCACAGCACTCAGCAGTCACATGCCCCAAAGGAGACTGCTGTCCCTCCCACAAGAGCACAGTGTGCACCAGGCCGGCGAGCATTCCTCACGCTCCAGCGTTTGCCACTTCTCCACCACTGCCAGACTCAACAAAGGGACAAGTACTTACAGCCAGCAAGTCCCAGCCCCAAAAACCCAGAAGCATCTCCACAGTAACCCCAGGATCTCAAAAAGTGACGAAAGCGTTGGTGAGTGACCTTCCCCGTCCACCCCAGGCATCTCTGCTCATCAGCCTTGAGGCACCTGTTCATCTGCTCTGCTACCCAGGGCTCAAGAGTTGCTTCTTTGAACTCACCCGCCAATACACAAGCATCCACCCCAAACAACCTCAAGCGAATGTCACAAGAAGCCCTAAACAGGGAGCTAGCCCTCAGTGCTCTGTTTTGTTTTTATAAGGGAAGTTCCATGAGAACATTTCATTTATTAAAATAATTCCTTTAAACTCTTTCAGAATAATAAAATTCATTTTCCTTACTTGAGTAGCACTGCAAGTAGAAGTACTTTTATTTCAAGGCACCATAAATGATAGTCTCTCTAAGAACACCTCTGCCTCCACATATGAAAATCCTTTAAAAAAAAAAAAAAAGAAAGAAAGAAAGAAAGAAAAAAGGAAAACATCTCACAGCAATCATGATCAACACAAACTTTTGTTAATGTGACTGTTCAACAGGATGTGGGTTACGGGGGGCCTGGCTCCTCTATGATCATTGACAACCCTTATTAGAACAGATCCCCCAGCTCAGGCCCTGGAAGGACAGGGGAATGAACGAAACCCACATAAGGTGGGGGACATTCCAAACCCAAAACTCCTATCAACGTGCCAGCTCTGGAGTTTCTCCCAGCTCCTCCTCCTCTTCACTTCTCCTCCTCGCTCAGGTTGGCATTCCCCTGGCGTGTGGACATCAGCTTGGTTTGCAAAAGAGCCGCTAGTTTTTTGGATGTCTTTTTGAGAAAGGCGCTGCCCGGGTGGGCACTGTTCACGTGCAGGTACAGGTCCTCCTGGGTGGGCCCCGTGTAGCCACAATCCTCACAGACATAAAGCTTGTCCCGACGTTGTTTGTAGGCGTACTGCTGCTGCACCCCGTGGATCTTCTTCAGGTGCGACTCCAAGGAGCAGCGCTGGGTGAAGGCTTTGTTGCAGATGTCACATTTGTAGGGGCGAATGCCTGCAAGGTTGATGGGCGGACACATCACCAGTTGGTCACCACCAAGCCAGAGCCTCCCAACCATGAAGCCATTTAAAATCATGATGCACAACCCAATAGCAGAAAACCAAATGGCCTGATTCAAAACCGGGCAGAGGAACTAAACAGACCCTCTTCCAAAGAAGGCAGGCAAAGAGCCAACAGGTACATGACAAGGTGCTCAACACCGTTGATCATCAGGAGAATGTGAGTCACAACTGCCATGAAATATCACCTCGCACCTGTTAGAATGATTATCATCAAAGACAAAAGATAGCAAGGGTCCTTGAGGATGTGGGGGAAAGGGAACCCTTGTACACTGGTGGTGGAAATGTAAACTGGCACAGCCATTATGGAAATCAGTATGGAGGTTTCCCAAAAAATTAAGAATAGCACTACCAAGGACGCCTCGGTTGCTCAATGGTTGAGCGTCTGTCTGGCTCAGGTCGTGATCCTGGAGTCCCGAGATCGAGTCCCGCATCCAGCTCCCCGCAGGGAGCCTGCTTCTCCCTCTGCCTAAGTCTCTGCCTCTCTCTCTCTCTCTGTGTCTCTCATGAGTAAATAAATAAAATCTAAAAAAAAAAAAAAAAAGGAAGAGCACTACCATATGATCAGAAATCCCACGACTAGGATACATATCCAAAGAAAAGGAAAACAGGATCTCAAAGAGACATCTGCACACCTGTGTTCACCGCAGCATTATTCACAACAGCCAAGACATGCACATAATCTAAGTGTCCATCAACAAATGAATGGATAAAGAAGATGTGGTGTATTTATACAATGGAATATTATTCTGCCATGAGAAAGGAAATCCTGCTATTTACATCATCGTGGATGAACAGTGAGGGCATTATATGAAATAAACCTACAGAGAATGATAAATACAGCATGGTACTACCTGTACATGGAAAAGTCAAACCTGTGGCACAGAGTGGATAAACGGTTGTAGGAGGGGTAGGAAAAATAGGGAGGAAAAAATATCCGCACGACCAGGGATTTGACGTGAGGAAAATGATTAAGACAGGAAACAAGGTGTAGACGTCTACAAAGGTTCACAACATCCCCATGAGCAAACATAAAAAGGGATGCCAACCTCGCAAAGAAACACCACCTGGCTTTGGGAGGAAGGGTTTTGGTCTTCCCACTTGTATGCCTTAATGTTTTGGTTTTATAATGGGCAAAGCAAAACTTCTTTTTAGTTTAGTTGTGGTTTTCCGGAAACAGACCCTCTGACAAAGATTCCAGCAGCGCCTATAAGTGAGCGAAGACATGGGGGCTGGGAGAGGAAGGAGCCCTATGAGGTATGGACAGCAAGGCGGTCACTGCTGTGGGCAACCAGAGTCCAGTTCCCCTGGACAAGTTAGGACACTGACCTCTGAGTCATCCTGCCCCTTACAGCTAGGGTACCCCCACCCCCAGCAGCACTGTCAGGGGCCGCCCCTGGGAGGTGCCGATTCTCCCTCCCCGGCTTGTGCCAGCAAGAACACTGTCAGGCAGAGTTGCAGGTGTGGGCAGTCACAACGTCAATGGGTGTGCCCAGAAACGGCAGGAGCCAGGGGCGTGGGCTGGACATGGGTGGCATCTGCCACAGTTATGAAAGCATTTCCAAACGAGATCTCATGCTGGCCTCAGCATCCGGCTAATATTCGTGGGGATTGCCTTCTAGATGGATAGTTCCCATGTGCCATCCACACCAGGGAGCTCAGCCTCATGAAAGCACAGACCTGCCCATTTCACGGAGGGCACTCATTCTGACTGTGAGGTTAGAGTGCCACATAAACTGATGTGTGTAAGGCCTAATGTAGGCTGTAAGGGATGAGTGTCATGCCAGGGGTACCAGGAACAGGTGGGGGTCAGCCACCACCATCAGACCATCTTAGAGCCCAGAGGCCGGCAGAGTCATCCTGCGCAGGAATCACCAAAGCAAAATTTAAGGGCAGGCCAAAAACTCATCAATCAAGTTAGATAATGTTTCAAAAATTGAAACACACGGAAAAAAAAAAATCCCTAAGAACAAGTTATCAAAATCTTAAACAAGGACAAGACCCGACAATATCCTCCTGGAGCTTGCAACGAAAGGAAAGATGTGCACTTCAGGGAGATGTTTACATGTATTTTTTAAGTGGTTATTCTTTATCCCCATCCTGTTCTGATTGTTGAAATAAATATACTGAAAAATTGAAAAGGAGCTGTATTAAAACTTCCATTTAAAAATGTTTAAATATTTTTGTACACAAACATAGGATTTATCATGCTTTTACTATCCTGGCTTTAGTGGAAGCAAACTTATCCTAAGATATTTTCAAAATCTACTTTTTTAGCTCCACAATAATCTGGAGGATTTATCCATGTTGGTGCTTACAGCTGGGTTTCATTCCTTTTCAACAGCACCAGGGTGTTTTGTTGTACTGCTATACCCAAATGCCATCTTTCACAAGCCAGAGATAGACCGACTGCCTTGTACAACCGGGTCCTAACATGTACTCCTCAGACGGATAATCGAACTGCACCACTTGGGAGCTTGTAGTAAATGCAGAGTCCCACCAGGTCCCACCCCAGCCCGAATTGGACGTGGTGCTGTGGTCCTCCAACCCAGGGTGGGGGGGATAGGGGGGCAGGGTGGGTGAGCGTTTGCCAAAACACAGATTCCTGGCCCCAGCCCTGGTGGTTCTCATTCTGGAATGGATAGGGCTGGGACTCCCAGGTTTCTAGCACATTCCCAGGTGATGCAGAGGCTTGCTTGTCCCGGGACCTCTTTGGGAGTCACAGGTCTAAAGACACACCAAATTAGGCATGACCGATACTGAACAGGAAGAAAACAGAACATCTGAATACACCAATTACCAGCAAGGAGATTGAATCAATAAACAAAAAACTCCCAACAAACAAATGTCTGGGACCAGAGGGCTTCACAGGCAAACTCTACCAAGTGAGGCATGAAGACAGCACTTCGGGGGGTCTGCAAGCAGTCCTGGTCCCAATATTTTCTCTCCAAGGTTAAAAGTCCTCACTTTCTTAATGGTGGCTCACGGAATTGGGCAAGAGAGCCCCTCCTGTTCACGAAGTACACAGATGATAAAGGAAGTTGAAATGAAAAAATATCCACTCCCCACCCCCATCCAACCAACTGAACAAACCAAATTGCTTTCATTTTTCATCCAGTCCACATCCAGAAGTACACACATGAAACATATCCCGTAACATTCAGGTGAAAAGTGTGTTGGGTCAATGAAATTCTACTCAAGCAGAATGCAAGTCTATATTATATTCCACACATTCTAGAAAAACTGCCAGAACGTAAGAAATTCTTTTACAAGCCTCGGCATTCGGCACATAATAGGTGCTCAGTAAATAATTTTTAAATGAAGGAATGAATGAATGAACCCCTACCGGCCCTGGCCTGCAGAAAAAGATTCAAGAAACAAATGTAAGGAAGAGGGCTGCTTTGGGTTTCATGCTCAGGCCTGTTAGAGGGCTTTGTATCTCTTCAGGCCTTCTGCGCCATGCCAGCAGCGGGCTCCCCCAATCTCTGGCAGATCAAGCAACAAACCTGATTTCAAACCCACAGCTCATCACAACAGAAATTCACCCAGAGACCAGTTACTCCTTTCAGCAGTTATTGGAAATAACCCACTACTGTCTTAAAACATCAAACTAGGGGGGATCCCTGGGTGGCTCAGCAGTTTAGCACCTGCCTTTGGCCCAGGGCATGATCCTGGAGTCCCGGGATCGAGTCCGGCGTTGGGCTCCTGGCATGGAGCCTGCTTCTCCCTCTGCCTGTGTCTCTGCCTCTCTCTCTCTCTCTCTATCATGAATAAATCAATAAATCTTTTTTTAAAAATAAATCTTTAAAAAAAACAAAAACATCAAACTAGGGACGCCTGGGTGGCTCAGTGGTTGAGCGTCTGCCTTGGGCCCAGGTCGTGATCCCAGGGTCCTGGGATGAGTCCCGCATCAAGCTTCCTGCAGGGAGCCTGCTTCTCCTTCTGCCTGTGTCTCTGCCTCTCTGTGTGTGTCTCTCGTGAGTAAATAAATAAAATCTTTAAAAACAAAACAAAAAAAACCATCAAACTAAACATGTGAGAGTGGCACATTTACACACACACCCCCAACCGCCGCCGCCGCAAACTCCCAGGCCCCAGGGAAGATGAGGCTTCCAGTCCTGCTCTAGGAGACCCCACCCCCTTGGGGACACAAAAAGGTCATGGGAAGTGACTGTGGACCAGGACTCTGCTGGATCCCTGCCCCCTGGCAGAGGCGAGCATGCCAGGAGCACACCTGCTTCTCCTGCATCAACAGGTCAGCTGAGCACCTTCCACGGGCAGAGCACCCAGCAAGGCCCAGACAGCAAAGGCTAGAGATTCCAGAGCCTTGCATCGTCCAGACAATAGCTTGAGGATGACTGCTGCAGGATGGCTTTTCTCAGGGAGGGTGGGATGTGAGCCTGGCTGGGTGGATAGGGGACTTGCAGACACCAAGACGTATGGAAGAGAGCAGGCACCAAAAGTTCCAGTTGGGGCAATTCTGGCTTTGGCACACCTGCTTCACCTCCCCTCTCTGGAAATACTACATTCATCCCTCGCTCACTGGTGCAAACAGACGCTGTCATGCAGCAGCCTCCAGGGTGATCCTTTCTGGGCTTGAAAACAAACCCCTTCCTCCTGCAGCACCCATCCCCCCATGAACTCGGGGGTGGGTGGGAGACAAAGGTGGCCAGAGAGAATGCCTGGGCAAAGAGGACAGACGCCAAGGCCTCCCCAACTTTGGAGTCTCACCCACCTTAGTGCTCTGGAGGAAAGGCCAACCTTGCTCAGCCTGCAGTGGGATACCAGGAACGGGAAAACATCAAGCCCACACCAACCATCAGTAACCTACAGACACCCACACAGCAGGAGGCCTCTGAAAACCCACACATCACACATCAGCTACTTGTTCCATGAGCACTGGATAGATATGGCTGAACCCCTCCAAACCTCAGCGTCTCTCCTGAGTAAATAAATAAATGGGGATAACATTCATACCCCCTTGTTAGGTTGCTCTGAGGATTAATGGACCCATCACCTGCAAAGGGCCCAGCACATATTAAGCACCCAGTGGAATAGAGCTCTGAGAGTTTACAGGACACAAATACGTCCTATTCATAAACTGGTTGGTGGGGACATACATAGTATTTGTCTTTACGTAGGATCTGTACATACACTTGTATTTGCATGCACTTTGGGGTATGTTGCTTATTTCACATTGAAAGAAAAAGGGGATCATTGTTTTCAATGTAGTCATTAGGTGTCTGGCGGGAAGAAGGGTGGAGAGACCTCCTTCGCCAGCAACCCTTTTGAACATTGTACCCTATGTGCTCTGACCTCATCCAAAAAATACTGCATTGGGTTATCCAAAAGTGTTTCTTCTCCTCAAATTGTCTTTCCTATTACCAAAATCAAGCTTCAAATCACACACCTCCAAAGAAAATTCTTTGCTACTGGTGCTTTCTGCTTGCTTTCCATGCCTTAGCTAAGTGCTCTATTATTGATACAAACATGAACTTTAGCAAGAAGCTCCTTGTGGGAGTGAGTATTTAGGGCAGCCTCCTTGGGAGGCAATGTGGCCATGCCCATCAAAGACTGTTGTTTGTCTACCCTCTGGCCCACTTTAGGGAAATTATCTACAGAAAGACTCACACAGGTAGACAAAAGATGTATAAGAATATTCATGGCAGTCTGACATTTTAAAAAGGGAGGGAGGGAGGGAGGGAGGGAGGGAGGGAGGGAGGGAGGGAGGGGAGGGGAGGGGAGGGAGGAAAGAAAAGTCTGAGAATGGAAACAAGTTGCTTAGTTGGGACAAGGGGAAATGATGGTGCCTCCACATTTGAAATTGTCATAATCTCGTATTAAAAAATGCTCTGACAATTATTTAAGAGGTGTGTCTACCCGTGCAGATATAATACAGTGTCCAAGATATATATGACATGAAAAAAGCAGTGTGTATTAACAACTTCTGGGGGAAAACTTAAATGGTGGTTTGCTTTCAGTGTGGAACTGGGGCTTGGCAGGGGAGGAAGGCTTACTTCTTTTCCCTTTCATATTACTTTTTTAGCTAAAAGGGAAGCCAGAATGAAATAGAGCAGGGACAGCCTGATGAGTGAAGGAGGTGATCCCACCACACAACCCTTCCCTAGGGGTGGAGTTTACTTTCTTTTTTTCCTGCCATCTGCCCCACTCCAAAATTCTCCCAATCTGCATTTCCCCCCTTCCCCCCTACCAGTCAATCCTACCTGGTGGCTCCAAACAAAGACACCATTGTTTCCTCTTCTTCAATCAAGATGGGATTTGTTTGCCTTCCTGGCCCTCTCAATGTGGCCGATGGAAGATCAGGCCAGAGGGCGTCTCAGGGGTGGGGCAGATACTAACTTCAGCTTTGACCCGCGCCCCCTCCCCACTTCCCGGCCCTCGAATCTACATTCCTCAGCTTCTCTCTCTGGAGCCTAGAAGCTAGCACAGGTATGGCAGGCGCCTTGAACGGGCTTCTTTATTCCAGAGTCATAAAGTTATGACTAACGTGGGTGCTACCTCATGGCACAACCCCATAAAGTCTGAGCTGGGGACCCCACAGGTGTGTGTGCCCTTTACAGCTCTCCCCCTAAGAAACAAATCATTTCCTTCCATGGGTGGCCAATCCTAGGATGCATCCTGGTTGGTTCAACCTAAACATTTAAACAAATCCAAAAGAACTGCCTCTAAAAAAACAGGCCCATGATGTTTTTCCCGGGCAGCAAACTGAATATCCATTTGTTTCTTTAAAGCTCATGGCCCCCTCTCTCTATTTTTTTTAAATATTTTATTTATTTATTTATGAAAGAGGCAGAGACACAGGCAGAGGGAGAAGCAGGCTCCCCACAGGGATCCCGAAGTGGAACTCGATCCCAGGACCCTGGGATAACGTCCTGAGCCCAAGGCAGTTAGTTCCTCAACCACTGAGCCAGCCAGGCATCCCCGCCTCTCTCTATTTTTTTTTTTTTTTTTTTTGCCTCTCTCTATTTTGACCATAATCTCCCACACTAGCCTTAGTGGACCTGTCAATCCCACTCAAATACAGCAGTTTCCTCCACTATGTGTGTGGTGGCTGCTGCCAGTCCCTTTGCAGACCCTGTTTCTGAGGCACTTCATTCTGCATCTACCGTGTGTGTTGCTAACAGTTCCCGGCTGTCCCCTTCTCCAAGGAATGAGCACGGGCAACTGACCTCCCGGCCCAGGGGAGTGGCTTCCCTCAGCCAATATCTGATGGCATCGAAATGTCCCCCACTTGCCTATAGTGCCATTCACACTAGAGAACCCCCAGGGGACCAGACTAAGGCCACATCTCTGCTCACCCCCTGCCCCTGCTCTATCCTGCTCCCCTCCCCCACCCCATTCACAGGTTTCCTCTGACAGCCCTCCCCCAAGAAATCATTTTATAAGAATCACCAGCTCGGAAGCTGCTTCTAGGGAACCCGATCCAAGACAGTCTGGATTGAAAAAAGCCCCTTGTTTGCTCGCTGATCTATTTTCACAAATCATTAAGTGTTTTTGGTGCATCAGTTTCTGTTTTCCAACCTTGAATCAGATGTCATTTGACTAACATCTCCTCTCCCCATCTCTCTCTCTCTCTCTCTCTCTCTCACACACACACACACAAACACACACCCTCTGAGTTACTTTTTTCCGTGAAGTCATCCAAAAAAAAAAATCTTAATCTTTTCTTTCATCCACTTGGATATTAAGGTAAGACTTTTACAGGCTCTGGTTTCCCTGGGTCTCTTTCAAGAGATCTCCTGGTATTCTGAGTCTTTCCTTAGATGCCCTGTCCCTCTCAGCACAGGACAGGAGATGTGGGGGAGGAGAGCTTCATCCTGGCTCTCTGTGCCACTCACTTTGCCCACTGCATGGATACTGATCTCAGGTCAGGCTTTCAATCAGTCATGACTGGTCTAATCAGACTGTAAACAAACATAGCCTTCACTCAACTGTGTCTACCGTATTTGTGTTCACACATCTTTGCTTCTGCTCTAAATACATTTACTTGTTATCGTCAATAGCAAAAAATCCAACCTTCATAGCTTAATCAAGACCCAATTCGCAGAATTCTGGTAAGATCTTTGGAACCAGTGAGGTTGTTTGCACAAACTTTAAAAATGTTGAGAATCCCAAATTTTTGACCTTTTAACTGATTAACTGTTTTGTGTAGAGCTCCCCAGGATGCTGTGGTGGGTCCTCCAGCTGCTGGCATGACCACACCCCCAGAGCCAGGACTCCTTTTTCAGTTTGCTGAAGTAAGCCCTTTGCTCCTCATTTTGGTCCCTTATTACCTGGAGGCACATCTCCAGCAGCAAATAAGCCCAGGGCAGGAAAAACAGGTTCAAGATATTTCTGTAATTCTACTTGTTGATCACTTTAAAAGTCAAAACTATGATTGAAAAATTTTTAAATCGTTATCTCTAGATTCGATCTCTTTTTTTCTCTAGATTCGATCTTACAGGCTATGCTATCCAACAGAAATTAAAATGCAAGCCATTTTGTAATCTCACAATGCCCAATAGCCTTATTAAAATAAGTAAAAAGCGGAGCACCTGGGTGGCTCAGCTGGTTAAGTATCCGACTTTTGATTTTGACTCAGGTCATGATCTCGGGGTCCAAGCCCCGCATCGGGACTTCAAGGTGGGTGTAGAACCTGCTTAAGATTCTCCCTCTGCCTCTGCCCCTCCCTCCCCACTCCTCACCCCCTTTATGCATGCATTTTCTCTCTCTAAAAAGAGGTAAAAAGAAGGACTCCTGGGTGGCTCAGCAGTTGAGCATCTGCCTTTGGCTCAGGGCGTATCCTGGGATCAAGTCCCCCCCCTTCTGCTTCTCCCTCTCTCTCTCTCTCTGTCTCTTATGAATACATAAGTAAAATCTTTTTTAAAACAGTTAAGTAAGGGATCCCTGGGTGGCGCAGCGGTTTGGCACCTGCCTTTGGCCCAGGGCGGGATCCTGGAGACCCGGGATCAAATCCCACGTCGGGCTCCCGGTGCATGGAGCCTGCTTCTCCCTCTGCCTGTGTCTCTGCCTCTCTCTCTCTCTGTGTGTGTGTGTGTGTGTGTGTGTGTGTGACTATCATAAATAAATTTAAAAAAAAAAAGTTAAGTAAAAAGAAAACAGATGCAATTTTAATGATATATTTTGTTTAACCCACCGTATTCAAAATATTAGCATTCCAGCGTGGAATCAACATTAAATACTGAGGTGTTTTACATTCTTAATTTGCATTCAATCTTCAAAATCTGGTGTCGGTTTTACGCGTAACAGCACATCTCGGCCAGACCAGCCGCAGGTTGGGGACTTGGAGGCTACCTGTGGCCGGGGCCTGCTGTGGCTGGGATGGCTGCATTTTCCCCCTCTTAGATGCCCCCCTTCATGGGTAAACTGTGGAAAACACTAGGTGGAAGACATTATGATTCATCAACTTCAGTAACTTTCAACCGCTCTATGAGTCACTAGGAATGTCACCTTTGAGGAGAAAGAGATGGAGGAGCTCAGTCAGGAGTCTGAGTCTTCCTCGCTCACTGAATGGGTATGTTGGCGCCACCAAACATGCACACTTGGGCTTCTGTGCAACCTGCTCACTGCCAGGCTGCAGTGCGAAGTCTGTGCCACGCCTGAGTGTCCCCTCACCTCACATTCTTGCAGAGCAAGTAAGCTTCTAGTAACTGGAATGGGGCCGGCTGGTGAGCCCCCAGCCTCAGGGAGAAAACTGAGTGAGGAAGACACTGGGAGGTGAAGGGGACAGAGAAGGGGACTGACAAAATGGAAAACCGTGAACTCCAGCACGGAGCTGGTCTGGTTCTCAACTCCACCACCTATGGTTATTTGACCACCCTGAGCCTGGTCTCCTTATCTGTGAGGTGGGGCTTGTGAACTCCTTGGGGTTGAGATAGCAGGATAAATGCTGAGGGCCTGGCATGAAGGCAAGTGACTACTCACAGCTTGCTGCCATCTGAAGAAGCTGTGTCACCCTCTGCAGAGACTCCCAGTCTCTGCCAAGCCATCTCCCTCACTTGCTCACTCCCCAGCCTTCCACTGGGTCACCTCAGTTCCAGGAAAGTCAGTGGCTTCCTGCATCTCGCTGCTGGAGGGAAGAGCTGCCTAGGAAATGAGGCCCCAGGATGGATGCCCATCAAGGAGGGATGGGAGTTGCTGGATAAATACCCCAGCTTCTTCATCCCTGGAGCAATTCTCTGGTGCATTCTATGTGGTTCTCCAGGGCATCCCCAGTGGGGTTGAGCCCCAGTTACTCACAGTGATAACCTGCTCATTAGCTTGCTCCTATTGGCTGTCTCCCCCTTCCCCCCTCCCCTCTGTAACCCCTCACAGGGCCTCCTGAGATCACCTCCCAAATAAACTGCTTACAATCAAATCCTTAGGTCAGGGTCTGCAACCCAAACTCAGACACTTGGCATTTGCGAGGCCCTTCCTCCTTCTGTCTAGCTGTGGAGATCTGGCTCATCCTTTAAGACCGGCCAAAAGGACACCTCCAAGAAGTCTCCCTGGAGCCCTGGCAGAAACAATGCACCTGCCAGGCCCCCCACAGGCTTGGGCTACTTTTTCTTGCTTAACACCTCTGCAGTTTTTTCTCCTGTGACAGTCGGATGTCTGAGTTATTTCACCCCATGCCAGCTGAGCTCTCCATGAGCACAGAGGGGAATCCTAGGGCCTGTCACATAGCAGGGTCTCAGGAAACCTCTGCTAATTATTTGAACGTTTACTACTAATGATAGTTAATATTTACTAAGTGCTTATGATGTATGAAGCACTTTATATGCAATTATTATCCTGAAACCACACAACCATTATTTTCGGATCGGTACTAAACCTATGCCCACTTTAGAAATGGACAAACTAAAAAATAAATAAATAAATAAAATTTAAAAAAAAGAAATGGACAAACTAAGATACCCGCCCCCCAAAAAAAAGATTTAAAAAATTGAGACAAGGTTGCACAATCAGCTAGCTCTGATCTGTAGTTTTAAAGCACAGTGCAACTGACTCAACCTGCAAACTCTTCTCAGAGAAGCAGTCAGTCCCTGATATTTCCATTAACAGTCAACTCAGTCACAGATGAGGCAACCCCTTGGGCTCAGTGCTTTACTCCAATCAGCCGGCAATGACCCCTGAGCCCACTTCACTTTGTCTTAAAGGTCAGGGTCAGGGGGTAATCACTGCGCCCACCAGGCAAAGAGTTTCAGGAGAAGCAGGCCACGTCCTCAAGAACATCTTCAGACAGAGATGGAAAGCCAAGAAACACTCCAGGACAGCCAGTGACAGATGACTGAGTGAGGAGTCCCCAACTTCCTCCAGCCCCTTGGGTCGGCTGTCTTCGAGCCCAGCCACTTGATGGGTCCACTGATAGCCTTGGACCTTCCACCACATACAGGACTCCCCACATCCTACAGAACGCTCCACCTGCCCCCCTCAGGATGCTCTACCACCCACAGGACCCCTGGCCCACCACTAAGTATTCTCCTTGTGCCACCCTAAGGAGCTAGCCTGGCCACACAGAGATCAAACTTTTACGGATTCCCTGGTGCTAGGGACTAATAAAGAAGCTTTACAGCCAGACCCAGAAGAGTACACACTATATGATTCCATTTCTACCATGCTCAAAACCAGACAGTCATCCATGCTGTTACAAGTCACACTAGTGGTGCCTCTTGGAGGAAAGGTGACAGCGACAGAGGGAGAAGCCGTGACTTCTGGGGGCTGGAAGTATGGCAGTCCCCCTTATCAGTGGCTTTGTTTTCAGCGATTTCAGTTATCCATGGTCAACCGCAGCCCAGAAGCAGATGATCCTCCTTCTAACATACCATTAGAAGGTCAGTAGCCTAGCATTACATCACAATGTCTGCGTCACTCACCCCGCTTCATCTCATCTTGCAGGCATTTTATCACCTCACATCATCACAAGAAGAAGGGGGAGTTTGGTATAATAAGATATTTTGAGAAAGAGAGACCACATTCACTTAACTTTTATTACAGTATACTGCTATAATTGTTCTATTTTATTACCAGTTATTGTTGTTCATCGCTTGCTATGCCTAATATGTAAATTAAACTTGATCATAGGTGTGTGTATATATATACGAATATATATATACGAAAAAGCATAGAATATATAGGGTTTGGCACTACCTGGGTTTTCAGACATCCACCGAAGTCTTGGAATGTATCCCCGTGGATAAGGGGGACTGCTGTATTCTGTTTCTGGATCTCAGTGCTAGTTACGTGGGTGTGTTCATTTTGTAAAAATTCCTAAACTTGTCAAACTGTACATTTATGATCTGTGTGCTCCTCTGGCTGCATGCTACATTTAAATGAAAAATCCACTTGAGAAAAGGTTTCTTAAAAGGAAAAAGAAACTCTTGGGTGTGCCAGCCCACTCTCTCAGGTGGATGACACTCTGGCCTGGGAAACAGCTCCTGGCCAGCACAAAACAGTGTGATAAGAGCTATAAAAGAAATCTGAATACGGAGGATCAGAGAGGGGGGCCCTGTGTGAGAATTAAAGAACAGGGAACTCCATCTGGAGGGAGGAGTGGACACTTTCCTATCCCAAGATGCCAAAGGAAACCCCAAACTCTGAAAGGGTTTGAGGATCAGGAGACTATAGATAATAAATGCTATGGGACTATCGGGAGAATGGGTCATGACCAGGACGGGGTTGAATGGTTAGGAAGGGATGGGTTTATTTTTTATTTTTATTTTTTCAGCCCCAGTCACATCCCTCCACTCACCAGCGTCCTGGTTTGGACCATGGCTCACTGGGCTCCACACAGGCCTGACCTTTACAAAGCCAGGTGCGGCCCTCTGGCCTCCCTCCCATCCCCAGCCTGACGAGACATCCTCTCCTCTCAAAGGGTCCTTAAAGCAGGGGTCTGGAGGCACAGGGAGGGACAACAGGCCACTCATAGCAGCTCTCAGCCAGGGATGCACAACACACTTGCCCAAGGACTTCCAGAAAGCCCTCTGCAGACAGACCTACAGAGGGACTGTTTTCAGGAAAGAGACCTCCTCCCGGTCAATCCCACTGTGCCAAAAGCTCATATACATGCATGGTGCACTCAATTCCCATAAAGGGTCTCTTTACAGACAAATCAGAAAAAGCGTTTGGTGCCAGGCTCCACATTCCCAGGCAGAAGCCCGGGGTAGGTGTGTCTGCCGAGCGCACGTAGTAGCAACCGCATCCCCGGCAGCTGAGGCATGTTTGGCTACAAACCATTCTTAGTGCCCACTGTTCTGAGCACTGAGCGTAGAAATAGCCACTTCCTCTTTGCCCTGACATCCCAGGTGCAGCAAAGCAGCTGTATCTGTGGTGCTAGTAGAAGGGATGGGTTTAAATGAGACAAAATGGGATAGGATAGGATGGGACAGGACAGGACGGGGATTTGAAGATGCAACTCAGATTGTAAGGAGCTTTACATGAAGCCCATCAAGATGAGGAGTCTGGATTTCATCTCGCCCAGAGTTGGAGATTTTCAGCAAGGAAATGGCATCCTTAGAATTATCCTCCAAAGAGCCCTCTTTTCAAGTGGGCCTCAAAGGAGAGCCTTTGAGGAACTGTGGACCTCAAAGGGCAGCCTAGAGGCCAGATGTTTCCAAATGACAGCTAAAGAGGCCTTAACTAGTCAGAGGGCTGGGAGAGAGATCAATGGGCACCTCTAGGATTCTCTGTGAACTGAGCTGGTAAGGACCCAGATCCACGCTTTGTAAGTCAGGAAACTGAGCAAGGAATGAAGGGAGGAAGACACTTGCCAGCCTCACATACGAGCCGAACATTTCCTTCTCTTTTTGAGCTCTTAGGAAATCATTCTGAGACAGGCTTGCATCCCAACAAAGGGGCAGAAGACACCACCAGTGGCATGAGAACCCACACTAGCAGTCAGTTGGATGAGGGCTGAGCTATGCCCCCAGCCTTGCGTCCAACTTCACAAATCCTCAGAACACTCCCAGCCAGTGATCTGTCTTGAGTGGTCCTAGAACTTGGACCATTACCACATCTTACAGAGGTGAAAACTGTCAGAAAAGAGGCTTGCCGGGCACAAGGTGACTCAGCTGGTGCTGACACAACCAGGAGGTGAGCCCAGAGGTGCTGGCCTCAAATGCCCCCAGCCTT
Source organism: Canis lupus baileyi (assembly GCF_048164855.1). Lineage (NCBI taxonomy): Eukaryota > Metazoa > Chordata > Mammalia > Carnivora > Canidae > Canis > Canis lupus. The sequence continues at coordinate 7,197,147 of NC_132863.1, read as the reverse complement.
CAATCTTTCCTGAAATTCGATACCGCCCCATGCTCTCCATCTGGTTCTTTGGTGGTGAAGGAGCAGGAACTCCATTGGCCAGGAGGACAAAAGCAACCGCGGAGTACACGCCCCCTTCCTCACCTGTATGCGTGCGGACGTGCCTCTTCAGGTCAAAGGTGTCATTGAAGCCCTTGCCACAGAAGGTGCACAGGTGCCTCTTCACCTGGTTGTGGCACTTGAGGTGGCGGTTGAGCATGCGCTGCAGGCGGAAGCCCTTGCCGCACAGCTCACAGTTGTGGGCCGCTGGGTCGCTGCACGTGCCTGTGGTGAACTGGGACAGGGAGAGAGAGAGGGTGAGGGTCCTGGTGCAGAGTGAGCACACCAGGTGGGCTCAGCCTGGGAGTGCACCTCCCTATGTCTCCAGGCTTGCCCAGCCTGGGGTTCCTGACTCCTAACACTTCCCAGAGGGTCTTCTTGGCTTTGGGGAAGGCGAGAGAAACAACCGGCAGCTTTCCCCAGCATTGATTCTCCCCTTCTTCCTCAGAATAGACTTCTGATTTCTGGGTCCAACAGCCCCCAGCTAAATGTCTACACTTGCCAGCCTGACAGCAAGTCCCTAATGAAATATACTCCTTCCATGGGGGAAGGTGGTGCCCTCATTCTCCTTTACTCCTTCCTGCTGGCTAGAGCTCCAGCAGCCAGCCTGGACGACTGAGAGGAGGCAGGGCTGAGGAGGAAGAGCAGAAAGGAGTCCAGGTCCTGGAGACGTCGGGGAGCCTATCCTACAGAGTCCCCAAAGACAGACACAGTCAATTCCCTCCTCCCTGCCGGCATGCTGCTCCATCCATCAAGAGATGGAAACCATTTCCTCTCCCCTGGGATCTGGGCAGGGCCTGTGTAAATTCTAGGTCTTAAGAGACTTAGCAGCTGGGGCACCCGGGTGGCTTAGTCAGTGGAGCATCCGACTTGATCTCAGTTCAGGTCATGATCTCAGGGTTGTGAGATTGAGACGGCTCCTTGTGGCCCCCTGCTGAGCAAACATGGGGCCTCCTTGGGATTCTCTCTCCTTCTCTCTCTGCCCCCTCCCCCAGCTCATGCACATTCTGCTCTCTCTGTAAAACCAAAACCAACACAAAAAAGACTTTAAAGTTTCCACACATTCCCTCTTGGAAGCCAGCTGCCATGTAAGGCATCCGATGCTTCGAGGAAGTCCAAGCAGCCATGTGGAGGGCAAGGCCACTCAGAGAGGCACTGAGGAGCCAGCTAAAACCTAGCCCATGGCTGCCAGCCCCTAAGTGGCTCCGGCCACTCCTCCCAGGGTAGAACTGCCTTGCCGGGCCATGCTTCAGCTTCTAACCCACCGGAGTATGAACAAACAAAATGATCATTTTGGAAAGAGCCTTGGTCAGCATCCCACAGCTTCCAAACCCCAGGCCCTGGGCTTCTGGTCCCATGTTCCCTCGACCATGTTAGCGGCCTCTAAGGAAGAAAAAGGAATCTATAAGTAAGTGGTGAAAACACCAGATCTTATATATTCATCAAAGGTTTCCAAGCTACCAAATCAAATCCTTTAGAAGCTTGATCCAATTGCTCTGCTATTTACAAAAGGGCCTAATAACCTTATTTTCATACACACATCATTAACAGAAAGAGTTGGTCATTGCCTGCCTCAACACCTCCATCACCACTAACACCCTTCTGCTTCCCTTCCCCCTCAGTATTCCCCCCCCACTAAGACCCAGCTCAACTGTTCCCTCCCTGATGCAGCTTCTCCAACTACTGCAGCTTCTTGCCCAAACTGTTGTCTGTATCCCTCAGATGAGGGCCCTCAAACCCTGGTGTGTGCATGAATTCCCTGGGGGTCTTGTTAAAATGCAGGTTCTGATTCAGGAGGTGTGCTGGAGTCTAGATGCTGTGTCTCTAACCAGCTCCCAGGAGGGGCCACTATGGCATGGATGGTACTGAAGACGTGAGGCTCAAGTACTGGCCCACACATAGTTTGGTACTTTATTCCACTCGTTCCAGAGGGTTCCATCATGCACAGATGTTTCCTCAGCATTCTTCTTGTTTCCTCAACTAAATGCCTTTTGCAGAAGTTAGCAAGTGTTTGTGCACATTCCTGCTCCCCATGCCCCAAGCTCAGACTTGGGCTGGTGCATAAAAGAACGTTGATGGGCAGTGGCTCACAAGTGGCAAAATACAAAGAGACTCAGGGAAGGCAAAAGACCCCAGAACACAGTTACTCAGTCGGCCTCTTCATCTGCATGGAGCTTAACGTGTCTCAGGTGGCATATGGAGTGCCCAATCGGCAGCAGGCCCTGTGCTCAGAGCTGGAGGCAGTACAGTCACGAGGATGACTTGTCCCCAAGACACTGCCAGTCTATTGGGGTAGCAGACTGGTCAAAAGGCCACCGACATCTGGACAATGGACAACTCAGAGAGGGACCTACTGCACATGTAGAGGGTGTGAGGGCAGGTGCTTCCAAGGAAGTGAGCCCCCTAGCCAGGCAAAGATGAGGAGGAAGAGAATGACAATGGCAAAGAGTAATTCCAGAAAAGGGTAGTGGGAAACGGAGGACTGTGCGTGGTTCCATAGGGCTAGCCTGAGCCCAAGAAAGTAGTTAAGGAAGAGAGGGTAGTATCCTCTGTGGGGCTCTACCTCAGGGCTCTAAAGAAACTCAGCTCTATTCAAAAGGCAGAGTGGGCATGAGAAGGCACAGAGGAGTTGGGTTGTTGAGTGGTAGCTAGATATCCTCGGCCTCCAACTGCTCACATCCCACCTCTGCCCTGCAAGCCCACAGGTGTAGGGCCTGGCACTCATCCTGAGGGAGACCCAGATGAGCCCAAGGCTTTCCTATTTCTGTCACCAGGTCAGGGCAGGTCTTCGCCTTGCCCAAAAGTCCCCATTCTGGGGACTGAAGCCCTTTAAAGGATGTGAAAAGACTAAATAAGACCCAGGGCACCTGGGTGGCTCAGCTGGCTAAGTGTCTGCCTTTGGCTAAGGTCCTGATTCCAGAATCCTGGGATCCAGCCCTGCATCAGGCTCCCTGCTCATCAGGGAGTCTGCTTCTTCCACTCCCTCTGCACCTCCCCACTGATCGTGCTCGTGCTCGCTCTCTCTCTCTCTCTTAAATAAATAAATAAATAAATAAATAAATAAATAAATAAGACTAAATATGATCCAAGTCTTGGCAACTGAATATACCCGGAGCTTCTCAAGGCCAGTCTACACAGGAGAAAGGTCACTGAGAGCTGGTGAGTGCCTAATAAAACAGAACATAGACAACCGACTCAGGTAATTTGATTACGATCATGGAGAAAGCTAGACCTGTACTCCTGCAGAACATTCTCAAGGACTTGCAAACTTGCAGTCCAAACCCGAACTCCTGTTGACTTGAAGCCTTTTGGTCAATTCCTATTTTTAAAATGCTCTACACGTAAAATGGATACCTTCTATTATAGCCCCAGATGAAAACCTCCAATCACTGGCACTATTTTGTTTGAAAAAAAACATCTTGAAGGGTAGAGAGAAAAGAGATGGGACGCCTGGGTGGCTCAAGCAGTTGAGCATCTGCCTTCAGCTCAGGGCGTGATCCTGGAGTCCCGGGATCAAGTCCCATGTCGGGCTCCCTGCATGGAGCCTGCTTCTCCCTCTGCCTGTGTCTCTGCCTCTGTGTGTGTGTGTGTGTGTCTCTCATGAATAAATAAGTAAAATCTTAAAAAAAAAAAAAAAGAGAAAAGAAAAGAAAGAAAAGAAAAGAAAGGAGGTTAGTGACAATTTAAGGGAGGTGCAGGGCCAATGGATCATCTGACCAAGATGATACACAAAGTCTTTTTACACAGGGGAGAACATGAGAACAGGGGAGGAGACTGGGAACTAAGCCTCCCCCCCACCCCCACCCCAGTCCCAGGGAGAGTTTTCCTCTGGTTTTCTCGGAACAAAAATAGAAACTCCCCACGTGTGCTTCAACAAAGGCAATTTTTCCATTTCTCCACCTTCGTGTATATCTCCATTGCACAGAATAGAAAACTGAGCCAGCACCAGGGGGCTCATTAGGGAATTTCCCCAAGGTGCACCCTCCAACCCATGAAGGACTGTTTGCCACGTCCCTCTCTCTATGACAATCCAGCATCCAGACATCAACAAACTATATTTGAAACCTTAAAAGGGCCCTATTGAAAGACATAAGGTTAATTACATGGCAAAAGACCATGGCTGATGAAGTCAGCTTCTGCCAGACTATTTCAATTCTCGGAAAGGAAGGAATATTTATAGGACAAATTCCTAAATGTGAGATTTATTCCAGAGTGTATTTCACATATCTGTAATGGCAAAAATTCTGTCTATAATAGCAAAAGACCAGGAACTACCTCTATGTCCATGAATAGGGGCTTTATCAAGACGGTAGAACCATATCATTAAAGCAGCTAGCAAAAGGAAACAGTTATCAGCTGTCAGACACGTGATCCAGGCCAGTCAAACCCCCAGAGGGTTCCAATCGGCTGCCATCTGACCACAACCACAAGAGAAACAGCAGGCAAGAATGGCCCAGCTAAGCCCAGTCATTCCACAGAGCTGGAATACAGAATGATAAATTAAGCTGCGAAATGTGGGGTTATTTGTGAAAGAGCCATAGGGAACTGAATAATAAGAAATGTATTACATTCTCTCCAGAGCACCAGACCTGCCACGTTTCCTAAGGTTCTCTTCCAGGATGGGCCAAAGGATACAGACAGCACATCTGATGTCTGGAATGACATCCCACGGGTCAGAGCACCAGCAATCCCTCCCCGGGTCACAAGTTGGCTCACTGGGCCAGTTCTGCAATGTCTACAGAGGTTTATACTTAACACCGGACCCCCTAAAAGTTCAAAATAAGGTTAACCAATCTTACCTTGTTATACTACTTTCCAAGTAGTAGACCCAAACTAGTTACATCTTGGGCATCTTAGTTACAAAATGAGAATGGAATGAACAGACAAGGGATGCTGAGGATCAAGTAAAACCTACACCTGCCATCACCGATTTGCGTGATGTCATGGAATATCCCTGAGCCACAATTTCCCACATATAAATAGGATAAAATGGCAGGGTGCCTGGCTGGCTCAGTCAGTGGAGCATGAGACTCTTGATCTCAGGAACATGAGTTCGAGACCCACATTGGGTGTAGAGATTACTTTGTTAAAAAATGATAAAATGGGGGATGCCTGGGTGGCTCAGCGGTTGAGCGTTTGCCTTTGGCTCAGGGTATGATCCCGGGATCCGGTATAGAGTCCCACATCGGGCTCCCTGCATGGAGCCTGCTTCTCCCCTGCCTGTGTCTCTCATGAATAAATAAATAAAACCTTAAAAAAAGAAAAAGAAAGAAAAAAGAAAGAAGAAAGAAAAAAAGAAAGAAAGAAAGAAGAAAGAAAGAAAAAGAAAGAAGAAAGAAAAAGAAAGAAAGAAAGAAAAAGAAAGGAAGAAAGAAAAGAAAAAAAGAAAGAAAGAAAGAAAGAAGAAAGAAGAAAGAAAAAAGAAAGAAAGAAAGAAAGAAAAGAAAGAAAGAAAGAAGAAAAAAGAAAGAAAGAAAGAAAGAAAGAAGAAAGAAAAAAGAAAGAAAGAAAGAAAGAAAGAAGAAAGAAAGAAAGAAAGAAAGAAGAAAGAAAGAAAGAAAGAAAGAAAGAAAGAAAAAGAAAGAAAGAAAAAGAAAGGAAGAAAGAAAAGAAAAAAGAAAGAAAGAAAGAAAGAAAGAAGAAAGAAGAAAGAAAAAAGAAAGAAAAGAAAGAAAGAAAGAAAGAAAGAAGAAAAAAGAAAGAAAGAAAGAAAGAAAGAAAGAAAGAAAGAAAGAAAGAAAGAAAGAAAGAAAGAAAGAAAGAAAGAAAGAAAGAAAGAAAGAAAGAAAGAAAGAAAGAAAGGCTACTTTAAAAGGACCTCAAGGGGGCGCCTGGGTGGCACAATCAACTAAGCAGCGAACTCCCTTTCGGCTTTCAGGCAGGGTCACCATCTCAGGGTCCTGAGGTCACCAGGAGCCAGACTCCATGCTCAGTGCAGTCTGCTTATAGCTCGTTCTACCCCTCCCACTCATTCTCTCTCAAATAAAATAAATAAATCTTTTCTTTAAAAAAAAAAAAAAGGACCTGGAGGTCAATAACTCTTAGAGTTCGACCACCTCCAAAGTTCTGTGATCCTAATAAAAGATAATTGGTCAAAATCCCTTGAATCCCTTGTTTCTCTGTTGGCCTTTTGAGTTTTCTCTCTCTGATGGAAAAAAGGGGAACTGATCTTCAGTATGAGCGGACAACCCCCAGTCCTTCACCCATGACCCTGAAATCCAAAGAGCTCTGAAAACCAACAGTCTCACGTATCTCCCTTTGGAGATAAAACTGGACGCGAGCAGACGTGGAGCTATGCAGATTTCATCCCATTTGGTGTCAATATTCGTGTGTTTTGATATGGAAATTACTAATGTGTTTAATTATAGGGTACTGTTCCAGACCTACTGGGGGTGGTATAGACACCACGCTACCTTCTGGAAAAGCTTCACCGTTAATCCAAAATTAACACTTCGAAAGAAGCTTATTAATGAAATGGATGGTGGGAGGTGACATAGGTCTGGAGATTAATTCAGGGCAGGAAAGATGAAGAGAGGCCGAGTGATTATCTAACTACATGGCTTGTGCTTTCTTGCTTGCTATTCTGTTTTCTGCAGGATCTTGACTTTCATTTTAAAAAACACACAAGGTTCCCCTCTAGTTCTTCCAAAAAAACAGGTCTTTGCAGCAAAAACAAAACAATCATTGTATCAGGGCTGCCGAAAACTGCAGGAGTGTCTGGGGAGGTAGGGACCTTAGCTGGCCCTCTGACCAACTTCCAAGCTGGCTAAGGTCACTTACCCATCAAACTTCTAAAGAAAAAAAAAATCCTTTATTTTCTGTTGATGCTTCCACCAGACAAGTTTATTAAATTATTAATGGTCCTATTTCCTGTGGGAGAGTACTGTGAAGGTGGTGGCCATTTGGATAAGATTTCCACTGACACATTTGTATGCTTCAGCATTAAAACATGCTAAGCTAGGGGCACCTAGCTGGCTCAGTTGGTAGAGCACGGGACTCTTGATCTTGGGGTCATGAGTTGGAGCCCCATGGTGGGCACAGAGATTACTTAAAACAAACAAACAAACATGCTAAGCATATTGCCCGATTCCCTTGGGAAAAAAAAAAATCCCCTCTTGCTCCATGTGCCACTTCTTTGGGATTCACAACTCTACTATAGGGTAGAATGGAGAACCTTCTCAAATGCAGAGATAATGAAGAGAACATGTCCCTATAATCCAGAAAATAAATGAGGCTCCAAGAGATCTAACCTGCCCTTGTAGGTTACATGACTTGTAGGTGCCCACACTGAAATTTTGGGTGTGGCCTATTGTCCGCAGAACTCAGGCCTACACCCCCCTGGACAGGTCCATGGGTCTGGACATGATATGGGGGAGAGAGAGGGGATAAATCCTACTGTTTCTCATATCATGGTGAGAAACAGCTTCAAGTCAGACTGTCAAGGCTAATGGCTAAATAGTCAAAGATACCTCCCCCACAGTGTAATACAACAACCCTAAAACAGTGAGGATCCTTGGGTGGGGTTTTGCTACTAAAAACTGTGCCAAATTCAATGAAACCTCTCTGGGTTTTCCCCTTCATTCCTTGAAAATGAAGGGATTGGACCACACAAGCTTTAACGGTTCGCTGGATGGACACTCTTCAAGGCATCTATTCCTACTTCTTCTGGTGGACCTTCTTGTACTACAGAGGCTAAAAAGCTACAAACTACATTTCCCAGACTCCCCTGTAGCTATAGGTTTTAGATATGACTTGGATGCACTATCAGGAGATTTGTATTTGGGCCTGAGTTAATAGGGCAGAGGCAGATGCATGGCAATTACTCTATACTCTGCATTGGCAGCAGCAGTGTGATGCAGGAGCAGGCAGCCAGAGAGGCTGTAAGTGTAGCTTCCTTGGTGGGCCGGTTCTGCAGTGTGGCTCTGGGATTATATTCTGGTCTATCTTTAGTCCATTTATTAACCTATCATTAACCAGGCTCAGCTGGAGCTAACTACAATGGATTCTGTTGTCTGCCACTAAACCTACTTCACCTGTGTTCAAATGAAAAGCCAGTGCAATTCAGTTACATAGTTCTCCTATTCCTTTTCCCCCTTTTATTAATTAATTTAGTCTTTTTTGAGCACCTATTCTAGATATTTCCCAGATCTATGTTCTCTTCTTTTTTTTTTTTTTAAAGATTTATTTATTTATGATAGACACAGCGAGAGAGAGGCAGAGGGAGAAGCAGGCCCCATGCCGGGAGCCTGACGCAGGACTTGATCCCGGGACTCCAGGATCATGCCCTGGGCCAAAGGCAGGGGCCAAACGGCTGAGCCACCGAGGGATCCCCTATGTTCTCTTCTTACTTCCCACTTTCCTCCAAATGTGTTATTGACATCCAGGGAGTACTGGCTCCTCCGCCTATACTTCTGTTCTATGTTGACCTATGTCCTCCTATGAGTCAGACATTACTGTACCAGGTGCTGGGGATACAAGCCCGGTAGGAATGTTCCCTGCCGTCGGTAGGTCTAGAGTCAAGAAGAAGAGTCTGGTCAGCCAAATGTCAGGCACATGGTCAGTGAGTTATAATGGGGGTGGGGGTGAGGGGCATCCAATTCAGTCTCAGGAGAAAAAAGACAATAGGCAAGGACTTAGGGACAGAGCTTATATTCTCCTCCAAATATCAAATGGATGAGTTTTTAAAAACTGCTTAAATCCGTGATTCGCAACAATGTTTTAAAAATAAACAAGTTGGCCACTGCTGTAGAATTCTGGTGAATCAACAGGTTAGCTTGAAAACTGGTAAACAGGGAATCTTATTTGGCCTTTCCTAAATGAACTGTCTTACTGGGAACCAAACAACAGATGAAGGGAAGTATATCTCTAAACAAGATTATCAGCTCAGAAATGAAGGACAGAATATCACAACCCCTAATAACCTAAAATAATTAGACCGAGTATCAATAGCTGCAATCACAAGGAGACACCCAAATATTGTTTTCTTCTTGATGTTAATAGTTGACCTTCCCCCCTCGACACACTTTTGAACTAAAATGAATATACCTGATCAAATATCTAAAGCAGTGTTGTCCAATTTAACTTTCTGCATTGATAGAAATGTTCTAATCTGTACTGTCCAATACAGTAAGCCACTGGTCACACATGGTCACTGGGCACCTGAAATGTGGCTTGTGCAACTGAGGAACTTAATTTTTAATTTTGCTTAGTTTAAATTTAAATAGTCACATGTAATTTTGGCTGCCGTAGTGGATAGTGCAGCTGCAGAACCAACTACCCATTTAGAGAAGACACAGATCAAGGAGCATTAGATTCTGATGTGATGCATTCCTCAAAATCCAGATTGTTAGCAACTCTCCAGGCAAAATTACTCATCTCTTTAATAATTAGCTTGTAAGGACACAGAAAAGAGATGGAGGAAACATGGACAAATTACAAGAGACCTGAAAGACATGTCAATCAATTACAATATTAGACACTGTGTGGACCTGATTCAGCAAACTGAAAGAAAAAAAAAAAAAAATTTACGAGACGATTAGCAATGTGAACATCGCTGTGAATGTATGATCAGGTATTTTGGCCTTTACCTATTACAGGCACATTCTGAGGTATTTATGGTTGCAATAATATGATAACTGAGATGTACCTCAAAATCATGTGTCTGGGATGGGTGCCGGGTGGATGGGCAGGAACAGCCACGGTTTAAATGGTTGTTGGGGCTGAGTGATAAGTGACGGAAAGAAAGAAAAAAAAGACTACTGCACGTTCCTATGTCTGGCATGACTCAAAGACCTGGACTACAGAGCCAGGTAGAAGACCAAAACTATTTTAGAAGGAATTCTATACTCAGTTCCTTTTGAAGCATCCTTGGGAGAGGCCAAAGGAAGAGAATAGAAGGGGAAAAAGGGAGACAGGAAGGAAAAAATATCCATCAACTACCTAATTTAACTTCAGAGTTAGTTTCTAATAAATCTTCAAAGGCAGGGCAATGGTGATCAGATTTTCTGGGGGGTCTCTACCCCACAGCTGGAGTCCTGCAAATGGTACCAGCACAAGAAAGGCTTAGAGCCACCTGGACCTGTCACTACTGCCTTCTTAGATATACACAATCTCTCCACCTCAATCTGTTTGGAAAATTACGGAGTTCTCAGGAGTAAAGAGGCGATTTTGCAAACTGCCCTGAGGCAGTCAAAAGGCAGATAGGCTCGAAAAGGCCAGTTTCCTAACCAGCACCTACAACTCCTTCCTAGATCCACTCACCAGCACAGCCAGATTGGCAAATCCCGTGTCCCTACCATAGGCAACAACATATTGGACATTACGGAAACCTGCCATACATCACTGTTAGCTAATTCCCTCCTGGCGGTTTACACATGCACAGAAGTGCGAGACACTCTGCACCCCTTATTTCACCTAACCAACCCTTCTGAGAGGTCAGTTCCATTGCTTTTCCATGCAACAGGTCCAGGAACTAAGACTCGGGACCGATAATGTATCCCTAACACAGCTGGGAGAATGGACCCAACTGAGGTCCTCCTTCTTCAAACCTTTCCAGAATCCCTGTTCTGCCTATGAAGGGGCAGCCACACCTCTTGGCTTAGCCCCTTCACCATCTTGTCCTGTCCTAGTTCCCCACCTTTCACACTTCCCTCTAACTCCAGCAGGTGGATTTTCCATCTTCAGACACCAGAGTTTGAAGTCCTTTACTTACTTAACCTTTGGGCAAAGCCTGCCTCTCCCCCCTTCTCCACTGCCCTCAAATCTACACCAAGAAATCTTCCCTAGCTCATAATTTATTACATCTTTGTGTGTGCTTTAGCATCCATCCCCTTTGCTGTAACAGAGTTAATAATTAATATTTGTGTCTCCCCACCAAGCCGGAAAATTCTAGCTAGAGTTAATGAGCACCTACTACGTTCCCTTCTTCATTCATTTATTATGTTCACCACTCTATGAGGTAGGTGTCATTATTATTCCCATTTCACAGACAAAGAAACTGAGGCCCAGCGGGATTAGCAACTTGCCCAAGGTCATGCAGCTAAGTGACAAAGCCAGAGCCTAGGGGCTTAACTGCTACAGTCAGATGATTCTAGACCGACCAGGCTGGGAACGTTATCTCCTTGAACACAGCAGATGCTCCAGAATAGTTAGATGGGAGGATGCCTCTCTCTGGGGGGGCACTGGCTCAAACCTGCTCCTCCCCTAGTCCCCTGAACTAACAGCTCAGTGAGTGTCTTGAAGTCATTCCAACTTAGTCATTATGCATCAATATATGGGCCTCATCCTGGAGTGGCATTCCTTTTCTTCCAGTTAAGAAACTAATGTTCTTTTCTTAAGGTTGTATTTATTTATTTGACAGAGAGAGAGAGAGAGAGAGAACAAGCAGAGGGAGCTGCAGGCAGAGAGAGCAGACTCTCCACTGGGCGGCAGGGAGCCCAGTGCAGGGCTCCATCCCAGGACCCGAGGATCACAATCCGGGCCGGGCGGAAGGCAGCTGCCTAACTAAGCCACCCAGGTGCCTCAAGAAACTAATTCTTGGGAACAGCAGGTTTTGTATAGAACTCTAAAATTACACAATGTGCTAAGTCACAGGCAATTTGGACAATCATTTGAAAACAGCCAATACCATAGATGATAATTCTGGAAGCTTGGAGCATCTTAATACCAAGATGTCTCCCATTTATGGATGAAGGCTGAGAGGGAAAAGGAATCTAAACATCCTCTGTGAACAAAATAAAACTTCTCCGGAAGCTGTGCTAATAGGGTCACAGAGCAAACGCCCCCCACCCCTGGTCCTGGGGGCAGCATGTAGGCAAGATCCTAGAAATAAGGTCGTGATTTATTTATTCCTTTAATCCAGGGCTCCAATGGCACTGTTTGCCTGGGACGAGAGAGCTTCTAAAACGTTAATTAAGGGACTGGATCTTTCTCTCCTGCCGCTTTCTTCCCGGGGTAATCTGGGAAGTTGGGGGACAGAGGAGCAAAACGACTAACAGTCAATCCCAAAACAACGTTGCAATTGTCCTTCCAGCCTGGTGATAAATATGCAAGTGGGACACTTTGTAGAATTTCCTGGAGGGGAGAGCTACCAGCCCCGGGCAAACTGTCCCCTCCCACTTAACCCCATCTGGCCCAGAAAAGCCTCAGGCCAGCTGACTTTGAACCTCAGCAGCACACTTAACACCAAGCACCGTGCGCCGCAGCAACCTTTAAAGAGGTCTTTCCTGGGGATTTCTGCTCCAGCCTTTAGCCTCAATTCAAAACCAAATGCACCTTTAGTCCGCCCCCAAGCCAAACCCCGGGAACCAGGAATATGCACAGGGAGGGATAGCCTCGCCCAGGAAAAGTAACCTAGTCTTACCCAATCCACAGCAAACACCAGAGTTCCTCCACCCACCCCCCGCCCCCCGCCCCGGCGGCAGGGCTCCAGGGCCGTCCCGGCGCGCGCAGGAATGATCGCCCCCCACCCAGGGCCTGGAGCCCGCGGAGTCCCGCCAGGCTAGGAAATGGGATCATGTGATTCCTAAAACACCACGGCCCGGCTCCAGCTGACTAAATCAGTGGAATGGGATTCCCTAATCTTGCGGGTAGCGGATTCACTTGAGCAGACGAACACGGAAGTTCTCCCCAGTAAAGCCAGGTGATGTCCCATAAGATGTCGCCTACAATTCTAGGAGGGGCGGGGGGCGGGGTACGAAAGAATGATCATGGAGGGTAACAAACACCACCTGGGGCGGCGCAGAGGCAGTTGCGGTTGAGCCCCTTTATCCATCAATTCACTTCAAGAAGTCGAGAGATGTGACAAATTCAAAGTGCCCGCACAGACCTCCAGCGTAACGGGCACTCGGTGCTCGTCAGTGGGGACCGCTGTTCCGGGGGGGGGGGGGGGGTCCACCGTGTGCCGACCTGAACTGCCGCCCCCGCCCCCGCCCCCAGAACGCCAGGAGGTGTGTGCACCGACTCCGCCGAGCGCTGGGAAAGGCGCCGCGGGGACCGGAATCCCGGAGAGCCTGGTCCTTCCTGCCCGCACCCGGGAACCCCGACGGCCTGGTGATTCCTCCGGCCCCGCACGCAGGACAGGGGCTGCCGGAGGCAGGAAGCCGGGCCCGGGTCCTCGGGGCAGGCGGCCTCCAGGCCCAGCGGCGCGGGCCGCCGCCACCCAGCGGGCGGGAGGACGCGCGGAGCCGCCCCGCCCGAGACCCAGAAGCAGGTGCAGGAGCGGCGCGGAGGGTGCGCTGGGCGCGGGGGGCGCGGGCGGCGGGGGCGCGGCGGGGAGGGGAGGGGAGGGGAGGGGCGCGCGCTCCGGGAGCCCGACGCCAGGGCGTGGCACGAGGTGGCGGCGGGCAGAGTCGACACCGTACCTTGATTTTCGACCTGGCGCCCGGGCGCTGCGTCGCCGCCAGGTGTCCGCCGGGGCCCTCGGCGTCGCCGGGTTCGGGGATCTCGCGCTCGGGGGCGCGCGGGGACGAGCTGCTCTCTGCGCCTCCAGGCTCCCCCGCGCTGCTGCTGCCGCCGCCGCTGCTGCTGCCGCCGTCGCTGCGGCAGTCCTCGGGGGGGTCGTGGAGCAGACGGCCCAGGCCCACTGCGGAGGGAGGGGCGGCGCCCCGACACAGACACGCGGCGTCAGGCCCCGGCGTCCGCGGCAGTTTGACCTGCGGGCGGTGCCGCCGCCGCCGCCCCGCCCCGCCCTGGACCTGGGCACCCGGCCAAGTGGGCAACACGCGGGAGTGGGCGAGCGAATCCCGGCTCGGCCTCCGGGTGGGAGGGGCGGCCCCGCGGCCCCGCGGCCCCGCGGCCCCAGTCCCCGCGCCCACCAGGAACCGAGGGCCCGGGGCGGCGGGGGGCCCCGCGCGCCAAGTTTCCTCTCCCTGGGCTGGGGGGCCGGGGTCTGACTCAACCCACCTAGCCCGCGGGCCTGGCGGATCCTGGTGCACCCCCGTGAGGACGTGGGGCTGAGTCTCCCGTCCTGGGCCACCTGGGCCCGCGCGGCAGTCAACGGTCCCGCCGCCGGGCAATTACGGGCGCCCACTAGGGGGAAGGGGGCGCAGGGCGTCGCGGGTTCTCCAGCCCCTCACTCGGTCTTCCCGCGCCTGGGACCTCCCCCACCCCAAAAGGGGGGCATGCGGTGGGGAGCCCAGCCCTCGCCGAGGAGCCGAGGGGACCCGGCGCCCCCTGCCCCCACCCCGGGACTCCCGCGCCCAGGCCCGGCCCCCGCGCGGCGCTCACCTGGGATGTAGGTGTCTGCCCTTTCCTCGTCTGGGAGCTCATCCCAGCTGCGGACGGAGACCCCCGGGCTCCTCCTCTTCACCAGGAAGACTTTGGGCATCGTGCGGCCCCCTCCGCGGCCGGCGGCCCCCTCCTCCCCTGCTCCCCGCTACAGGCTGCGGCGGGGGCTCGGTGCCCGGCTCCCGGCGGCCAGAGCCCACCTTCCCGCCTCGCTGGCCCTCTCCCTCCAGCCCCCGCCGCGCCGCGGCCCAGGCCTCTCCCCCGCACGCCCGGCGACTCCCAGCCTCCAGGCTCGGCGACACCTATGCCTTAAATCGCGGGTGAGACCACGCCGAGGAAAAAGTTTCATAAGGTGGAATAGAAAAGGCACCAGGAAACTTGGGAGTGAGCATGCGCCCTGCAACATAACGGTGTCAACAAGCTCGCTACCTGTCCGACCGGTTCCGGCGGCCGGGGCTGCCTGTTCCAGCCCTTCCTTAGGCATGAATGTTTGCAAAAGAATTTAACGTCTGATTCTTCCCCCCCTCCCCTTTTTAAAAAGGGAAGAACGTTTTTTTAAATCAGCCTCTTGCTCCGGTCCCCCTCACAGGAACCCCAGGGCAAATTCTTAGAGGTGAGTCCCCAGGCCCGCCTCCCGGGGCATCCATCCGAAGAGTTGGAGCTTCCTGCCAGTGGCACCCCCCTCCCCGCCCCCAGGTGGATTTGTCTCCGACAGGCAATCAAGAAAATGGCTCAGTCCCTCCGGACTTGGTAGATGGTTTCCCCGGCTAGTTGAAAGCTCGGCGGGCGGAAGGTGGAGGCGGCAGAGAGACTCTCCAGGACTCTGATCTGGTAAAGGGGGGGTTTTGGGGGGCTTCAGCTTACCATCATTTACAACACTCCCCCCAAATAAACACAATAAGATTTAAAGTTCGGCAGCTTTAGAACACGTCGTTATTACCGATTTGTGCCATACAATCTAGGAAAAAGCAGCTGCCACCCCAAGACCTACCACCCCAAGAGCCCCACCGACCCCCAAATAAACACACAATGGAAACAAAAGCCAAGGGCATGTTATACAAACGCGGCTTCGTCACAAATCTCTCACCCTTACCCCCTCCCATTAGGGTCTCCCCCCCCTAACCGCCCGCTCCCCAAATCCCGAGGCTGGGAATCCGTTTCCCAATAAAGTGAAGATGGGCTGCTACTGGGGAGGTGGCTGCAGAGCTTTCTATTTATTTTTGGCTTTGGCTTTCCTCTCTGTCTTTATACCTGGAGGGGGAGTTGGGAGAGAAGGAAGAGGAGTTGGTAAGAGAAAGATGCCAAGTTTCCCAGAGCCGCAGAGCCGGCTCGTGGGGCGCGCGCGCGGTCCCTCTCGGCCCCTGCTCGGGTGCGCCCGGGGATGCGCAGCTGTGACCCCGCCGTGGCGGGGGGCGCACCCCTCCGGGGACTGCGGGGCACGTCCAGCCCGGAGTTCCCCGGCGCCCGCGGCTCGCCCTGCCGCCGGACTCACCTGTCTGTAACCTGACCCGCCGCGCGCCCAGCCCACAGGGCCGAGGATCAACACAGCGGTTCGCCCGGTCCTCTTCCGCGCTGGAATGGCCCTTGGGGACACAGCAGCCTGGTAACGGATTTCTCGGCTCAGCTCAGTCCTCTCCCCGCGCGCGGAGAGGGGGCGCAGCTCTCCTGGGTCTGAGAAGGGAAGAGAAGCGCCCTGCCGCGGGGTCCGCCCTCAAGGGGTCACCCTCTCCTGGCTCAAGCCTGTCTGGACTCCAGATTTTCTGAGAACAATCAACGAAGAAGAAAACAGACTTTGATCCGGTGAAGGAAGACATTTCTCTAGCGGCACGAGGAAGCGAGGCTTCTTTCTAGTCTATGAGGCTGATGGCGCAGCTTATGGGAGAATCAGAACGTATTTTTATCTACCAACAAACTGAAGAATTTCTAGAAATTGGTTGAGTGAAAGTAAAATAGAGAAAACTACGAAATCACAGAAGTAACTCCCATCTCATAAAAATCTTTAAGACTTGCCTTCTTCAAAATTGCTCATGTTGTGAAAAAGGCAGTCAACCCCATTAACATTTTTTTTTCTTTTATTGGATTTCAAATCAATGAATGCCTGACCACTTTGTCCTTTATCTGAAAAAAGTATAAAATGACAGGATATAAGGCTAGAAAATCAAGAAGCAGTGCATCGTTTAGGATATTCGGGATGAAAAAAATAACTACACTTTTTTCTACGACGGTTGTTTGCACGCTTACCTTGATATTTGCTGGCTGTTTCTTTGGGAGAAAGGAATTCTAATGTGTTAGCTTTCTTTCATTTTTTTTTTTTTTTTTTTTCCTTGATCGGACTCGAGAGGGATTTATCAGTATTAATATTTTCTATGTTTTGCTTTTGTTGACTCTTCTTTATTTTAGGGTTACTTTTCTAAGTGTTATGGGGAGCTAATAGAGCATTCCCTAAAAGTAGATTAAGAAATAAGCTCAATTCTTTAAAAACCTCAAAGCTGGTGGTTGAAAGAGACAGCAGTCCTGATCTGGCCCACAGCCTGTCCCTCACCTCTCCACCAGTTGTGTGGGGGGGGGCCCTCTCTAGAGTCCTTAGTGGGGATGTGTCCGGCCCTCTTTGAATACCTACAGTGCCGGGAGCTTACTTTTTCAAAAAGAAATCTATTCTGGTTAGGCAACAGTTCTGTTAGAAAGCTTTTCCTTCTGCTTTGTGGAAGTCTGTTTGCCTGCACTTCCATCTCTCCTCTGCATTCTTCCCTCTGGGGGTGCTGAGACTCTGCCTGTGCCCCCTCCCCCTGGCAGGTCTTCAAATGCATGGAAATAGGTATGGGTGTTCTCACTTAAGACTTCTTTTCTCCAGTAATGTGTAGTCAGATAGAAAATAGACAGGTACAAACCTGCTCAGTGGTATCTTTAGTGGGTAAGGAGAGGTTAGGATGATGGGGAAATGGTCCTAAAAAAGTTTTGTTTTGTTTTGTTTTTTAGTTTTTACCAAAATATAACAGTGTTTTTAAAAATGTACAAATCATAAGTACACAGCTTGATCAATTTTTACAAAAATTGTAGGAGGCAGCACCCCAGGACAAGACCAAGCTACCTACTCTCAACACTCCACTTCGCATGAGACCGACCGAGTTTTTTATGGATAGAGGAAGACAGAAAAAGAAATAAAAATATAAAGATCATAAAGGAAAAAGCAAAACTCTCCTCATTTGTAGTCAGTATGATTAGCTTTATGGGGAACAGAAGAATCTAGAGACAAATTATTAGAATTAATAAGAGAGTTTTGTAAGGTTGTTTTATAGAAAATCTGTGTGTCAATTGCATTTCTGAATGTCAACAACATTCCAAAGTCATCTGTGGATTTAATACTTGAAAAAAAGATCTTTTTCGGAGATCTGACAAACTTGTTCTAAAGCTTATGTGAAAGAATAGCCAAAAGACTCCTGAAGGACAAGGTGTATAGATTCACTCTATCAGATATCAATAGTAATTAAAATAGCGTGCACAGCTAGACCACCGCACAAGAGTAGAGAGCCCAGGAACACACTACACACATGTGGACTTTTGATTTATGAGACAGGGCATTGCAGAAGGGTGGGGAGAGATGTGGAATGGAAATGATAGATTATCCATTTGGGGAAAAATAAAGGAAATTGAATAATGCACACACATACCAAGTTCCAGTGGATTAAATGTTTAAATGTGTATGTGTATACATATGCATAGATAGATAGGTAACGGAGAATAACGTTATGATCATAACTTAGAGCAGAATTTTATTTTTATTGAAGTACAATTGATGCACATGGAGAATTTTTTATTTTTTAAAACTTATTTTATTTAAATTCAATTAATTAACATATAGCCATATTATTAGTTTCAGAGGTAGAGTCCGGTAATTGATTAGTTGCATATAACAACTCAGGGCTTGTTACATCAGTGCCCTCCTTAATGCCCATCACCCAGTTACCCATCCCCCTACCCTGGAGCAGAATTTCTTAAGACACAAAGAACAAACCACACACACACACACACACACACACACACAAATTTATAAATCTGTCTGTGGAAAAATTAAGAATGACCATTTATCAAAAGACACAGTAAGGAGAATGACAAACTAAATCATAAATTGAGAGAAATTTTGCAACACATTTGGCATATAAATGATCAGAATTCAGATAACATAAAGAATTCAAATGTCAGAAAAAGAAACATTTTTGAAAAATGGCAAAAGACATGAACAGGCATTTTTCAGAAGAGAAAACATGAATGACCATCAACATATAAAAAGATGCTCAATCTCATTAGTAAACAGGGAAATGCAAATTAAAATGATAATGAAATTCTATTTCATGTTTACCAGACTGCCAAAATTAAAAGGTTTGCCATTCCTGCTAAGTGTCGCTTTGGATGTAAGAACAATAAATTAATGCATTGCTAATAGGTGTAGAGATTGATTCAAACATTTTGGGAAAGAGTTGGATTTTTATCTGGTAAAATTAGACATGCACATATTGAATAAGCCAGAAACTCCAACTTTTTAAATTTAGAAAAAGTCTTGCACTTTTGCCCCTAGAATTACAGGCAAGAATATTCACAGTAGCATCATTCATGTGAATGATGAATCTGAATACAACTGGAAATAAAAATCTGAATACAACTGGAATGCCCATCCATAACCCATTGGATTAATATATTGTGATAAATGCATCCAGTGGAAATGAGTGGCCCACACATTAACAAAGGTAAATCTCAAAAACATATTGTTGAATGAAAAAAAGCAAATTACAAGGATGCCTGGGTGGCTCAGCCGTTGAGCAATTGAGCATCTGCAGTTGGCCCAGGGCATGATCCTGGAGTCCTGGGATCAAGTCCCGCATAGGGATCCCTGAGTGGAGCCTGCTTCTCTCTCTGCCAATGTCTCTCCTCTCTCTGTGTGTCTCTCATGAATAAATAAATTAAATATTTTTTTTAAAAAGCAAGTTACAGAAGAATTGTGCTATAAGATTCAAATTATTATTAAAAATGAATCAAAGTAGGGACGCCTGGGTGGCTCAGTGGTTGAACTTCTGCCTTCGGCTCAGGGCGTGATCCTGGAGTCCAGGGATCGAGTTCCACATTGGGCTCCCCACAGGGAGCCTCCTTCTCCCTCTGCCTATGTCTCTGCCTCTCTCTGTGTCTCTCATGAATAAATAAATAAAATATTTTTAAAAGTGAAAGTAAACAATATCTTGATATAGGAATTCAAACGCACCCATTAAAACCATTAAGCACCAACCAGCCACCTGGAAGAGTCTCTAGAGAGGTATGCTGAGTTAAAAAAAGCAATCCCAAGGTTATGTATTATCTGATTCCATTTATGTAATAAAATTGGGGAAAAGATCACTGGTTAGTTGTCAGAAATTAAGGATTTATAAAAGGGCAACATAAGGGACCCTTGTGCTGGAAGTGTTCAGGATCTGTGGCAGTCGATACCTAAGCTTGCACACGTGATAAAGTGTATAGAACTACACATACACACACACAAATGAGTATAAGTCAAACTATCAATCTGAGAAAGACCTGTGGATTGTCTCAATGTCAATATCCTGCTGGTTGGTGATACTCTACTCTAGTGCTATAAAATTTACTACTGAGGGACATTGAATGAAAGGTACACAATTGCATGTAAATCTACATGATCTCAAAATAAAAAGCTTAATTTAAAAAAAGTCAAAAGTTGCTGGGAGAGTAAATCTTAAAAGTTATCACAAGGAAAAAGATATATATTTATGTGTGGCGCTATTAACTGAGCTTATTATGGTGATCATTTTGCAAAATATACGTGTATCAAATCATGACATTAAACACCTAAAACTAATAAACTGTCATATGTCGATTATATCTCAATCTCAAAAAAACAACAGGCAAAGCAAGAAAATGATACAAAAGTCAGGATAGTGGTGGTCACTTGGAAAGAGAGATAAAATTAGGGAGGGACAAATAGGGACAGCGGTTCCATAGTACTAATAATGCTGTTTTCCTCAACCGGGAGGATAAGAATAATCATTATTATTATTTAACCATGTACATATATTATAATCACTCTTGTCTGTGTGATGTATTTCACAATAATTTTTAAAAGAGAAAACCAGGGGCTCCTGGCTGGCTCAGTAGGTAGAGCATGCAACTCTCAATCTCAGGGTTCAAGCCCCATGTTGGGCATGGAGCCTACTTTAAATAAATAAATAAATAAAAATAAAAGAGAAAACCAGAGTAACTGGCGTGGTGGACAAGCACCGTGCTTGAGGAAACCCAATATTCTTTGTTCACCTTGACTTCTGGGTAGTTCTCTGTTACGAGTCTCACTTGCCAGAAAATAGCTTTTCCAGACCCCCTTGCTACGGGCTACAAGAATGTGACTCAGTTTCTACAACTGGGATATACCCACAGACTCCATTTAGGAAGGAAGGTCTGTGTGGCCATGTCCAGTGCTCTGTGCTGGGGTGCTCGGGGAGGATGGTAGGAGCTCAGGTGCTCTGGGCTACAAATGGCAACGACAGAGCCCCTACTGGAGAAGCCAGGAACTGTTTCAGGCTTCTCCTTTCCGAGACTGATGGATTCTCTGGTGCCCTGGAGGTTCCAAGAGCCACCTAACATCCTTTAATGAACTGTTTTTCTGATTCAACTAGCTACAGTGGGTTCTGTTGCCACATATTGGCTCATCTATTCTGTAATTGGCATTGTCCCCCGGACAGCATTAAGACCTTTGGTTGGGGCAGCCCGGGTGGCTCAGCGGTTTAGCCCCGCCTTCGGCTCAGGGTGTGGTCCTGGAGGCCCGGGATCAAGTCCCACGTCGGGCTCCCTGCGTGGAGCCTGCTTCTGTCTCTGCCTCTCTCTCTCTCTGTCTCTGTGTCTCTCATGAATAAATAAATAAATAATCTTAAAAAAAAAAAAAAAAAGACCTTTGGTTGGTCGTCCTCTAATCCAGGACAGGATTATGGTGTCTCATCATCCCCGCTTCACTGTAATTCAGAATAAAAACAACACTAATGCACAAAATACGTGTGCTTATTTTAAATGTCTAATTTGCAAGGTACTTGTTAAACCCATTAAGGCAAAATCCACATCTCTCTCCCCCTAGTTCCCTGTCTTTCATACTCCTGCTTTTCTGGAACTCTAGTGTATGCCTTGTCTGCCTCTGTCCAAAACAAAACCACCCTTTGGTCACATGTAGGTAGCTGATCTGAACAAAGACGTGCTGTAAGTGTTAAATGCACACCAGATCTTGAAAACTTACTGTGAAAAAAAATCTAAAATATTTCGTTAATAGTTTTGTATACTGGGCAGCCCGGTGGCTCACTGGTTTAGCACTGCCTTCAGTCCAGGGCGTGATCCTGGAGTCCTGGGATCGAGTCCTACATCGGGCTCCCTGCATGGGGCCTGCTTCTAACCTCTGCCTGTGTCTCTGCATCTCTTTCTCTCTGTGTGTCCCTCATGAAATGGGTGAATAAAATCTTAAAAAAAAAAAAAAGGACATGCATGTAATGCATGTAATAGAGAAGTCCCAGATTAAAAAAAAAAAAAAAGTTTTGTATACTGATTTACACATTGAAATGATATATCATGGATATATTGGGTTAAATAAAATATTAGTGTTAGATCAACTTCCACTTATTTTGTTTGTTTGTTTGTTATTTGGGGTTTTTGTTTTGTTTTGCTTTGACTCTTGTGCGGCAACTTGAAAATTTAACATTACATCTGTGGTTCTTTTTGTATTTCTGTTGGTCAGGGTTGGTCTAGACTACGATGACTGGCATGAATAGCCTGTGTTGTTCTGGAAGGCTGTCCTTAGGCATCCCTACTTTCTCTTGGTCAGCATTGTGATTTGAGGGTAACGGGGGTAGCATGGAGAAGCCAACAACTTGGCTTTAACTGGCTCTGCCACTGAGAAGCCCTAAGGATATGGCAAAATCATTTAAATTCTTTGAGCCTCCCTAAAATTCTTTGAGCATCCCTAAAATGGGAAAATAATGTGTCTCTCACTTACTGCACAGGGTTACTATGAGAATCTAATGGAATCAGATTTGCGAATGTGTTTGTAGGAAGTGTTTGCCTATTGTTCAAATAAGAATGGCCAACGTTAATCAAATGCCTTCTCTGATCAACACACTGGGTAATATGCCCTAGACATATTGTTTCACTAGACAATCTTTTGTGAGAGAGAAATGCTCATTTTGTACCCATTTCACAAGAGAGAAAACAAAGGTTTAGAAAAGTCAGGAACCCCTGGTCTTAAGCCCCTCATTAGGGATGCACTATGATGCCAAGAATGTGCATCCTGAGCTCAGCAGAAACCAGCAGTGAGTCCACCCATCAGGGCTCCCAGTCGGTTTGGGATGTGCCGTTGGGGCAGGCACCCCCTTGCCTGTGGGTTACTCAATTTGTAAACACACTGAGTTTTCTGAGAACAAGGTCTCAGTGTATCTTTCACACTATTGAGTTCTCCCTGGTCCCAGGCACATCTGTGAGTGTGGGGAAGGGAAGAGTCAACCTAAGGAGGACACCTGGTGTTTTCACCTGCCTTCTTCAAGTAACTGAACATGCAGTTCTGGGCAGGCTGACTCCACCCTTTCTGTGGGAGGCGGGAATCTAACCTGGCTAATTAGAACCTTCACCTTGGCCACAGTGATTGCTTCAAGGGCAGACATAAGAGATCCAAACTGAGACCCTTTCCCTGAGGTTGAGAGAGGATGGGATAGGAGCCCAGGACAGCCAGCCACCTTTGCCACCAGGAGCTGCCTGACGTTGAAGCCAACACAGAGAGAGCAAAGCAATGAGATGGGAGAGAGACCGAGTTTCTCATGATAGTCCTGGCCCTATGCCTGCCTGGAGCAAGTCTAATGGTCAAGTAAATTCTTCTATCTTGGTCTCTTTCTTTTGCTTAAGCCGGTTAGAATTATGCATTCTCACTTGCTGCCAAGAATTTCAACTAAACATTTTTTTAAATGACACTGCCTTCCTTCTCTATACTCCCGTGATTCATGGAAAAGGCAATGTGTTCTTTCCCAATAAACTGCAAGCTGGTTTTCCAAGTCACCAGACCACAGTCACTTTTCAGCTTACTTCTGTGAGACAGAGGGCAAGTAAATTAATTGCATACATGTGAAACAACCAATCTCTATCATTTTGGGTACCACAAAAATATAAATGTAAATGGATGACTTGGGAGTGAATTGACTATCACTATAAAAGTTACTGATCTAGGGATGCCTGGGTGGCTCAGTTGGTTAAGCGACTGCCTTCAGCTCAGTTCACGATCTCAGGGTCCTGGGATTGAGCCTCATATCTGGGCTCCCTGCTCAGTGGGGAGCCTGCTTCTCCTTCTTCCTCTGCTTCTACTCTCATTCTCTCTCAAATAAATAAACAAATAAATAATATTCTTTTTAAAAATTACCAATGTAATATTCTTAAGATGCTTATAGGTATATATAAATCCAGATCCACAAACCAGGGTGGAAGACGATGTGACATGATTTTATTGTCTTTATTTTGACTCAAAGGTCCATCCCAATGTGAGGGGTTTGCCACAAAGCCATCTTATTCTCCCTCCCTTACCTCTAGCAGAGGGTCCTCACTGTTCTCTGGATCCTGGACCTCTGCCCTCCTCTCTAACCTGAGTGACCCCTCTTCTCCCTTCATGCAGTTGCATGTGACACCAGCTGAAACAAGCCATGGGAAGCATGGCCAAACCCCCAATGCAGTGATGGATTTCAGAGAGCAGCAGTGGGAACCCAAGGCTGACCACCTCCCTGTAGTCGGAGATGTGAGTAGCCCATTCTAGTGGCCACCATATGATGACATAGGTGTGGCATACGTAGAGCTAAAATCCTACAGATAATGGCTGAAAGAATGATTTGGGGGCAATACTGTTCTGAAAGAAGGTGGCCTTTCAAGTGGGGGAGGGAGGATGACACAGTCATGTTCTCTCCTCTTCCTTTGTCTCTTCAATTGCAGCAGGCTGAAAAATGTTCCCGACCCTAAAGAAATTCATGCCCTGATCCCGGGAAGCCAGAATGAGATACTATTGGAAAAAGGGACTTTGCAGATGTAATTACATTAAGGATATTAAGATGAGGAGATTATCTTAGGTTATCTGGAGTGGGGGCCTAAATGCCATCACAAGTGTCCCTATAGGAGAGTGACAGAGAGATGTCACACAGAAAGAGAGGCAGAAGCCATGTGACCAGAGAGGCAGGGTCTGGAGTGATGTGGTCACAGCTGAGTAATGCCAATGGCCACCAGACCCTCCAAGAGGGCTAGAGTCTCCTGAGGGAGCATAGCCCGGCCAACACTCTGATTTTAGCCAATGGATACTGATTTCAGACTTCTGGACTCCAGAACTATGAAAGAATAAATTTCTATTGTTTTAAGCCACCAAATTTGTGGTAATTTGTTATAGCCGCCCCATGAAACAAATACCTCCCCTCCTTTCCTTCTTCCCTCTCTTTTCTCCCTTCCTTTTGTGCTTACTCCTCATTTCGATTTTCTTTAACCACTTTCTGTATCTTTTTTTATTATTCTTTTTACAGAATCAGCAAAAGTAATTTTATGTGCTAATATCCCTTATGTTCCTGTTTTTCAAGAAAACTTTGACTCATCCTGATTGTTTCTTCTGATTTGTTTTCTCTTTCTCTGACTTCCCTCACTCTTCCTAAGTAGGCCTTCTGCCCTCAAAACTTTCCTCAAACCTGTAACTCAGTATCACATCCATTTCCCTAACCTGTGTTAGGTGATGAGGACCCAAAGTGAACAAACCCTGGTTCCTGACTTCAAAGGGTCACAATCTAGAAAAAGGAGACAGAAAAACTGAGTCCTAGTGCCTTCCAAATTATTATTATTTTTTTAAGTAATCTCTATGACCAACATGGGGCTTGAACTCATGACCCTGAGATCAAGAATTACATGGTCTTCTCACTGAGCCAGCCAGGTACCCTCAGTGCTTTGATAAAAGTCTGTACTGGGTATTGTTGGGCAGAGGATGTGGTTGTTAATTCTGTTACAAGATGAAGAGTAAGAAACGTCCCTTAGTAGAGGTGACCTGGAGTCCTGACTTCCCAATCCTTGATGGCCACCATCTCACATCTACCACCCACCATGTACCCAACAATGACCTACACACATAAATGTGGGCGATATAATCTGGCACCATTTTTGTCAACTAAATATCCATTCCCTACTTTTCCTTGATAATGGACCTCCAATATTGTGTGGCACAGTAACGTACCAAGCTCCATTATCTCTTTCTTAGGCTCCCTTTCAGGTAATTCTGGCCATGTGACATATAGTTTCATCCAATGAGTGCTAAATAGAACCCTGCTCAGATTTGATGTCTGGAGGTGTGGCAGCTATTTTGTGACCATGAGGATACCAACATGATGTTGAAAGCCCAGATGCCAATGTTAGCAGAGCAAAAAGAAAGAGCATGGCCTTTGAAGACAAACTTGAGCAACCAAAGTAATTCCTACAACTTTTCCTTTTCATATTTTTTATAATGAAAGAAAAATATCTGCTACAGTTTAAGCTTTCCACTTCCTGTCTTCTTGAATGCTCACTCTGGGGGAAGCAAGCTGTCAGATAAAAAGTCCGAGTATCCTGAGAAGAAACTCAGGCTAGCTACAGAGGAGGCCACATGAAGAAAGAGAGAGAAATACCTGACCAGTTCTAGCTACTCCAGCCACCCCAGTTTAGGGCCAGACAGTTAAGTGAAGGCAACCCAAGCCCTGGGCACCATCTAACTGTGGCCTCTTGAGGGACCCCAACAATAGCCACCCACCTGAGACCATCAATCCTCAGAACCATAGGAGATAATAAACAGTGTTTCAAATTCCTCAATTTGGGGGTGGATTGTTCCATAGGAATAAATACTGAAGAAGGTATATACTACTATTATCATCATCTTAGAGGTGGGAAGATGGAGAATAAAAGGGATTCTCTGGTAAAATCAAGCCAGGATGTGGACAGCCTGGGTGTGAGCCATTGTCTGACTCCAGTCATCCTGGTTGGCAGAGGTTTAGGAAGGTGGATGTGGCCGACAGGGTCAAGGGAGTGCAGGTCCCAGGGATCTTGGTCTGAGCAGGTCTGGGGAAGGTACACAGGCAGAGGGAGGACTGCATGGCTAAAGGCATGAGCAGAAAGTAAGGATGCAAGAAAACCAGCAGAGAGAATTCAAGATTCTTGGCTACTAAATGAAGGAGGGATGCATATTTAGATCTAGAAAGAGTATCCAGTATAGAAGGGGTTATTTTTATTTAATGTTTTTATTATGGAAAACTTCAAATATTCATAAAGTGAAAAGAATAGTATAATGAAGCCACAGGTACCCATCACCAGCTATACTAATCATCAGATGGCCCCCTTTCTTTCCCTTTCTTTCTTTCTTTCTTTCTTTCTTTCTTTCTTTCTTTCTTTCTTTCTTTCTTTCTTCTTTCTTTCTTTCTTTCTTTCTTTCTTTCTTTTCTTTCTTTCTTTCTTTCTTCTTTCTTTCTTTCTTTCTTTCTTTCTTTCTTTCTTTCTTTCTTTCTTTCTTTCTTTCTTTCTTATTTAAAGAGTTATTTATTTGTTTGAGATAGAGAGAGAGAATGGTGGGGGAGAGGCAGAGAGAATCTCAAGCAGACTCCCTGCTGAATGAGGAGTCGGTGTGGGGCTCAGTTTCACAACTCTGAGATCAGAACTGAAACTGAAACCAAGAGTCAGATGCTTAACTAACTTCACTACTCAGGCACCCCTTTTCTTTTCTTTTCTTTCTTTTCTTTTCTTTTCTTTTCTTTTCTTTTTCTTTTTTTAAGTAATGTCTAGAATGGAGCATTTTTTTTAGCGATGTTCAAACATGGAGCTTGAACTCACAACCCTGAGATCAAGAGTTACATGCTCCATTGACTGAGCCAACCGGCACCCCACCCTCTTCCTTCATTATGCTCCCACTACTGAGATTATTTTAAAATACATCCCAGATATATAGTTTCAGCTGATAATATTTCAGTATGTGTTCCTAAAATATAACAATACCTAACATACATAACCACTGTATCATTATTGTACATGTGCCTTTCCATCTCTTTTTCTCTCTATGCAATTAATTTGTTGAAGAAAGCAAGTTGTTTACTTAGTAGAATTTTCCAGTCTAGATTTTACTGATTCTATCTTCTTCATGCTAACATGTTCTGTAGGTTGGTTGTTGGATCTAGAAGCTTGATCAGATTCAGCATTGATTTTTTTCCCCAAGGACACATCAGGTGGTATTGGGTTCTTCCAGCAAGAGACACAAAATATCCTGTCCTTTTTTGTGGTTTTAGCAGCTGTTAATGAGCATGGCTTATCTGAGCATTATTTCATCAGTGACTTAAAGATTGTTGATGCTCTAATTCTATCATTCTCTAGCTGGAGTGCTGTATAAAGAGAAACTTCCCCTTGTCAACAATTTATCTCTGGGATGGAATTTATTTTTATTTTTATTTTTTTAAATGTTTTTTTTTAATTTTTTATTTATTTATGATAGTCACAGAGAGAGAGAGAGAGAGGCAGAGACAAAGGCAGAGGGAGAAGCAGGCTCCATGCACCGGGAGCCCGACGTGGGATTCGATCCCAGGTCTCCAGGATCGCGCCCTGGGCCAAAGGCAGGCGCCAAACCGCTGTGCCACCCAGGGATCCCTGGGATGGAATTTATAGAAAATCTAAGATAAGTGTTTTATTCTGTTAGGGTCATTTCTACATTTAAGGACACATCTGAGAGTCCTTCTGGCTTCATGGCTCCTCTTGTCTGGAGTCCAAAAGCAGACATTCAACAATTCTGTTATAATCACTCCATCCCTAATACCTTTGATGCTTCAGCCCTCTCTCCCTTCGTCCTACCTATCTGAGAAAAGCTCATCCCAAATGCCCGTATCACCTACATTCTCTGGGCCTGTTGCTGAACTGGTGAATGTTGATGGAGAAAAAATCACAAACCAGGGCTGCTGATTTCTCAAACTTCAAGCACCCCTCCGCACAGCTCCACAGCTCAACTATGTCTCTCTAAGAACACACCATTGATCCTTAAGATGTAACTAGCGAGCCGAGGAACTATATTTATATTTTTATTTGATTTTAATTAAGTACAAATTGTGTCATGTGGCTGGCAGCTATTATATTGAACAGCACAGGTTATAGAACAATACCTGATTACAGAAAGTTCTATTAGGCCAGTCTAGGAAAGTTGAAATCCTGTCCCCTAAAATGACTTGTTCATACCTTCTCCCTTTGCCTCAACTCTCTAACGTTTACTGTACTCTCCCTTCATTCTTCCTTGAGAATATAGAGTACAGAAGCTTGCAGATAAAATCTCCATTCTTTATCAAGACTACAAGCAAACTTGCTCAATCTCCCACTGCTAATCTTCAAAATCAGCACACTTGCTCCCTTGGGGTAAAGGAAGCAAGGCCTACCAGAGGCCAAGTCTCTACAATGATCCAAATCGTTGCCAAGGACTGTCCCTTCATTTGTCCCCTTCTGGTCTGCACCATCCATCTCCCCCACCCTATTGGCTGCTCCCACTAGCAAGCAAATATGCTGTTACCTCTAATCCTTAGAAGTTCTTTAGGGATGCCTGGGTGGCTCAGCTGGTTGAAAGTCTGCCTTCGGCCCAGGTCGTGATCCCAGGGTCCTGGGATCAAGTCTCCCATCAGGCTCCCTGCTCAATGGGGAGCCTGCTTCTCCCTCTCCTTTTGCTATTCCCCCTGCTTGTGCTCTCTCATGCATGCTCTCTCTCAAATAAATAAATAAAATCTTTTTTTAAAAAGTTCTCCTTTACTCCCACTCCCTGCTGGTTCTTTCACGCCCATTCATACCCAAGCATAGTTCATGCTGACGGTGATTCTCAGGCTAGTGGCATCAGCATCACCCCGGGAATTTGTTAGAATGCAGGTTCCCAGGCACCATTGTAGACCTACTGAGTCAGAAACTCTGGGCCCCAGCATATCAGTTTTATAAACCCCTGCAGATGTTTGCTTAATTTCAAGAACCACAATCCATATTCTACAATAAGTGCCTACACTTTTTCACTTTGTGCTCATTCCTCCTCCCGTGGAACCCCCTCCAGCCTGGCCTCTATTCTCAGCTCTTCCTGAGAGCTTGATCCTGGCTGTTTTCATCTTCCCTATTCTTCTCTAAGGAAATCTCACCTAATCCTTAATGTTAAATCTCATGACCTTCAAAGTCATAAGTGCAACCTCCGCCTTCCTTAGAGCTCCCCATTTCCCCAGATCCAGTTGTTTATTTGCTAATTCCATCTGAATGTCCCCAAAATATCCTAGTTAGTTGGAAAAAATCTTGCTGTTCCCCCTCTACCTCTCCTTCCTGGTGTCCCTACCCCAGGCTGCCCCGTCTCGATAAATGGCATTCATTCGGCATCCTCAGCCAGGAACCTCAAAGTCATCCTTGATTCCTCCTTTCCCTGACCACCCCTGCACATCTTTATTTGCTCTGCACTGTGTAACCCACTGACAAGTTCTGGGGAGGAGGACATAGACCTCTTGTTCTGGGAAGGGTGTTTATTCTGCCTTCTGCACCATTTTCTAGAAAATGAAGCATCACTCTCCACTCCTCAAGTGTGATTTCCTTCCAAAGGGGACAGTATAGAAAAGATTAACTTTATAGTGGAGAAATCTGACAAACACTGTCACAACCAGGTGGTCAAGATCAGCATCAACAGTGATAAGTCATGAGGATAATATGTGCTGATAATAGTAAAACGCGATGAGAATGGCAATTTACCTCCATTATCTTTCCCCCCAAAACCCATATAGCCCCAGTCTAATCATGAGAAAAATCTCAGGTAAAGTCCAACAAGGAGCATTCTACGTAATACCTGTTTTTACCCCTCAAGACTGACAAAGCCATCAAAAACAAGTAAAGTCTGAGAAACTGTCACAGTCTAGAGGATCTTAAGAGGGGCACCTGGGTGGCTTAGTTAAGCATTTGCCTTCAACTCAGGTCATGATCTTAGGGTTCTGGATCGAGTCCCACATCAGGCTCCCTGCCCAGAGAAGCCTACTTCTCCCTCTGCCCCTACTCCCGCATATGTGCACTCTCTCACACTTTCTATCTTTCAAATAAAAAAACAAAATCTTAAAAAAAAAAAAAAGAGCTTAAGGAGACATGATCACTAGATGTAATGCAGTGTCCCGGATAGATCTTGGAATAGAAAAAAGGGCATTAAGTAAAAACCTAGGAGATGTGAATAAAGCATAGATTTTAGTTAATAATAATGTGTCAATATTGATTAATTATAACAAATGTACTACACATTTAAGATGGTAATAATAAGGAAAATGGGTGTAGGGTATCTGTACTATCTCTGTAATTTTGATGTAGACCTAAAGTTGCTCTAAAAATAAAGATTATTTTGGGGGCACCTGGATGGCTCAGTTAGTTAAGCATCTGACTCTTCATTTAAGCTTCAGGGTGTGAGCTCAAGCCCCATTCCAGGAGCAGTGCTGAGTTCTGTTTGGATGTCCACACTTCCCAATCCTGGTCCATGTGCTTTAGGTTGGAGATGTCTCAAACTCAGCTTATCTGTTCCTGTCAACTGAGTCCACCATGCCACTCTGAGATCTTTAGCTTGTGGCCCAGAACACTGTGCCTTCCTGCAAACTTTTTCCCTTGTACAGGGCAGTACCTCTGAAATCAGGTGTGCTGAATGTTCAGGGGAGCCTGGGTACTCTCTTATTTCTATGGTATGGGCTTGATGTTCTCTTTCATTTGTCAGAAGGAAGAATGTGTCCTGCCCAGGGGATCCCGAGAAGGACCCAACACCTGCTATGGGAAAGGATCCCTAGCATGGGATGGGGGAAGGTTGGCAGATCCGTTGTCCTGGCATCCTGTGGCAGACGCTGCTGCCACATCACACACATCCCCTTGGCATTCACCTCTACACATTGTGGCTGCTTGCTGCAAACACCTCCAAATTCTCTTGCCTGGGATCCCTGGGTGGCTCAGTGGTTTGGCGCCTGCCTTTGGCCCAGGGTGCGATCCTGGAGTCCCGGGATCGAGTCCCGCATTGGGCTCCCAGCATGGAGACTGCTTTTCCCTCCTCCTGTGTCTCTGCCTCTCTCTCTCTCTCTCTCTCTCTCTCATAAATAAATAAATACATCTTTAAAAAAAATTCTCTTGCCTGAGGACTTTTTTGTGTGGGAGGTGGGCTTTATAAGAGCAAGGTTAGC
Source organism: Canis lupus baileyi (assembly GCF_048164855.1). NCBI lineage: Eukaryota > Metazoa > Chordata > Mammalia > Carnivora > Canidae > Canis > Canis lupus. The sequence goes on along the minus strand of NC_132863.1, from coordinate 7,165,609 downwards.
TGGTATGTAGGACAAGCTGAAGTTCTGGAGAATTAATACCCTAGAAGAAGCTCTATATCCATGATAGACAAGCTGGATAACTACTCCAGTTTCCTTGCCCCTCTGTTGGGATAGCTTTGAGGCAGGCTCTACACGGTATCCAGAGTTCCCCAGTGGGATTGGGCTTCAGCTGCCCCCAGAAGGAATTTGTTTGATAGCACGTTCTTTCTTTATTGGCTCTCTTCTTTCTTACCTTGCTTCCCCACTCCCCTGGAATCATCTCCCAAATAAACTGCTTGCGTTTGAATACTCAGCTCAGGGTCAGGTCCTGGGGGAACACAAACTAAGATACATCCAGGTCACTCTCTCAGGAACAGCACCCGGGTTTGGATTTCCTTAAAACACCTCCCTCAATCTTGGGGTGGAGGCTTTTGGGTTTTCTATGTAGAGTATCATGTCATTGGCGAAGAGGGAGAGTTTGACTTCTTCTTTGCCAATTTGAATGCCTTTAATGTCTTTTTGTTGTCTGATTGCTGAGGCTAGGACTTCCAGTACTATGTTGAATAGCACTGTTGGGGATATACCCTAAAGATTCAGATGCAATGAAACGCCGGGACACCTGCACCCCGATGTTTATAGCAGCAATGGCCACAATAGCCAAACTGTGGAAGGAGCCTCGGTGTCCATCAAAAGATGAATGGATAAAGAAGGTGTGGTCTATGTATACAATGGAATATTACTCAGCCATTAGAAACGACAAATACCCACATTTGCTTCCACGCGGATGGAACTGGAAGGTATTATGCTGAGTGAAGTAAGTCAATTGGAGAAGGACAAACATTGTATGTTCTCATTCATTTGGGGAATATAAATAATAGTGAAAGGGAATATAAGGGAAGGGAGAAGAAATGTGTGGGAAATATCAGAAAGGGAGACAACATAAAGACTCCTAACTCTGGGAAACGAACTAGGGGTGATGGAAGGGGAGGAGGGCGGGGGTGGGGGTGAATGGGTGACGGGCACTGAGGGGGGCACTTGATGGGATGAACACTGGGTGTTATTCTGTATGTTGGTAAATTGAACACCAATAAAAAATAAATTTATTATTAAAAAAACAAATGAAAACAATATATAAATAGAAAAAAACACCACCTCCCTCATTCCCTCTCTCTCTCCCTCAGTTTCCATAATGGTCCCACTCCAGCTCCAACACAATGGATGGATCAGACCTAGCCAATTAGCATTAATCTTTCACTAGTCACACAGGGTAGCATGTTACCCATTCAGAGCCAATGAGATGTGATGAGATTTTCATTTCACTGACTGAGCCTGGGAGAATTCTGAAGTTCAATGTAATGTGTCAATTTGACTGGGCTCAGGGTGCCCAGAGGGGTGGTAAAACATTATTTCTAGGTATGTCTGTGAGGGGGTTTCTGGAAGAGATTGGGATTTGATTCAGTAGACTGAGAGGTCTGCCCTCACCACTGCGGGCAGCATCGCAGCATCGCAGCATCGTCCAATCCATGGCTGGTGGAGGCAGGGGTTGGGGGAGGGGTGCTGAATAGAACAGAGAGAGGAGGTGCTTGCTGACCTTGGCTCTATGGCACTAGTACCTGAATGCTCAGAGACATAGTGGGGATTATTCTCTGCTTACATAGCAGGGAAAGCCGTATAGGCTGCTCTGGTCCCTAAGGGGCCAGGCACCCCCAAGCCCAGGGCGGCAGCCTAGGGGAAAGAGGATGGCCAGTTTGTTCAGCTGAAGCTCCTCCCTCCAGACTCTCTGAACCCAAAATAAAACAAGCTACCAGCAGCTCCCACTGAATACTGCAATTAAACCCAGGTAAAATTAAAGGCAACAGATTTCTACTTTCCTTCCAGGAATATCTGAGCCCAAACAGGCAGATCAGGATTTACACGAAAGCAGTCTGTCCCCTGAAGGTGACTTCAGGGAAACTGGAAGCCTTCCCCTACTCCAAAAACATCCACCCACCGATCGGCCCAGGCTGATATTGGGATGCAATACTTTCCCCCTGGCTCCAACAAATACTATCCCAAGTCAAAATGCAGAGGCAACCTAGGATAGGTGGCTCTATTACCTACTATCAGACTTTAATACGTAAAGAAAATTTATTACACAATTTCACAGATTGTCAAGATAGCATGCAGGAGGTAAGATGAGGAACCTGGAAGGAAGGGCTCAGCCAAAGACGATAAAGAACTCATAACTAAGAGCCAGAGGGTGCCTAGTGTAGACTTCAGACTGACCATAGGGAAGATGGAGACTCAGGGAACATTCTCTTTCTCCAAAATTAAAAAAAAAAAAAAATAAAATAAAATAAAGCCTTTGCTCTGCATTTACCTTATGCTCCAAGCATTCACCTGATTCTCTAATACCCAACTTAAGTCAAATCGTCAAGTCATGCCCCCTCGTTTACAGATCGCCTATGCCTGCTTAGGCTCTACAGTGGCATGCTGAATCATTGCCACAGGGACCATATGACCTGTAGAACCTAAAATATTTACTATCTGGCATTCTACAGATAAAGTTTGCCGACCCTTCTAAGCCAATGGCTCTCAAATTTGAGCATGTGTCAGAATCCCCCAGAGGGTTTGCTAGCAAACTCACTGCCAGAGCCTTGTGCCAGAGTCTCCAGTCATTCCATCTCAGGGGAGGGCCCAAGAATTTGCATTTCTAACAAGCTCCCTGTGCTGTTGCTACTGCTGCTGTTCTTGGGCCCTACTCTGAGAACCACTGCTTTGACCTCACCACATCCACACTGAATATGATGTCATTTCTTTCAGTGCTCCATTCTACAGTAACGGCTGCAGAGGCCCAGACCACATGGCCGTTCTGAAGGACTGCAGCTCCTTGTCTGACAGCCCTACTTGGGGAGATGGAGGAAAGATCCCAGAGAAGGACCAGCAGGCTGCCCAGAGCACTGCCCTATTCTCTATGATTTAAGAAAACAAAGGCTTTGTGGTCAGCACCCAGAGACATGTTCCAGGTTAATGCTGTCCTTTTGGATCCAGGTTGAAGAAGTGCTACATTTTTCAAATTTTGCTTTTTAAAAAATACTTTCTGTTAAGATTTTCTTTTTAAGTGATCTCACTACCCAACATGGGTCTCAAATTCACAACTCTGAGATTAAGAGTCGCATGCTCTGATCACTGAGCCAGCCAGGCGCCCCCAAATAATATTTTTAAAACATAGCATGCATAAAGAAAAATGCACAAATCAAAAAAAGGGCACTGTGGGTGCCTGGGTGGCTCAGATGGTAGAGCATCTAACTCTTGTTTTTGGCTCAGGGCCGTGGGATTAAGCCAGGTGTAGGGCTCCAGGCACCCAAGGGGAGTCTGCCTGGGATTCTCTCTCTTCCTCTACCCCTGCCTCTCTCTCTCTCTCTTTCTCTCTCTCTCTCTCTCTCTCTCTCTCTCTATGTATCTATCTATAATAAGGAGCACCTGGGTGGCTCAGTGGTTGAGTCTACCTTTGGTTCAGGTCATGATCCCGGGGTCCTGGGATCGAGTCCCGTGTCGGGCTCCTCGCAGGAAGCCTGCTTCTCTCTCTACCTGTGTCTTTGCCTCTCTCTCTGTGTCTCTCATGAATAAATAAATAGCATCTTTTAAAAAATTAAAAATAAAATAAATAAATATTTTTAAAAGTGCACTGGAAACCCCCTTATGCTTCAGTCTTTACCACCACCCTGTCAAGACTAACCACTGTCATGCCTAAACATAGATTAGTTTTGCCTATGATTGAACTTTATATACCAAGTGTTGCTGGAGATGTGCAACAGCCAGGACCCTTATACGCTGTATATCATACTGTATGGACTCTTCCATGTTCAATTCCTTCATTTGGAATATTTTCATTTGGAAAATATTCCTTCGTAATATTTTATTTGTGAGATTTATCTAGTTATTGCATGTAGCAAACAAGCAATAAATGTTTATTGCTTGGGGTTTTGTTTTGTTTTGTTGTACTGCTGGGAAATACTCCATTGATGAATGCCTTGTTTGTCCATTCTACCATTGATGGACATTGTATTCCAGTATTTGACTATTACTAGTAGCGCTTCTATGCACATTCTAATGCATGTCTCTTGGTGAATATATATTGCATTTCTTTTGGACATTTACCTTGAGTGGCATTTCTGGGTCATAGGGACAGGGTAGGTATATGCTCAGTCTTGGTGCTTATTGCCAGAGAGTTCTCCGAATGCTTGTACCAGTTCACACACCCATTAGCAGTGTGTGGGAATTGGGGTTGCTCCATATCCCCACCAACACTTACAACTTCAAGCATGGACTCTGATCCATTTGGACTTTGCTGGAAACAAACCATAGACAGACCATCATTCACTTTCAAAAGCCTCAGGATGCTTGGAGAGACACACGTGCAATGAATGACAAATATGACATTTCATCCAGTGTTCTCATTCACAGCATTAGGGAGCTCAAATTGGCAATCTGACATATTTTGTAGCCTGGGTATGAAATCTGGAGATTTCACATAAAAATATGGCTACTTTGCTTCTAGAAAAAAGTGGAAGATCCAGCAATACAAGGTTCCATGCTCCCTCATGACTATAACTGGCTGCAGTTGAATGCTGGTGGCTCCCAACCCAACATTCCCACCTTTCCCTACACCTACTGTGACTGATCCATTTCATTCAATTACCTTAGCCTCCTGACCACAGTAAATCATTGAGTTTCTTTAAAAAAAAAAAAAATTATCTATTTATTTGAGAGAGACAGAGATAGTGACAGAGATAGCAACAGAGGAGAGGGAGAAGCAGGCTCCCCTCTGAGCAAGGAGCCCAACGCATAGCTCGATTCTGGGACCTTGGGATCATGACCTGAGCTGAAGGCAGATGCCTAACCGACTGAGCCACCCAGGCACCCCGATAATTGAGTTTCAACACATGCAGTGAATTCCTGAGCTTCCTTCCTAGCTCTGATCATGGCATCTAACACGACCAACTGAGGCATGCTGTACCTTTCCTAGGATATGAGGAATGTGTCAAATATATCTTCTCTGCCCCCCAAATCTCACTTTTACAGCTTTAACTTTGTATTAATGTTCTAGGGGTGCTGGGTGGCTCACTCAGTTAAGCAACTGACTTGGTTGTCTCAGGATAGTTGGATTGCCTACAGGGGCTGGCTTCCCTTGGGGGCAAAAGCAAAAGCTGCCAGAACTTCTTAAAGCTTAGGCCTGAAATTGCATCATGTCTGTCACGTTCTATTGATCAAAGCAAGTCACAAAATCAGTCCAGATTCAAGAGGAGCAGAAATAGACTCTGCTCCCCAGTTGGAAAATCACCAAGAATTGGTGGCCATCTTTAATCTACCCCACTCCCTTACCTGCTCTCTTTCTCTATCCTCCACCAGCCATCCCAGCCACTCTGCTTTCCACATAGGTGTGTGGAACTTTCCTAGCCATCATGCTAGTTGTAGAAGTACAGGGATAACACATGGTCCTTGACCTCAAGAAGCTTATAATCTAATGAACAAGGCAAACCACAAACTGATAACTACAATAGAGTGAAAAATATAATATGTGTACATATATGGTCTTTTTAATTTTATTTTATTTTATTTTATTTTATTTTATTTTATTTTATTTTATTTTATTTATTTAAGTAATCTCTACACCTAACATGTGCTTTGAACTCACAACCCTGAAATCAAGAGCCAAATGGTCTTTTGACTGAGCCAGCCAGGCACCCCCACACACATGGTCTTCAAAAGAGAGGCCAATATATTATTTATGTTTATAACCCATCTAATTAAGGAGTCTGGATCAGAACCTCTGTAAATACTAATTGAACAAAGTAATTAATGAATGTCATCAACACCTGGGTAACAAGTTTATTTGATTACTTCCTATGAAGAGAAATAACTAGAGGGACACCTTGGAAAGCTTAATGACATTAACTGTCCAGTTATTAATTTGCCAAGTGATAAAATCTCAGGATTTAAATGTTTCTATCATTCAACATAAAATATTAATTTATGTGTCCTGAATTGCTGAAGCACCCCAGGAACCTGAAAATTCTCAGGGGGTACTGTTTGGAAAAGACTGGCTCGAGCATCCCAAGATCATGAGGACACATTGTAGGGGAAGCAAGCAGAAGGAAGGATCAATACAGGCACAGGGGCCTGAAGACCCAGTGGGATGGTCAAGGGGAATTTCATTTAGCTCATAGTTCTGCCTGCAAGCCCCACAATTTAACTGGCACTTGTCACTTTGAGGTTAATATTGTTTGAGGAAACAAACATTTGTTTGTCTAAGCTACCGCTTATCAGGTTTTTTGTCAGTCTCGGTCAAATGTCAAGTTTTTTTTTTTTTTTTTATTAACTCAGCATGTACACAGAAAGTGGAGCGGTTGGGCAGGGAAGATAGAGACATGGATGCTGCAAAGCTGTAAGCTGTCTTGGGGCAGGTTCCCTCGAAGGAGAGCTGAAAACGGGGGTTCTTGTCTGGGTGCTCACAGGAAAATCTTGTAAGGAAATAAGGAGAATGGGACCTGGCAGGAGGAAAAGCCAAACACAGATGTAGTTTCAGGTGAAGCTGGCCTCGCTTGATCCCATGGGGAGCTCTGAAGTATAAATTGCAACATTTTGAATCTGTCTGCCTTGAGGCAAGGGAACTGGGTTTTAGCACCCCATTATAGCCAGCCATAGGCTGGGACCACCCTGTGTTTCGGACCATCATCCATGTGGCAGCTCTAATGGCCCAAGGGCAATGTTGGATAAAGTTGCAGGTGTGAGCTGTTAGCAATAGCACCTGCAGCAGCTATGGGAGAGTAAAAGGGATCCCAGGGTATTCCAGCAAGGCACCAACAGCAACTGCTACAGAAGGTGACTAATTCTTTCCATGATTTATGACAAACCTTAAAATCTAATACATGCCATACATACCTATAAGAATGGCTAATAGGTCACATACACACTGACCAGAATGTTTCCCAAACGCTGGTGAAGACAGGGAACAATTGGAACTCTCTTACATTGTTGGTTCAATCACTTTGGGAAAATACTTGACTGTACTTAAACAAAGATCAAGAATTCTTCTGCTACATGTACCCAAGAGAAGTGAGTGCTTATGCCCATCAAAAGGCATGTAATCAAAAAAATAAAAAATAAATTTAAAAACCACAAAAAAAACAAAAGGCATGTAATCATGTCAACAATACAAAGGAATGTTGATGGATATCAAAGGAATTATTCGAGTGAAAGAAGCCAGCCTTCAACAGTTACATACTATATAACTTCATCTATAGGATATCCTCAAAAAGATAAAACTATAGTGATGGAGAGAGTAGGGTGGTCATTGCCAGGAACTAGGGATGAGGGAGAGCAAGGAGTTCCCTGGGGTGATGGGACTGTACCTTGATTATTTGGCAATTGTATAAATCTACACACATGTTAAAGTTCATAAAATGACACCTTCCACCCAAAATCAATCAACAAATTGAATTTTTTAAAAATGTGTATAAGAGTGTCATAGCACTTTATTTATGACAGCCTAAACTGGGAGCCTCCCAAGTGTCCATTCAGGAGAACAGAAATGTAAATCATAGTATGTTTGTATGACAAAATACTACCAAGAGCTGAAAAAGAAGAAACTACTGGCATGCACAACAGTGTGGGTGAATCTCATATAATATTAATAGATACAAAACAGAACACATTGTATAATCCCATTTGTATAATGATCACAAATAAGCAAAATCCATCTAAGACGAGCTAAGTCAGGAACATCATTGGAAGGGGACACTTATATACACAATATAACATGGGAGTAGTCTAGGGAGCTAATGCTGTGTACCATCTTGACCTGGATGGCGGCTTCAAGAACTTATTCACTTGTAAAAGGTCATTAAGCTATATAATCAAGATTTTTACTTTTACTGGTATATGTGTTTTTTTTTTAAATATTTTTATTTATTCATGAGAGACACACAGAGAGAGGCAGAGACACAGGCAGAGAGAGAAGCAGACCCCTCGCAGGGAGCCCGATGAGGGGCTCCTAACCTCAAGCTCATGCCCTGAGCAGAAGGCAGACCCCCAACCGCTGAGTCACCCAGGTATCCCAGTATATATGTTTTTAATTGCTTAAAAGATTTAGACTATTTTAATCTGATTTGTCCATGTCTAGGTGGTATTGTACAAAGTGCTAAATTTCACTGTTGGCTGTTGGTTCTTTGTGGGCATGTCTCTTTTTATTTTTTAAAAGATTTTATTTATTTATTCATGAGAGACACAAAGCAAAAGAGAGGCAGAGACATAGGCAGAGGGAGAAGCAGGCTCCACGCAGGGAGCCTGATGTAGGACTCGATCCTGGGACTCCGGGATCACGCTCTGAGCCAAAGGCAGGCACCCAACTACTGAGCCACCCAGGCATCCCTCTTTTTTTTTTTTTTTTTTTTTTTTAAGTAAACTCTACACCCAATATGAGGCTTGAACTCATGACCCCAAGATCTAAGAGTTGCATGATCCACCAACTGAGCCAGCCGTATACTCCTGAGACTTCTTACGGTAACTTAACAAGCATGGACAGGCACTTTGCTAGGCTCCAGGGACACAGCAGAGTGAAAATGCCATCCCTGCCCTCGATAAGTATTTGCTGTTGATAACAAAGGGGAAAATGCTGATATTTGGAATCCCCCAAATTCAGGATGACATTTTGTCCCTCTTGGTGAAAACACAGCTGCAGGAGAAGAACAAATGACCATTTTCCTCAAGAGGAAAAGGTTTTTAAAAGTACCGATAATACCTCCCTGGGGGTTGGAGGGGATTAGACCATACTTACTACAGACCACTTCTAAAGGAAAAACTTTCCGCAGAGTGTAATAAAGTACTGATCAGAATTCATACCAGAATGATGAGAGGAGCAGGGGTTTTTGTGTGCCATTTAGCTTCTAGTGGAGCTTCCTGAAAACATACTGCTCTTTCTCTTTGTCCCCATGTTTGTCTGACTTATACTTTCTTTGTCTTATGCATTCATGTTCCTCACAAAAAGTTTCCAAATAAAAATGTAAGAAAAATACTAAACCTCAAATCCTTTATTTGAGGAGGTTATTTACATATGTTAGGTTTGTATGATGATATAATTTTTACACTTATTTTTTCAAGCTCCCAAATACTTCCAAATATAGCCTATCCTTAAAATGCAAAAAGTCATTCCAAACAGAAAGAACCAAAGACAATTATATGTTTTCGACAATTATATATATATTTTTAAATATTTTATTTATTTATTCATGAGAGACAGAGACAGAGAGAGGCAGAGACACAGGCAGAGGGAGGAGCAGGCTCCATGCAGGGAGCCTGATGCAGACTCCGTCCAGGGTCTCCAGGATCACACCCTGGACCGAAGGTGGCGCTAAACCACTAAGCCACCCGGGCTGCCCCGACAATTATATTTTTAAATGATTTAAAAAGCACATTTATGAAATTGGTTACTATTAGAAAAGGATAGATTATTGCATGCATTTTCCTAATATTAATTCATTTATTCCACAAAGATTGGTTCATCCTTTTATTTTTTTTTTATTTTTTTCATCATCGTTTTAAATTTCATTTGCTTTTACTGACCATGTGGTAAATTCTGTAATAAATGATACATTGCCAAAAATAAATAAAACACAGCTTTCGCCTCCAGGAATTTAAAATGCAACACCAGTGAAGAAATCTATAAGTGTGGCTAATTCAATCATAATAATAATACAAGAATTATGCAAACTACACAGGAATATATAGGAATTTTTTAAGACTCCTACAAGAACATCAGAAACAGAGGTGATACCGGAAGATATAAAATGATTAAAAGCGATTGCGCTAGGTTTATTTTATTGCCTTTTTGGTAAAAAGGAGGGAAAATATTTGTAGTTGCTTACATACATTTACTCTGGAAAGATTCATGAAAAACTAAAACAGAGGTTATCCTGGGGCAGAAAGAGAACTGAACAAATGGGAAGAATAGCTTTCATTCACAGAGGGTCCTCTTATACTTGGAAATCTTGTGAAATGAACAAGGGTGTTTTAAAATGTACACAGAATTTTTTTTTTGTTTTTTCTTAATTTTTCTTAAACAAATATTTTTGTACATGAAATTTGTTTGAATCAGTTATTGTAGGACACACAGACATGGAAATGACTTCCACAGAGGAAGAAATTTGTACTAGTAGTCCCCTAGAAACAGGAAGAACAGCATGTAGGGGAAGCACTCGGGGAAGCACCAGAGTTGGTCAAAACGCAGAGGGAGACAAGAGGAAAATGTGGGCAAGCATCTTTACTGTGGTTTCTAAGGAACCAGTGAGGTAGGATCAGCAGGCTTGATATTGGCTAGTTTGATTATTTCAGTGGGCTCTGGGGCCTAGGGGCTGTCCCTACTTTCCTATTACCTGGTTAGAGTGTAAAAACCTGACAAAGAGGTGGTTGGGGTATGGACTCTGGATTGGTGGTTTACATGTGAAAGGCACACTTGCTGATAAGTCCTTCACTAGCTCTAGGAATGGCTAGCTCTGGGAGGAGAAGTATCTCTGGGTTCAGCAAGATGTCAAATCATCAAGAAATATAAAAAATAAAAAAACACGTTTCCCACAATGTGTGAAATGATTAGATAATCATTAATGTGAATGAATTTGCTCCTTCTTGTGATAGCTGTCTGGCATACAGCTCCACCTTCTCTGATACCCAAGATGGCCCCTAGCGGTAGTGTCTTCAATATTACATGATGGTGCCTGGCCATGGCTGATTGGTCCAGAGGAAGCTCATGATGGACCAATGAGAGTCTCTCTTCTGGAATCTGATGCTTGAAACAGAGAGGCAGGCAAAAAAAATTCTGGAGCTGAGCTTTTTCAAGGACAATAACAACTATTTTCCATACCTAACTGCCCAATATGGTAGCCACTAGCCACATGTGCCTATTAAGTACTTAAAATGTGGCTAGTCTGAGTTGAGATATACTGTAAGTGCATCAGATTTTGAAGACCTAGTACAAAAGCAGAATGCAAAATATCTCATTAATAAATTTTTATATTATTATATGTTCAAAGGATAATATTTTAGGATATATTGAGTCAATAAAATATATAAAAATTAATTTCACCTGTTTTAAATATATATATGTAGGACTAGAAAATGTAAAATGTTATCTATGACTCATGTTCTGTCTCCTGGACATCATTGCTTTAGACAAAGGGAGATCTGTGAACATTCAGTGGATTTTTTTTTCTTTTTATTATCCAGTGAAAAATTTCTTTCATCTTCCCTTCCCCTATTTTGGTCATTCAACTCTTCAATTATGTGAAAAGCTCACACGCTTCATATATCTATGTGTATAGACTAGCTGGAGTTCATTTCTATTTCTTGCCACAAAATTAAATGATACGATGCTGTGAGTGCTTAGAAAAGGATTAACCCAATCAAAGAGGGGTGATCGTAAATTAAACATGTGAACACATAAGTTAAATATATGAACATATATATTTATCCCCATTCATCCCTGAGTACACTGAAGTAATGACATAAGGATTTAAATGAAACCAAACCAAATCAAAACAAAACCAAACTAAGCAAACCCTACGAGGACACAGAGAACAGAAGCAACAACATGCAGACAAGAGATGTCAACACGGTTTTGAAAGATGGAAAGTAGATGGACAAGCAAGAAACATCAGAACACTGGAAAAACCTGCAAATTAGAACTACAAGAGATTGCCGGATAGGGGTATATTAGTTATCTACTGCTGAGTAACAAATTTATCCCTAAAGCTTAGTGGCTTAAAACAAATAGAATATCATTTGTCATGGTTCCAGTGGGTCAGGAATTCACACAGCAAACTGTGAGGACAACTGGTCTGTGCTCTATAGTGTCTGGGACTCAGCCAAAAGACTAAAAGGTGGGGGCTGGAGTCATCTGAGCATTTATGCACTGGCAATTAATGCTGGCTGTTGGTTGGGATCTTAGCTAGTTAGAACACCCACAAGTGGCCTTTCCACATGGCTCAGGCTCCTTCAATCTGGGTTCCATGGTAAATATCCCAAGAAAGAAGAAACTCCAGGATAAAGTCATATTACTTTCTGTGACCTAGCTTGGAAGCCATAGAGCATTACTTTTGCATGCATTCTGTTGTCAGTCAAGGTAGTTATAAAGATCCATACAGACTCAAGAGGAGGGAATATAGACCCCCCACCTCTCAATGGAGGTGAGTCAACATCAGTTTGTAAAAAGTATGGAGTGGGATATATATTTATGTGGCCATTTGGGGCAATTGAATCTGCCATAGGGATAAGAGATAAGACATATCACATGGATATCTATATAAGGAAGGTGCTGTTAGAACCATAAGGCCTCGGGATCCCTGGGTGGCGCAGCGGTTTGGCACCTGCCTTTGACCCAGGGCGCGATCCTGGAGACCCGGGATCAAATCCCACGTTGGGCTCCCGGTGCAGGGAGCCTGCTTCTCCCTCTGCCTGTGTCTCTGCCTGTCTCTCTGTGTGTGACTATCATAAATAAATAAAAAATAATAATAATAATAAAAGAACCATAAGGCCTCTCCCCTGTCCCATGCTGTCCACCATCTTGTTTTGCCCTGCCCTGAGAATGAAGAACTTGAATCACTCAGGGACACCAGGCACAGATGAGGCCTTACTGAAAATAGCAGACTTGAACAAAAGTCTACCTATGAATGGGGGATTCCTGGCATCCTTCTCCTACTGGGCTCCTAGGATGTTGACTTCCAGACCTATTACCTCCCAATCAGGACATTAGAAGATTTTTTTCTGAAGAATTTCTCAACATAAGAGAAAAGACCTATAGATATAAACATTCAGGGTTCCCCATTGAAGTGAAAAATGAAATCTTGTTTAAAAAAGGGGGGGGGGGGCGGCAGCCCAGATGGCTCAGCGGTTTAGCGCCGCCTTCAGCCGAGGGATCGTGTCCCACGTCAGGCTTCCTCCATGGAGCCTGTTTCTCCCTCTCTCTCTCTCTCTCTCTCTCTCTCTCTCTCTCTCTCTCTCGTCAGGCTTCCTGCATGGAGCCTGTCTCTCCCTCTGTGTGTGTGTGTGTGTGTGTGTGTGTGTGTCTCTCTCATGAATAAATAAAATCTTAAAAAAAAAAAAAAAAGGATTGCTTGTAAATGAAAAAAAGGGATCTTCCCGTCCAAAAATGATGAAGTAAAGTCAACATTTCTTCTTTCTGATGTGAAATATCCCAAGTCAACTATGAGGCTAAGAAACAGAAATGCAAACTCATTGTCAGGAAAGATTAGACTACTCTGAAGCCTTAAACCAAAATTTGAGGTTATAACAGCCAAAGTGCAGAAAAGATATGGAGAAAGAATATTTACAACTGCAGAGATTAGAAAATAATCAGCCTTGAACACTTCTCTAAAATAAGTGTTGCATCTTGAGACTCTAAAACCAACAACCTCCTGTTGTAACAGCAGGAAAAAGTTCTATAGGCTGTTGGTAGCACCTTCCCTGGACCCTTCAGCTAGAAGTCTTGAGACACACTCCTCCTCAGGCTTTTTATCCCCATTGTTGGCATCAAGAGAGAACCTAGCATCCTTAGCTCTCCTTTCCTCCAGGGCTCAGGAAAGATCAGGGCTGAGGATCAGGAAAGATCCCCAAACCCCCATTTCTATCTATGTCCAACTTTTACAACATGCTTTTACAACATGTCTTGAATCCAGGACTTACATCATTATCTTCACTCATGTCTCAGAAGCCCTGGAGGCCTAGCTCACCCCTCATCACCCACACTTCTGTCCCTGAAAAGCTCTGCACATTCTTTGTTCTGTCCTTTTCCCCTCTACTGCCTACTCAAACCTCTCTTCTACTGCACAAAAACAAAACCCCCTGTATCCTTAATTTCTCTCAACAGTTCCTTCATTCATGCTCTAGTGGAAGTCTGACTTTCCCCTGAGGACATTGTAATCCCTTTGTCACTGTATCCCCTTCATCCCTTTTAAGGGTGGCTGTTTTTTCTCCCACACTGGGGAGGAGGTAAGGTAGGTGTCCTCCTTGCTCCTCATTGCTGCTTCCAGATCATTCTTCCTCTTTCTTCCTCAAATCTCAGCTTTAAATATCCTCTATCACCTTGTATTACCCACTATCCACTATGGCTATCACCTATTTCCCTGGGTGTACCCCCATCCCTTGACATCTCTTGACAATCTTAGACCTTGGCTCAAAATCACTCTCTCTGAAACTTTTAACTCTGAGTGACTTCAATATACATGGAGGTGATCTTTCCAACCTCTGGTCTTTCACTTTTCTGAACTTCTCCAACAACTTTGGTCTTTATCTAACCTCAGCCACTCATTTCTATGACCACACACTAGACCAGTGCTACTTAGTGTGGGCCATGGGCAAGTGCTAGTGAAGGAATTCTTATCAGTAGTTCTCAAGAGGTAAGCCAGAAATTCTAGAAGAAGCATTTAGATACTTACATAGCAATTTGACATTGCTGTGACATACAACCATGTGACCAGTGCTTTTTTAGTCAGTGTATTTTATAAAATATCTTTTAAAAAAACTACATCTGTTCCAGCTGTGTGTATCAGGTGGGTGGGTGGGGTTGTGATGGATTGCATGAAGGAGAAGAAAGAAAAACATTCGCTGTATCACTGCAGCTGGCTAGCTGGCTTGAGATACCCTGCCTAGACCTTGTCACTACCAATAACCGCTTCTGTGACATAATCTCACTCTTTTTTTTTCTTTTTAAGATTTTATTTATTTATTTGAGAGAGAGAGAGAGAGAAAGAACAGGAGGAGGAGGGGCAGAGGGAGAGGAAGAGAGAATCCCAAGCAGACATCCTGCTGAGCAGGGAGCCAGTTGTGGGGCTCAATCCCAAGACCCTGAGGTCATGACCTGAGCTGAAGTCAGATGCTTAACTGATTGAGCCACCCAGGCACCTGCATTTTTTTTTCTTTAAGTGTGACATAATATCCCTTTTCATGCATTCCACTTCTTACTACCATCCCTTATTGTATCTCCAACAATCATTTGACCCACTAGAACCCCCAATCCATTAATCTGGCCACTTGTTCACCTTCCCTCTTGCCTTTTGTTCCATCCCCACCCAGCTTACTTTCCATGACCAGTAATTATCATCACACCCTCCCCTTGCTTATCCCTCTTTAATTTCAACATACTCACTTGGCAAAGCCTCAAAACTGATTAAATCCACCTCTCCACTTGTTCTGGCCATGTGCCCATGGAGCTGAACAAGCTGGAGAAAAACACTTTAAATGCATGTCAAGAGCTTTAGTTGGATCCCTGATGCTGCCCAGGATTCAAACTATATTTCACTTGTCCATTCACTCCCCTATTCTAGATGGCCATTGCACACATTCTCCTTGGTCCTCAAATATCTGACACCTCCCTCTCTGTCTTCACTCTTAACCGATGGCCTTGCTTCCTACTGCAGGGATCTTAAAATCTTAGCATGTAGCTTCTACATCTCCCACTACCCCATCTACCCACCCTTACCATTGGCACTCATATACTGTTGCCATGGATGCTGCAATCACTATTCATGCCCTTATCTAAAATAAATCCCTCCTCTTGAACATTAGATCCCATCCTCTCTTGTTCATTCAAAGAAATCACTCCAGTGATTCTCTCCTTCCTTTCCCACACCATCAGTGTTTCCCTCTCTACTACTAGATCATTCTCATCTGGACATAAGTAAGGTGTTGTTGCTCATACCTTAAAAAAACAATATAAAACAAAAAGTTATCTTAATTTTACTTTAATGATCATCTACCACTCTATCTCTTTACTTTGTAGCCAAATTCTTCTGAAGGGTCGTCTGTGTAACTGTCTTGGTTTTTTTCTACATTCTCTCTGAAATCCTCTCTACTCTGGCTTTCACACTCACATAAAAAATTCTTGAAGTGGTTCTTTTTATGATCACCAGTAACTTTCACATAGAGAAATACAGTCTTAGTCCTCTTCTTCCTTAAACTATTAGCAGTTGACACAGTTGATCACTCTTCTACTTCACTGGGCCTTAGGACATCTGGTCTCTTGGTTTTCTTTCTACTCATTGGTCATTCTCAGTCACCTTTGCTGGTTCTTCATCTTCAACCACCTCATGCTGGGTGTCCGAAGATTCTTTCCTTGGTCTCCTCTAGTTATGCTTATTTCTGCAGTGATGTCATCCAATCATATGACCTCAAATTCCAGGTGTATAAAACCCCCCAAATTTATATATCTAAATAGACTTCAGTCTCAAATTCCAGATTATGTACTCAAATGCTTACCCAACATCTCTATTTGAATGTCTAGTACACACCTCACAATAACCATGCACAAACTGAACCATTGATCTCTGCCCATAAGGTCCTGTATCCACAGCCTTTCCCATGGTGAACTCATCATTCCAATTAAGATGAAAACTTTGGAGTCATTCTTGATGGTCTCCTTCTCTTAAACCCCACACTCAATACATCAGCAAATCTGGTAGATTCCATCTTCAAAGCACATCTAGAATTAACCTACTTCTCATCATCCTTGCAGCTGCCTTCCAGGAGTAAGATACCACCACTTCTCGTTAGGATTAACAAGATGACTTACGACTGGCCTTTTGCTTCTACTCTTATAGTCTATTATCTACTCAGCTGCCAGAGTGATGCTTTCCAGTGGTAAATCTGACTGTGTCAATTCTCTTCTGAGAATCCTGCAATGGCACTCATTTCATTCAGAGTAAAAACCAAAATCTTTCCCATGTTCTACAGGGCACTAAATGATTTGGCTCCACCATTACCTTTCTAATTCCCTCTCTTATCATTCTCTACCTTGATCATTTCACCCTCACCACACTACTCTCTTTGTTGTGCTGCAAACATGTCAGGCATGGCCCCTCCTCAGAGCCTTCACACCTACTCTTCCCTCTGTCTGGAACACTCTTCTCTCAAAGGGCCACCTGGTTCTTCTGTCAGCTTCTTCCCATCTTTGCTTAATATCATACTGTCAGTGAGGTCAACACAGATCATCATATTTGTAATTGTAATCAGACTTCTCCCCACTGGCACTCCTAGTCTTCCTACACTGCTTGGTTTCTCTTACTACATTCCAACAGATACGCTATGTTAGGGCAGCCCTGGCGGCTCAGTGGGTCTAGCGCCGCCTCCAGCCCAGGGCGTGATCCCGAAGACCCGAGATCGAGGCCCACATCAGGCTCCTTGCATGGAGCCTGCTTCTCCCTCTGCCTGTGTCTCTGCCTCTCTCTCTCTCTCTCTGTATGAATAAATAATAAAATGTTTTTTTTAAAAAAAAAAAGATACGCTATGTTACATTATCTGTTTTCTCCACAAGAATCTCTTAAGTTTAGATATTTATCAGTTTTGTTTATATACATATATTCCAAGTACCTAAAGCAGTACCTGACACTTGGTAGGCACCAAATAAATATTTGTTGGATGAATTTAGACTCATAGATACAGGAAATAAACCAATGAACACAGAGTGGGGGTGTGGGCAGCAAAATAGGTGAAAGGGATTAAGAGGAACAAATTTTCAGTTACAAAAGAAACGTCAGGGACATGTAATGTACAGCATGGGAATATAGCCAATAGTATTGTAATAATTTTGTAGGGTGATAGATACTAACTAGACTTATTGTGGGGATCATTTCATAGTGTATAAAAATATCAATATACATCTGAAATAGGATGTTATATATCAATATTCCTTCAATAAAAAAATACTTGTTGAGTGAAGGAGTGAATGAATGAAGAATAAGAACAGAGATGAATAAGAAATCACCAGAGAATTCTTATTTGCAGATTCAATCTATCAGTAAGGTTGGGGAGGATGAGGGGATAGAGAGAGATTTCTGACTGTGAGTAGTCAGTCTTGGTTGGTTGAGGAGAGGTAAAGGCTAAAATAATTCACTAACCATGAACCCTATGTTATGAGTAGAACTCTTCATGTCTTATATTATGTCCTGACCTTTCTTCCATACATTTCTCCTGCAAATAGCACCACAGAGAACTCACTTCCTTCAAAGATTAAATGATGATGATAATAATTGCAGGAGAAGAAGAAGAAATGGTAAAGGATGTATACAGATACGCACAAGGAAATAAAAAAGGAGAGGGGCGGCTCAGTCGGTTGAGCATCTGACTCTTGGTTTCAGCTCAGGTCATGATCTCATGGGTTGTGGTATCTAGCCCTATGAGCCATAGTATAGTGGGCTCCTTGCTCAGCAGGGAGTCTGCTTGAAAGGTTTTTTTCCCTCTGCCCTTCCCCCTGCTTGTGCTCATGCTCTGTCTCTCTGCCTCTCTCTCAAAATAAATAAATAAATTTTTTTAAAAAGGAGAAAAAAACAGGAAAAAATGGTAGATGAAGAGCTTTTGCTCTTCCAGGAGTAGACCAAAATTTGACCATATGTAAGCTCAAGAGCATAAATTAGAGCTCCACAAGATTAAGTAAGCTATAATGAGACAACAAAAGGAAATGAAGGGAGTGACATGGGTAAAATGATGGACTAGAAAGCCCTACTTCAAGGAATCTCATTTACCTACAGAAACATTGAGAAAACAATCAAATGTTGTCTGAATAAACATTATAGGAGCTCTAGAAACCAACAGAAGATTTTCAGCAACGAACCAAATATTCTATCAAGCAAAAACACCTTCTCTTTTTTTTTTTTTTTTTAAAGATTTTATTTATTTATTCATGATAGTCACAGAGAGAGAGAGAGAGAGGCAGAGACATAGGCAGAGGGAGAAGCAGGCTCCATGCAGGGAGCCCGATGTGGGATTCGATCCCGGGTCTCCAGGATCGCGCCCTGGGCCAAAGGCAGGCGCCAAACCGCTGCGCCACCCAGGGATCCCCGCAAAAACACCTTCTCAATGGTGAGAAAGTTTTATGGTAAAGGTAAATACATAAATAAAAATAAAATCCATATCATGATAGTATTTCATATTTTATAATATATTAAACTTTAACATTTTACATTTTATAATTGCAACACTGTAACTCCACTTTTTTTTAAGGTTTTATTTATTTATTCATGAGAGACACAGAGAGAGAGAGAGGCAGAGACATAGGAAGAGGGAGAAGCAGGCTCCCTGGGGGGAGCCCGATGTGGGACTTGATCCCAGACCCCAGAATCGTGCCCTGAGCTGAAGACATATGCTCAACCGCTGAGCCACCCAGAATCTCATGTAACTCCACTTTTTATTTCCTGCAGGACTTAAAAGACAAACGCATAAAAATAATTATGTTAGAGTGCACAAAATTACATAAAGATGTAATTTGTGACATTAAGGCATAAGAACATAAAGAAGAATAAAGCTTTATAGGAATAGAATTTTTTTTTTATTTTTTATTTATTTATTTATTTATGATAGGCACACAGTGAGAGAGAGAGAGGTAGAGACACAGGCAGAGGGAGAAGCAGGCTCCATGCACCGGGAGCCCGATGTGGGATTCGATCCCGGGTCTCTAGGATCGCGCCCTGGGCCAAAGGCAGGCGCCAAACCGCTGCGCCACCCAGGGATCCCAGGAATAGAATTTTTGTGTGTAATTGGGGTAAGTGGTATCAATTCCAATTAAATAATAATAACTATAAGATGTTGTATGTAATCCCCAGGGTATCACAAAAAATATCTATAGAATATACATCAAAGTAAATGAGAAGGACATAAAAAATTAACTAAACACAAAAGAAAGTAGTAATGGAAGAAATGAAGGACAAAAAGGTTATAAGACCTACAGAAAATGAATAGCAAAATGGCAGAAGTCATTCTTTATCAGTAATTCATTTTTTAAAGACTTTATTTTGGGGGGCACCTGGGTGGCTGAGTGGTTGAGCATCTGCCTTTGGCTCAGGCTGTGATCCTAGGATCCTGGAATTGAGTCCTGCATCAGGCTCCTTCCAGGGAGCCTGCTTCTCCCTCTGCCTATGTCTTTGTCTCTCTATGTTTCACATGAATAAATAAATAAAATCTTAAAAAAAAAAAAAAAAAAGATCTTATTTTTAAGTACTCTCCACACCCAACATGAGGGTCAAACTTGCAACCCTGAGATCAAGAGTCACATATTTTACCAACTGAACCAGCCAGGTACCCCTTATCAATAATTACTTTAAATGAAACAGATTAAACTCTCCAATCAAAAGGCATAGATTAGCAGAATGAATTTAAAACATGATCAAACTATATGCTATCTACAACAGACTCACTTTTGATTTAAAGATGCAGAATAGGGCAGCCGGGGTGGCTCAGCGGTTTAGCACCGCCTTCAGCCCAGGTTGTGATCCTGGAGACCCAGGATCGAGTCCCGTGTCAGGCTCCCTGAATGGAGCCTGCTTCTCCCTCTGCCTGTGTCTCTGCCTCTCTCTCTCTCGTGCTCTGTGTCTCTCATGAATAAATAAATAAAATCTTAAAAAAAAACTGTTATAAGAGACAAAGAAGGACATAATATGTTGATAAAAGGGCCAATTCACCAAAAGGATATAACAATTATAAACATATGTACATCAAACATTAGAACATCAAAATAGAAGGAAACATTGGCAGAATTGCAGGGAGAAATAGACATTTCTATAATAATAGTAGAAGACTTCCACATACTACTTTCAATAGTAATAGACACTCAATAAGGAAATAGAGGACTTTAACAACACCATTAAACAAACATATATAGAACACTCCTCCCAACAATAGCATATACATTTTTCTCAACTGACTTCCTGAACACTTTCCAGAAAGACCATATGTTAGGCTGAAAAACAAGTCTTAATGAATCTTAAAGGATTAAAATTGAAGTATCTTTTCTGATCATGATGTAATGACCCAAGAAATCAATGACAGAAGGAAAACTGGAAAAGTCAGAAATAATTGCAAATTAATCATCATGCTTTTACATTAAATTCCACACCTGAAACTAACATTACACTGTATGTTAATTAACTGGAATTTAAAGAAAAACTTGAAAAAAGAAAAAATAAACAGCGTGCTTTTATATAAACAATGGATCAAAGGAATAATGACAAGGAAAATTAGAAAATACCTTGAGACAAATGAAAACAAAGACACAACATACCAAAATGTATGGGATTCAGTGAAAGCAGTGCTAAGAGGGAAATTTATAGTGATAAACGCATACATTGAAAAAGAACACATATCTCAGATCAATAACCTAACCTACACTGAAAAGGAGAGCAAATTAAACTCAAATCTAGCAGAAAGAAGAAAATAATAAAGATTAAAGCAGAGATAGAAATGAAATAGAGAATAGAAAAACAATAGAAAGAAACAGGAAAAAAAACCACTAAAACTAAAATTTCTTCAAAAAAAATCAATGAAGTAAACAAACTTTAAAAAATATCTAGGGGATCTCTGAGTGGCCCAGCGGTTTGGCGCCTGCCTTTGGCCCAGGGCATGATCCTGGAGCCCCGGGATCGAGTCCCACGTTCGGGCTCCCGGCATGGAGCCTGCTTCTCCCTCCTCCTGTGTCTCTGCCTCTCTCTCTCTCTATGTCTATCATAAATAAATAAATCTTAAAAAATAAATAAATAAAAATATCTATTTTATTTTAAGTAATCTCTACCCTCAATGTGGGGCTTAAACTTACAACCCTGAGTTGAGAGTTGCATGCTCCACCACCTGAGCTGGACAGGAGCCCCTAAACAAACTTTTAGTTCAATTGACTGGGAAGAAAGGATATAAAAGACTCAAATCATCAGAATCATAAATGGAAGTGTGGACATTATTACAAATTTTGTGGATATAAAAATGATTGTAAGAGAATATTATGAATGTTTATATGCCAGTAGACAGGATAACCTAGAGGAAATGGACAAATTTCTGGAAACAATCTAACAAAACTAAATCATGAAGAAATAGAAAATCTGAATATATCTATATTATTGAGATTGAACCACTAATCAAAAACTCCCAACAAAGTAAGGTCCTGGGTCAGATGACTTCACTGATGAATTTTACCAGATATTTAAAGAATGAACACTAATCCTTCCCCGACTCTTTTAAAAATTGAAGAAGAGGGAATACTATCTCACTCATTCTATGAGACCAGTGTTACCCTGATACCAAAAGCAAAGACACTATAAGAAAAGAAATTTACAGGCGTAAAAAGAAAAAAAGAAAAGAAAAGAAATTTACAGACCAATATCCCTGATGAAAATTGATGCAAAAATCCCCAATAAAATACTAGCAAACTGAGTACAAATGATACTTAGCCATGCAAATAAAAAGTTGGATATGTTAAAGAAAACATACCAGCAAACCAAATTCAGCAACATATTAAAAAAAGATTATCCATCTTGACCAAGTAGGATTTATTTCTGGAATGCAAGCCTGGTTCAATACACGAAAATCAATCAGTATAACACATCACATTAATAGAATGGAGGAGGAACCCACATGATTATGTCAGTTGATACAAAAAAAAATTTGACAAAATTTAACACACTTTTTAATAAAAAAAGAAAACCACACTTAATAAACTAGGAACGGAAGGAAGCTTCCTCAACAAGATAAAGGCCATGTATGAAAAACCAATAGCTAACATCACCCGCAATGGTAAAAGACTAAAAGTTTTCCCCTAAGATCCAGGACAAGACAAGGATGCCTTTTTGCCACTTCTACTCAACATAATACTGAAGTCCTAGCCAGGGCAACCAGGCAAGAACAAGAAAAGTCACCTACATTGGAAAGGAAGAAGTGAAATGATTTCTATTCACATATAACGTACTTTTATATGCAGACCCTTCTGTAGAAGTTATACACAATAAAACAGAGCTAATAAATTCTGCAAAGTCGCAGATACAAGATCAATGTAAAAAATCATGTGCATTTTTAGGGATTCCTGGGTGGCGCAGCAGTTTGGTGCCTGCCTTTGGCCCAGGGCGCGATCCTGGAGACCCGGGATCGAATCCCACGTCGGGCTCCCGGAGCATGAAGCCTGCTTCTCCCTCTGCCTATGTCTCTGCCTCTCTCTCTCTCTCTCTGTGTGACTATCATAAATAAATACAAATTTAAAAAAAAATCATGTGCATTTTTAAAAAAAATTTATTTATTTGAGAGAGAGAGAAAGCATGAGTGTGGGGGAGGGGCAGAGGGAGAGGAAGGGAGTCTCAAGCAGACTCCCCACTGAGCACAGAGCCCCATGCAGGGCTTGATCTCAAGATCCCAAGTTCATGACCTGAGCCAAAAGCAGGAGTCGAACGCTTAGTCGAACGCTTAACTGAATGGGTCACCTGGGCACTGCTCGCTGCAATTCTATACATGAAAAATGAACAATCCAAGAAAGGAATTAAGAAAACAATTCTGTTTAAAACAGCATCAAAAGTAATAAAATACTTAGGAATGAATTTAACAAAGGAGAAGAAAGACTTGTACATTGGAAATGCAAAACATTACCCCCCCCCTCAAATTACAGAAAGAGATAAACCAATGGAAAAAGATTTCCTGATGAATTGAAAGACTTAGCACTGATGGTGACAATATTCCCCTACGTGATTTACAGATCCTATGCAATCCTTACCAAAATCCAACTGGTACTCCTTGCAGAAATAGAAAAGCCAGTTCTAATATCCCTATGCAATCTCAAGGGACCACAAATTGCCAAAGCAATCTTGAAAAATATCAAAGTTGGAGGATTCAGATTTGATTTCAAAACTTATAAACCTACAGTAACAAAACAGTATTGTTCCGTCTGGCATTAAGACAGACATACAGACCAATGGGATGGAATAGAGACCCCAGGAGTAACCCCTCACATGTATGGTCAATTTTTAATAAGGGTGTGAATTTTAATAATAATTCATAACAAATGATGCTGGGTGAAATTGGGGGAAAGGGGAGTCTTTTCAACAAATGATTCTGGAGCATCTTTTTTAAAAAATATTTTATTTATTTATTCATGAGAGACACAGAGAGAGAGAGAGACAGAGACACAGGCAGAGGGAGAAGCAGGCTCCATGCAGGGAGCCCGACGTGGGACTCCATCCCAGGTCTCCAGGATCCCGCCCTGGGCTGAAGGCAGCGCTAAACCCCTGAGCCACCCGGGCTGCCCAATGCTGGAGCATCTTGTGCCAGAAAGTAAGCAAGTGTAAAAAAAAGGAAAACCCACATTGGTAGGGATGTGTCACGAGTACAGGAGCCAGCTGAAGGAGCTCTCAGTGGTCAAAACTGGAATAATTTGAGCCACAAGATAAGGTGATGCTGCGTTATGGCTCAAAGTGTAAAATAAATATGTGTGTGAATCCATACTGATATAAATAAATGATTGAATATGTTACTAAATGGGAGAGAAGAGACAAATCTCCTACACAGAATTCCAAATAAATTAAAACAGCTCCTTTACTGAATTCACAGCAATCAGTTTCAGTGCTAGAGGAAACACTGGGTTGGGCTTATTGAAATGAAGTCTATTGTCTCCAACATATTCCCTCCTAAGGGATTTTCAAGGGCACTTTCAATGGTGATTTTTGCTTTCCATGCTTTCCATGCTGAGGGCTGACTTTAGAAGTTAAATCTGAAGAAGATCGGGCCCTATTATAAACACTGCCTGTTAAAGCCCACTACAGGGCCATACTCGAGGCAGGACTCCACGTTTGCTTTTTAAATAGTTCTAAGGGTGCTTTATGGGGTATCATGTGATGTGATGTTTCTACAGTCATTTGGTGCTGAGACTGGAACATTGACCCCAAAATCAGATGCTGGTACCAATTCAGCTGACAGCCTCCACCTTCTTCCTAAACAAATCAGCCCCTGGCTGCCTCCTTTCTCTATCAGAGCCCTGCCCCATACAACCTTCTCATTCATTGCCTTAGGTGTCCAGCCTCGCATGTTACATTTGTGCCCACCCATCTATCCCACTTTATACCTATGTCTTCCTGTGAACACTTCCCACTAGAGGACTGATGATTAATAGTCCCTAAAACAGAAGTGACTTGGAAACCTGGCTTTCCCATAATAGCTGCAAAGACCTGGCACCGATTCAAGCCCACAAAACACGAGCCAAATTACACACTGAGTGGTGAAGGCATTTTTTTTTTTTTTCAAATCTCGCCCTTGTATGAATTAAGGTGGAACAAGCATTATGTGACCACATTGTTCAAATATAGGGAGATGATTGTACTCCCCTCCCCAACTTTGTTTGCATTTCTTGGTTCTTCTCCAACCCCCTGATTTGCAACTATACTTCTTTTTGATGCCCCCTCTTTCTTAGAAGAGGCCAGAGGGGAGGGTAGAAGGCAGTGTGGGGCTTCATCCCCTAGGAATGCAGAGCCAGTGAGAGGTCTTTAAGGAGGTCAGATTTATATTTTTGTGTTAGAAATCAAGCTCACTCTGATGGCAGTTGTTGTGTCTCCCAGTGATTTTACATAGGAAGAATTATCATGCAAGCAATCAATCTCAAAGGGATGTCAAGGGTTGAAAACCCAGCGAGGGTAGAGTATCCTGAAACCCACAGGCTCCAGTACACCTGAGTTTGAGCAGATATACTTCTGAGGCTTCCTGTTTTAATATCATCACTAGCCCCCTTTTTTCAATCAAAACTAACATTGAAGGGACAGGAATTGTGAATGGAGCACCGTTGTCCTTCTATGGTGAGAGGAATAGAGAGCAGTGGTCACTCTGGTCATATCTGGGTCAGTCGAAAGTTGTGAGAGGTGGGAGCTCATGTGAGCTCAGGATACCAGGACACTAGAAGAAAGGCAGAGACATGAGGTTCAGACATTCTGGTCCACGAAACAAACTGTACTAAACTAGCCATGTTTCCAAATCTTTGTCCCATCCTGATATACATAAAAAAGGGATATTTGCATAGCGCACTGGGATCAACTTGAGGGAGCTTGGATAATTCTAAACAGAGCTTCATGGAAGGGAGCCTGGCTAGCTCAGTTTGTAGAGCATGGGACTCTTAAATGCAACCTCACAGATAATAATTATTTACATAGTCTTTATATATATTCTTATAAAAATAAAAACAAAAAAATCTATGGTATTCTATGAGAAGAAAAATGAAAACAAAATGTTGGGGCAGATTTAAATATTGAATCCATGTAAAATTTCCTGATAACAACTCTGTGTTGTTGTTGTTGTTTTTATTTTTATTTTTATTTTTTTGTTGTTGTTTTTAAATGAAACTATAGCTTGTTTCTCTGTGTCGTTTTTATACCAATTTTTATGTTTAAACCTGCACAGAGGGGTGGCTGGCTGGCTCAGTCAGAAGAGGGTGTGTGACTCTTGATCTCAGGGTCATGAACTCAAGCCCCATGTTGGGTGTAGAGATTACTAAAAAATAAATAAGCCTTAAAAAAATAAAAATAAGGAAATGAAAAAACGTCTGCACATAAATCCTGATTAAGACATTTTAAATGATAATCTTTTCTGTTCTTGATAGTTACGAGAAAAAAATTTCCTTGGCACAAGAAGCAACGATGATAAGACATAAAGCCATTTTTTTCTATCATTTCGTACTTTTATGTAAGACTTGTATAGAAGTAGGTCATATAGTAAAATCTATGTGCCACTTGATTAATTTTCATGAACTCCCAGTACCACAAGCAGATGAAGAAACAGAATGATACCGGGGCACCTGAGTGGCTCAGTAGTTTAGCATCTGCCTTTGGCTCAGGTCATGATCCTGGGATTCCGGGATTGAGTCCTGCATTGGGCTCCCCGCAGGGAGCCTGCTTCTCCCTCTGCCTGTGTCTATGCCTCTTTCCCTCTGTGTCTCTCATGAATAAATAAATAAATAAATAAATAAATAAATAAATAAATAAATAAAATCTTTTTTTTTTTTTTTAAAGAATGATATCAGCATCCCAGAAGCCCCACACATGCTTCTCACAGCAGATACTCCCTCTGCCCTCCCAGGAGGGTAACCACCATGCAGACTTCTGGAAGTGTAATTTATACAGATATGCTTGTGCCCCTGTCTTTTGGTGCACATGTGTATGCGGTTCCGTTGAGCCTATATCTGGGGATGAAGATGCTGGGTCATGGCGTTCACATCTGTTCAGCTCCAGCAGAGATAGTTGAAGTGCTTCCAACCCACAGGAGTACAGAGCGTTCCAGCCGTTCCAGGTCTTTGCCAACATGTGGTAATGTCAGTTAAAGTCATTATTTTTTTAACAACGATTTACAAATTTACAGCAGTCGAAATTATATTTAAAGGCTATAAATAAATAAATAAAGGCTCTAATAGCTCTTTTCTTCCATTAACAACGGTAATGTTAACTTTTTTTTTTTTTTTTTTTTCTGATAATGGGACGGGATTTTGAATCCAAAGGAACTCAGTCACACCAAGTATTTGGAAATGATGAAACTAATGCATAGTTTGGGCAAGCTGGGTGGGAGCCCTCCCTGCCACCCCAGCTAAGATGTCACCGAAAGGCCCACTCAGCTACAAACAAAGAGATATTGCCCAAATATATGAGGCAAGGATTCGGGGCCACTCTCAGCAGTAGTAGTGACAGGAGCCCGCCCCCTCCCTCCAGGGCCGAGGGGTTCCCATCTTCAGGCTCCCTAGCAGGAATGCCCCAACTTGCATTATGGCCACATGCCTGTCTTTGGTGCAGCCATGATACTAATTCACTGTCTCGGTCAGAAAGCCATGGAGGTAGCAGATATATCATTGTCACCACAGTACAGAGGAGGAAACTGAGGCCCCAAAGGTAAAGGATTGTCCCCTGAGTGAAGCCAGAATCCCTGCTTCCCACCCCCTCCACCCCCACCGTTTATTCCTGCAGAGCCGTGCTCACAGTGTCCATCTTCTGAGAACAATATTCTGTTGGATGCTGCAAGGCTCTCTTATCAAAGGGAGGAGTAGAAGACCCAAAAACAGAACTCCAAGGGGCTACATGAATGGGGCACATTTCTCAGAAGTCCATTTTCCAGTGAACATCCCAGGGAGGCGAATGCTATTGTCCCAGAACCACGGAGAGTTCCTGTCAGTTTCCCTGTTCTCTTCCATTCTCTCTCTCTGCCCCCTCTCCCATCAGGTGCCTAGTCCGGTCTTCCTCTCTCTTTCCTCTCCCCCCTCTCCAGCCTAGCTCTCTCCTCCTATTTTTTAAGTAGCTAAAATACAGGATTGGAAGATTCTAGACACACGTGTTCTCCTTGTATCTATTGACAGAAGATATATGTTCTCTGTTTTAAACTTTAAACCAGGCACATTTAATCTTTTATGTCTTCGAAAATAAAATTAAAAACCAATTAGGTTGCTCTGTAACTTTCTGGCTGTGGATTCTGGGTGCTTTATGTACCGCTCTGTGCCTCAGTTTCCTCATCTGTAAAACAGGAACGCAAACAGCACCTATTTTGTAGAGTTGTTGTGAAGATGAAATGAGTTGATACTTAAAAACAGCTTTTTTCACTTACTTGAACAGCTTCAGTGAAATAATTAATGTGCCATAGAATTTACTCTTTTAAGGTGCCCAATTCAGGGGTTTTAGTAGAGTCAGAGTTGTGCACCCATCATCATGATCTAATTCTAGAACATAATTATTATCCCCAATAGGAAACTCATTTGCAGTCACACTCTCTATCTCCCAAATCCCCCAGCCTTTGGCAAACAGTAATCTGCTTTATGTCTACAGATTTGGACACTTTCCTATAAATGGAATCATACAATACCTGGTCTTTTATGTTTCTTTTACTTAGCATACTGTTTTCAACGCTTCAAAGTTCATCTATGTTGCAGCATGTATCAATACTTCTTTTCTTTTCATGTATACATAATATATTTTTTCACCTTGGTGCTTAAAAATTTTAAATTCTAAAATTTTCCTACAATTTATTTTCTTCCTAACTTTATTGAGGCATAATTCACAAATAAAAATAGTTTATATTTACAGTATACAATGTGATGATTTGATATACCTATACATTATGAAACAATTACTGCAATCAAACTTTTTTTTTTTTTAAGATTTTATTTATTTATTCATAGACACAGAGAGAGAGAGGCAGAGACACAGGCAGAGGGAGAAGCAGGCTCCATGCAGGGAGCCCGATGTGGGACTCGATCCCGGGTCTCCAGGATCACACCCCAGGCTGCAGGTGGTGAAACCGCTGCGCCACCGGGGCTAGCCTCAAGCTCTTTAATACACCCATGACTTCACATGGTTATCTTTTTGGTGTGTGGTGAGAACACTTAAGAACTACTCTCTAAGGAAATTTCAAGTATACAACACAGTGTTATTCACTATAGTCAGCATGCTGTACTTTAAGGTCCCTAGAACTCATTTGTCTTATAACTGAAACGGCCAATAGGTAGATGACAAGGTTCTCGACATCACTAATTGTCAGGAAAACACAAATTATAACCACAAAGAGGTATCACCTTACACCTGTTAGAGTGGCTGTCATCAGAAAGACAAGAAGTCACAAGTATTGGCAATGGTGAGGATGTGGAGTAAAGGGAACCCTTGTACACTGTTGGTAGGAATATAAAGTGGTACAGCCATTATGAAAAACAGTATGCAGATTCCTCGAGAAATTAAAAATAGAACTACCATTTGATTCAGCAGTTGCACTTCTGGGGTATACATCCATAGGAAATAAAATCAGGATTTTGAGGAGCTATCTGTACTCCCATGTTAGTTGCAACATTACTCAAAATAGCCAAGATATGTTAACACTGTGACCACTGACAGATGAATGGATAAGGAGTATGTCATTCTCTCTCTCTCTCACACACACACAGGAATATTATTCTGCCACGAAAAAGAGGGAAATCCATTTTCTTTTTTTCTTTTCTTTTTTTGGGGGGCGGAATCCATTTTCAACAACATGGATGAACCTGGAGGGTATTATGCTAAGTGAAATAAGCCAGACACAGAAAGACAAATACCATCTGATCTCACTTCTATGTAGAACCTACAAAAGTCAAAGTCACAGAAGAGAGAGTAGAATGGGGGGAATGGAGATGCTGAGAAAGGGATAAACAGCTTTGAAATGCACACAGCACACTGATGTCCTAAGTGTCCTTCAACGTTACGAAGTGATTTTCTTTAACCCTCCCAGTGGGTCCGTGGGTCTCAATTTTACGCCCTCTCACTTGTCGTAGGAGCTCTGCCCCTCCTTACCTCTGTGATTATTTCAGGAGCACCTCTTGCTGAGATTCTCTGATGGTTAAGCAGGACTCTTCCATCTAGTTTACCACTGAGAAAAAGAAAGCAAGGAATTCAAGACCACTAAGTACCTGGCTCCTGGAGGAGAGTTGCTAGAAGGTTCTGACAGAAAACTGGGTCTTGAATCTTGTATGTTAGATGTGACTCTGGAGCAGGATTCCACACCCACACTTGACCTTGGGGAACAGTTCATTGCTGTTTTAGCTTGGGTTGCTGTAACAAAAATACCGAAGACTGCATAGCTTAAACAACAGAAAATTGTCGTTATGGAGGCTGGGAAGTCTGAGATCAGGGTGCCAGCCTGGGTGGGTTCCAGGGAGGGCCCTTCCTGGTTTACGGATGGCCATCTTCTCGCTATGTCTTCATGTGGTGGAGAGCAAGCTCTAGTCTCTTGCTCTTCTTATAAGGACATTAATCCATTCTGCGGGCTCTACCTTTATGACCTTATCTAAACCTAACTACCTCCCAAAAGCCCCATCTCCTATACCACCCCACTAGGGGGTTAGGATTTCAACCTAAGAGTCTCAGCAGGGGGCACAAACATGGAGTCCATAACTACTGCTACTTGCCTACTTTTCCTGTCTTTTTTTGTTGTGATTTTTGGATATAGGAGTCTGCAGTCATTTTCTCACATACCAGTCATTTATGTGACAATGACCACACAAAATATCCTGCTGAGGTTCATAAATAATTAAACAGATAATCCACGTTTTGACACTGTTAACATATAAATGATTTTTAAAAGTAGAATAAAACTACACTTCAAGAAGACAAATTGAAAAATCAGTCACGATAGAACGGAAGGCCATCTAATTCTGACAAATTCTAAGGCCATGTAGGTCTGTCTGCTGAAGGCTCACTGGCTTACAGAGAAAAATACCTGGAGTCCATCACAAGTAAAAAGCAGTCTAATGCAGTTTGTTTTGTTTTTTTCTTCTATTTGGAAAGTATACAAATATACTTGAATTAAAGCGCTTCCCGTTCCATAGTCCATTAAGGCAGGAACCCAGGTTTCCAATTCAATGGTACATCTTTCTCTGGCTGAGAAAAATGACATGGACAAAATGTGATTTGAAAAGAGTATTTACATTTTTTTGTTTCATTACAGTTCTTAAAAGTGATAATCCCCTCGTGCCATTTACGCTGAAATAACAGAAACTGGAATAGCGAAGCCCCGCAGCAGTGAGCGACCGAGAAGCCCCGGGTGATGCTAAGCGAGCCCCGGCCCTCAACGCCGTGCACGGTTGTTTCCACAGGAAGCAGCCTGCTGCGTGTGGACCCCAGCGGGAGTATTCCACTAACTCCAACACTCCATTGCCTGCGCTGCCAGGTACTTCACAGCTTCTGGAAAGCCACACTTCTTTCTACCACAAGGAAAAGTGAAAATGGCGCACCCTATCATTCATTCATTCATTTTCCGAGAAACGTGGGAATCGGGAGCCCCGTCCTGCCGGCGCAGGGCTGAGGCAGCGAAGGTGGACGGGCGACCTCCTGAAGATCACACGCGCCGTGGCCGTTCGGATGCTCTTTAGGCTTTTAAGGAAGGTTTCAAGGAAGATCAGAGACTGATCCGCCAGCGCACAGCACCAGGAGGAAATCAGGTGGCCGTTCCTACGACGTTTTGTTACGAATCTTCAAGCAAAAACTACATCCTCCGGTGGCACCAGCCCCGCCAAAGGGGCAACGAGGCTGCTGTGGAGCGAAGGCCCCGCGGGTCCGCGTCGCGCTCGGAGGAGGCGGGGCAGGGGGGCGGGGAGCGGCTCTCCGTCGGGTCCCAGGCCCGCGCCCGCAGGCACGCTTTCCGCGGAGCAGACGCCGCTCGGCTCTCGATTGCTCGCGCCTGGCACGTCGGCGGCGCACCGGGCGGCCGGGGCTCTGCGCTCGAGCGGTCGAGCCTGACCCGCACCCGCGGAGACTAGCTCGGCCGCGGCCCCGGGCCCCCGGCGGGGAGGAGGAGGCCGCAGCGGCGGGCGCGGGGATGTCGAGGAGCTCGAAGGCGGTGCTGGGCCTCTCGGTGGTGCTGACGGCGGCCACCGTGGCCGGCGTGCATCTGAAGCAGCGGCTGGACCGGCAGGTCGGTGTCACGTGACCGCCTCTTCCGGGGCCCGCGCGGGGCGGCGGCGGCGGCGGCGGCGGCCTCGGGCCCTCGGGTCTGTCTCCGCGTGCTTCTCCGCCGCTCTTCGTCTCTCCCTCCCGCGCTCTCGCCCCCGCGGCCGGGCCGCCGCGTCCTGGCCCGCGCCCGGAGCCCCGGCGCCCCCCGCCAGCCTGCAGCGGCGCGCATCTGCGGCGTCTCCCCCGGGCCGCTGCGGAGTCGCGGCGGGGAAGGGGTTTGCGTGGGTTCCCTCAGCCGGGGGTCGGCTTCGCCCCAGCCGCAGCCCCAGCCCCAGCCCCAGCCCCGAGGTTGAGGCGCCATCCTAATGTGTTTCCGTGCCAGTGAGATTTTATCCCAGGATTAACGAGGCTTCCCGCATCCACTTTCCGTGCCTTTGCCCAAGGTAATTTGGTGGATTCCCGCCCCCCCCCCCCCCCCCCCCCGCCCTCGGTGTTTTAAGGAGCAGTTTGCGATGGAAATCCTGTTCTGGGAACTAGAGATGCCAGCCTCCGTACTTTCTTTTTTCCGTGCCCTTCCTTCTGGAAATAGCCGTGGCCTCCTGATGGGTAGACCGCCCGTCCATTCTGTGTCTCTCAGGTCATATTTTCTTTACTCTGGCTGGCAGATGTGTAATGACCGATCTCTGTGTGTCGGGCACCACACTAGGCACGTGGGGAAACAAAGATAAGGACCGGCCTTCCTGAGTCTGTAAGTGATTCACAGCAGAGCTGAACGCTGGCTGGGCACAGGCACCTAGGCCAGCGCGTCTGTTAGGGTTGAGCCGAGTTCGCCCGGGGTGAAAGTAATGAACGGGGTGAATCACTAGTAAACGGTCTTTTCTTGCATCGAGCTGGTCAGTGTGCTTAGTATACAGAGATGAAGCAGAAGAGGTCTTTGTCCTCCTCCGAAGTCTGGAAATCCGAGAAAGGTGTGATGGTGTAAGAACTTTGGGGAGGGGATATTGAGGTGAATGACGACAGCATGAAAGAGGTTAGAGATTTGGGAATAAAGTATGACTTCTAGGGGGGTAGCTTTTGGAGTAGAGGCAGGAGAGTCCTCTTCTAAGAAGTGAAAGGAAATGAGGGTTATCAAAAGAAATTTGAGATGGAGCAGAGAATGGTGTGTCCAATGTAGCGCTGAGGTCAGAGAAGGCAGGAATTTTCAAAGAGTGTGGGTAGCGTGGGTGAGACCTTGGTTCTGAACTAGCTGTGCATCTCATGTTCCTGGGAAGTTTTTACAACATAACCTTCTCCAGATCTTTTAAATCAGAATCTCTTGGAGATGGAATGGGGGGGAGGCTTAGGTATGTTTTAAAAGCTACCTAGAGAATTCTGACATGCAGCCAGAGTTGAGTATCACTATGCTAGAGAGTGGAAGAACAGAAAGATTAAGATATTTGGAAGTCAGATGAAGAAACGATTGACCAGAACAACCTGTGTTTATTTTACGTCTGGTCATTCATTCACTGTGGACTTTCTCTCTAGCCTGCCTGGGAAGGAGTAAAACAGATGATTGACATGGTGGGTGTGTTGGAAGGTTCAAGGAAACAAGAAATAAAATAATGACCATAGTTTTCTCTCATTTTTTTTGACTGCCTACTACGTACCAGGCACCGACATTGATCCTTACGGGAACCCTGTGAAACGAGTAGTACATGAGTAATGGTGAAGAGGTCTTCTTGGTGGTTAGTAAGGCCGTTAAGGGGAAGTCACAGGCAATCAGCGTATATTAAAACTTGGAGGAAGATAGCAAATGGTGGCAGGAAAGCAGGTTCCTAAGCTATATGCTGGAGTCTGAGAAAGGAAGGGTAGGATCTCAGAGGCAGGTATGGAAAGAATGATTCCAGCGGATGGCCTGCGCTTTGGGGGGCAGGGTGGGGTGTGTGGGTGGGTGTGTCATGGTATAAGGAACACAGGACCCAAGAACTGGAGAGGGAGGAGGCAAATGTCTTTGCACATCTAGCCAAGGAGCGGTGTTCCAGAAAGTTGATTTTTGGTTGTGTTGTCTGTTCCAGCACGCTTAAATTCCCCAACTCCTCCGTAATAATGAATGAACCTCTAGGTCTGAAGGAGGTCTGGCAAGTAGGTATTCTGTGAGTTTTTTAAATAGACCTAATAATTTAAAACAAAAAAACGAAAACCCAGGCCCTGGACCCCACTCTCATTAATTCTACCTCACAAGGCCACTGTTAAAGACATCAGTTTGTGACCTAAAAGACTATAAAATGGTAGTTATTAGTAATGACTGGATTTTTGCTTTGAAAAGTCTCACCTTAGGCGCTAGGTCCATGTTCTGGAATTTTTTTACCAGTCTTTAGTGCTTATCAAAGTATCACTGATGGGTCTTTATTTTTTCCTCTGCCAGTAGCATTGTATTTTTTTCCATCTCTCTCGGTTATATAATTGGATAGTAATTCTGTATAATTTTTTACTACTTCTCTTTACACACTAGAAGAAGCCAAGATCTTTCCTTTCTTGTATCCTGACTATTTAAGTTTCTGTAATCTTTTCTTTTTCTTTCTTTGATGTTTTATTATTCAGCTACAATAATTGATGACAGGAAAGTAGTTCATACAGTTACTATAGTAAATCTCACCAAGTCTTTTAAAACCTAGAATACCAATTAAACTTTTAAAGTTCAACACAGGAGCAGTTTTTTTCTTTTTAAATTAATGTTATTTCCCATTAAATTCTATACTGAATGTCCAGTTCAGGAATTTCTTAAAATGTAAGAAATCATTTCTACTGGTGGAACACACTACCAAATTAATCTGATGGTTTATTACATTTTATATTTATACAGAAAGTTGAAATAGTAATTGGGCATTTGGAGTCTGAAAGTTTTAGTGGTTTTTGGTAGCACTGTTATTCCGATTGAATGGCACAAGGATGGGAACCACCTGTTTAGGGTGTTACTAAAATCTGTTTCTTACGTTTTTAGAGGCTTCACGATGGAGTGATCAGAGACATTGAGAGACAAAATCGGAAAAAAGAAAACATTCGTCTTTTGGGAGAACAGATTATTTTGACTGAGCAACTTGAAGCAGAAAGAGAGAAGATGTTATTGGCAAAAGGATCTCAAAAAACATGACTTGAAATGAATGTCACATATTAATGGGACAGTGTTGAGTGTGGTTGTGCCACTGTGGATGGAGAATAGCTTAGTGAGGTCTTCCAAGTTTGCTTTGGTCACAGTCCTTTCAAGCTTGGCCAAAGAAAAGGACAGTGGATCATATATTCTAAATTATTGCTTTAAAAGTCAGTAAATCAGGCAGACACTCTTCTGAAGAATTTCTGTCAGTTTGTGTGATCCTGATAGAAGCCTCTTTGTAAGCTTGGTGTCTAGAGTTTAGGATTATTAGTGAAAAGCACCTTGGAACCTGTGAGAGGAAGGGATGGATAGTAACATCCACCTGAGTAGTTTGATAAGCCGGCATGATGATGAAGCCACCAGAACATCTACCTCAGAAGGGCTGGAGGAGGGGGAGGTGGAGGGGGAGACTCTCCTGATCGTGGAATCGGAGGACCAGGCTTCAGTGGACTTGTCTCATGATCAGAGTGGGGATTCCCTCAACAGTGATGAAGGAGATGTGTCGTGGATGGAGGAGCAGCTGTCCTACTTCTGTGACAAGTGCCAAAAATGGATACCGGCCAGTAAGGAGCTTCTTAATTCCTTTGATTTGTCAATTACTATGTGAAGGTTTGTTTTTTTAACCTGTGAACAAAACATGAATGTAAAATGGACCTAAATAAAAAGATAATTATTATATTTATCATCAGTTTAGTTGGCTAATGACAGATTTATATAAAACGTAGATAACATTTGTATTAATAAAAATTACTATCAACCTCATGTTAAATTAACATTTTTGATGGCAATCCAATAAAAATCAGAAAATTGGAAATTCTGCGTTATTTAAAGAATTAGCCACATTGTTCTAACAAGATCATGTTATGGATTTGGGACCAAATAATAGGCCCAGTATAGAATTAAAGTTCAAGTTACTCTGGTAATATTTAACTCCCATGGAAAACTATTGTTAAATGCTGAAATCAGAGTTAGCTGATTAAAAGTATTTTGTGCTCTTTTTCTGGGACCATTCTTGTTTTCCACTTGCCGGCCTCCTCGATCTGCTGGCAAGAGATACATGCACACACATTCCCCTGATACCACACTCTTTCAGCTTAATCTTTGCATCTGTCAGCTTCTTGGCTCTCAAGGAGCATGCTTTGCCAGCCATCATGAGTCTTACCAAAACAGGATTTTCCCATTAGGCAGAGACTAGTAAAGACATATGTACCAGAAGAATTCTTTGTGTAATAGTTTGTAACTGGTCAGAGAAATTTCTGTGTATGTATGTGTGTGTATGTATGTATATGTATGTACATATACATACACATATACATACACACATGTATACACATGTTGATGTGAAGGGGGTAATTTTCTGGTACGTGGAAATGTGTCTAACATGAATTTAACTATTCAGATTAAGTTACTAATAATAAATTAACAT
Source organism: Canis lupus baileyi (assembly GCF_048164855.1). Lineage (NCBI taxonomy): Eukaryota > Metazoa > Chordata > Mammalia > Carnivora > Canidae > Canis > Canis lupus. The sequence continues at coordinate 7,128,882 of NC_132863.1, read as the reverse complement.
TGTCATAGGAAACCTTCTAGAACTTGCTATGCATTAGCTAGTGTTTGTTTCTGAGCAGTTTCTGATTATTGATTCATGCACCTGCCTGAAGATCTCAGTGACATTCCCCTTGTCCTCTAAGGATGTATTTTAAACTGTCCTTCACAGTTGTCTCCCTGCTAACTTCTTCAGCTTCTCTGTGTGGTGTCCTTTCCCCACACAACCAGAACTTTGTATTAGAGTAAGCTTTTAATTCTCCACAAACAACTCTTTTCTTATCCTAAGATCTTAGCATCTCTTAATTTCTTCTCTGGAATATGTGTCTCTCCAGCCCCTGTGGCCTCCCTGCCATACACACAGGCACCCCTCTTCACCTGGCCAATTCTAGTCATCCTTCAGGTTTCCTGTAGACCCCACTTTTTCTAGCTCTACCATCTTCCCAGCATGGTTTGGGTCTCCCTTCTGTGTGCCCTCTCGTTTCCCTAAGCCCACACCACATTCTGTTCCAGAGGTTACCCTGTCTCCCAGAGCATCAGCATCACCTGGGGAACAAAAAATTCAGAGACTCAGACTCCTCTTTCAGAGATTGATTCATTCTGTGTGGGATAGGCCCAGGCACTTAAAAACAAAACAAAACAAAAAAACACTCCCTGGGTGATTCTGATGCACAGTGAGGATGGAGAACCATTGTGCTATTCTGAGGACCTATTTTCTCATCTGTGGCCCTTAGAATTTATAAAATGCCAAGAGCAGGCTTTCGTATTCCAGTTCCTGCACCAGTGCCTGCCATGCAGTGGGAACTCAGATACTGCTTGAAAGAATGTATAAAGACATCCATGGGAGTCAGGAATGTTAACAGTTGGAAAATCCAATGACAGCAATAAAAACTTGCTTTTCCAGTATCTTTCTCCTTAAAATTAGGGAACCACGATCTCAACAGGCATACACTATGTTAGA